>NC_057723.1:69213798-69294760 GCF_004010195.1 Chiloscyllium plagiosum
GTGGACTTGTTGGGCCGAAGGGCCTGTTTCCACACTGTAAGTAATCTAATCTAAAAAAAAACTAGGCCTCAGTCCCAACTGTGAGTCAAGCCACAGATGTTAACTACCAACTAGGCCTCTACCTCAACAAGTCAGGCCCAGATTTCAGATCACAGAATTATTACAGTACAAAAGGGGGATTTTCAGCAATCATGAATGCACTCTTGAATGCCTCAATTTAAACTGCCTTTTTTAATCAAGGACATACTCAACTATAAAGACATGTCACTCTGAACCACATCTTTGTTGATAGGATGACAGAGTCCTCCAATTTCACATGGGAAGACTGCTCTCTTTAAAGCTGGGAACACAATATCAACCATGAATCAAAAGGATGGAGGGTTCTTCAATACCCTTTGCCTCTCTTCTTAATCTGCTTTGTCCAGGCTTTTCTTAATGACAGTTTAGTTAGTCAGTCCCAACATTGTTGAGGTGCAGACCTTACCTAATACAGCACAACTGAGTGCGTCGGCTGCTAGGATATTCATGGGCTGAATGAAGTCTTCAGTCTCTTATGCAATAAGTTCATCTTTGTCATATTCATCATCAGAACCACCTCTGACATGGGTCTTCTCAAATACTTGATTCTTGGACAATTTCTGACATGATATTTAAAATCAGTCGGGGAACAATTATTAATTATTAATTATTCCTCGTGGATTTCTAGAATTTATTCTTTGCCAGTTTTCACCAAAGTCTTGCATTTTCCTTTGACTCGGAAATCTATTCAAGGTGAGATCTGCCTCACAACCTCTTTCTGAGGTTCCTTCTCAATACAGCCACCTATGACCCGACCCTCTGCAATTTTGTGTGTCAGGAGTTGCGGAGTCCTCTGTTCCATATACCGCTGCAGAATTCCCACCGTGTTTTATGGAAGTAGCTGGAAATGATTGTGCTGCTGAAAATCTTTCTACAACAGTGTCATTTATTCAAAAAGAGAGTCATTACCACAAAATTGAACACCTGTCAAAACCTGAAGTCTATCCATTTGCATGATGTGTGCACAGTCTAACAGTTTGAATGCAAGGTTTGTGAAGGTTTGTAACTCAGGTTCAGATTTAGGGTGCAGGTTTGCTCGCTGAGCTGTAGGTTTGATATCCAGACATTTCGTTACCTGGCTAGGTAACATCATCAGTGGTGACCTCTCAGTGAAGCAAAGCTGTTGTCTGCTGCTTTCTATTTATATCTTTCTCCTGGATGGGGTTCCTGGGGTTTGTGGTGATGTCATTTCCTGTTCGTTTTCTGAGGGGTTGATAGATGGCATCTAGATCTATGTGTTTGTTTATGGTGTTGTGGTTGGAGTGCCAGGCCTCTAGGAGTTCTCTGGCATGCCTTTGCGTAGCCTGTCCCAGGACACCCTACAGACTCTAATTCCTGGACTGAATTTCTTTATTCCTTCATATAACTCTCAAAACCCTTGACTCTCCATCTTGTAAATAAATATTGACCATAAGCTTCCACGAAATCATCTTTTCTGTAAATATTGTCCATAAGTTGTGGTGGAGCTGTCAATCTCTCTTCAGTATCTAAGTGAGGCACCAAAAATACTTGATTTCTAATTTTACTGTTTCCTGGTGAAGAGAGTTCCAGAGACATATCTTGTTTCTTCTTGGTTGCAGAAGCGACCTAGCTCCACATCTTCACATCATTTTCCCATTGCATGAGTCAGAAAACACCAGTTGATTCTCATAACTCATAGTTGACAAGTGTGACTCCGACATTGGATTTAAAAAAAGCCACATCAGGAGCCTTGCTTTTGTCAGAAACAGAGATTACTTCCTCCTTTCTTTATCTCCCCACCTGAGTGGATTGAGGTTAAACATCTGCTCCCAGGTTTGGCACTCCGACATTCTTATATTCAATAAGGCAGCTGGTTATTCGTGGGAGTTTCTCCCATTTCGTTGTTAAACTGGAGGTGAGCATAAGTGTAAGTTTCTCCCTAGCCCCTCGCTTATGGATCCTTTAAATATCCAGAATCCAAATCCCTACTGGGCAAAAGCAGCAGACTGTATTTCATAGAGAGAGAGAGAGAGAGAGAGTCACCAGCAGACTGTATTTTATAGAGAGAGTCACCAGCAGACTGTATTTTATAGACAGAGAGTGAGTCACCAGCAGTATACTTTACAAGGTAGATGTTCACAGTTCTGATTTACTTTAAGATATTTTAAATAACTTGTGGACATTTTACTAAACTTGGAATTTTAACTGAAATTCAAAATGATCTCAATTTACTTTCAAACCTGATTGGCTGAGGTAACATGTTACCAGTGGAGAGCAGGGCACTCTGGATAAACTCCAGGGGCTTAACCTTATTTGAAATCTGTGACAGTGCTGCTATTTGCGCAGGAGAGGAAGAACTGGGTTTACCTTTAAAATATTTGATGTATTAAATTGTAATTGTGTTCTGCTGATTGGTTAATGGATCATCTGCTCTGGCTGAACAGAGGGAAGCCCTACTTTATGCTGGGATTAATAGATGCACCACTGATTGAGCATCACAGGGGGGTTTATGTGTGAGGACTGTCCCTTTCAACACACAGACCATCCTCAATCAGTTTCCTTAACTGTGTGCCTCTGTACTTGACCTCTGCTGCATTGATCCAGAACACAAGGTTTTATCGACCAAGGCATGCACAAAACACATATGTGTTTGTAGCTAAATTGGTGAGCCTTTCGAAATAAACACGATTGTGTGTGCAGCGTTAAATGCAGAGCAAAGCCTGTGTCGCTACATCGTGTTCTGCCTCATTGAAGTTCACACCAATTTAATTGGACTGTGCTACATCAGGACTTCCAACTGTCCTTGAAAATTCCTAATTGCCTTGCACCCTGTTTGTTTCCTTTGAAATGGACTGTTATTAAAACACGCAGTATTGCACATGGAAGTATCTGTCTGATTTGGCTCCCTCCCAATGTGGAATGCAAAACCACTTGTGCCCGAGAGTAGGAGGAGGGCATTCACCAACACGAAGAAATGATGCAGTCTTTGGTTGACTGTGGGAGCTGGCTGTGTGTAAATTGGCAGCCACATTTCCCACAATGCACCAAGGGTGCTTCTTCATTGGCTTTCAGGTTGAAAGTTGAAAAATGCAAGTTATTTCTTTTTACAACCAGCCTAAGTGGGACTTAATGGCAGGAAAGCAATTGAAGAAAAGTCAACAGCCTACCAACCCCAGCCAGGAGGTGTGCTTGAGTTAGTAGCAGAGGATTTGAGGAGGCAGCGAGATGGGTGTCCTCTACCCATCAGACAGCTCACATTGCCTGTCTAGACTTACAAAACATGAAAGGCCATTTGATTTAAGAGAACAGAAAATTTCCAGTGCCCGTGGAATGCTGCCTTCAAAAACAAGTTGGCTTTGTACAACGCCTTCAGTGCACTGAAACACTGCAAGTCGGTCCATATGAACCTTATAGGACAGTTTCACAGCAGCCTGAGGACGCATGATGAGAAACCTTCCTCGCAGTGGTCGGTTTGAAAAAATGGTAAAGTGTCAGAGAGGCAGAATCACTTGAGGGGCGAATGTAGGCTCTGGGTGGCTTCAGGGATGACTGCCAGTGCTGGAGGGATCAAAATGTTCAGGAGGCCAGTAAAAGAGGAGTGCATCAGTCTTTGAGGTTTGTGAGGTTTAAAGTGAATTTAGAGATAAGAGAACAAGGTGTGGTGGACGGGTGTGGGAGCATGTAGGGGTGCAGTGATGGATAAGGTTGTAAAATCGGGATGATGTCAATTCTGGAGCCAGTGCAGTTCAGCAGACACCGTATTGGCTGCCGAGTGTTGGATAAGTGGACATTTAGAGTAGGTGAGAAAATTCCAACAAATTTTCCTTTTCCCTCGTTTTTCTCGAGTACTCTTTGATTTGTTTGCATTAATATTCCCATCTGTCTGCAACCTCTGTGTTGTCTTCTGTGAACCCCTTCACAAAAAGTTAGAATGGCTAACAGAAGCAAGGTACTGTCGACACAGGAAATCTGAAAGAAACACAGGGAAACATGAAGAAACTCACCAGGTATGGCAGTATCTGTAGAGAGAGAGAGAAAACAACAGAGTTAATGTTTCATGTCTGGTATGACTCCTTCAGAAGTGAAGAATCTGAACAGTTTTGAAGGAGCCATGCCAGACTTGAAACATTAACTTGGTTCTCTCTTTCTCTCCACAGATGCTGCCAGAGCTGTGGAGTTTCTGCAGCTTTCTCTGTGCTTTTAGTCAGAATGGTTGCCATGGGAAAGATGTGCAGTCATGGGATGCTACCTTTGCCCAATTCGTACACATGCAACCAGGAGAGTTCTGCACTTTGACCAGGAGTCAAACTTCCACTTCCTGGCTCAGGAATGCTCCAGGAGAGCCAAAGAGTGTGGTGCTGGAAAAGCACAGCCACTCAGGCAGCATCCGAGAAGCAGGAGATTCGATGTTTCGGGTGTAAACCCTTTATCAGGAATTGCCTGAAGTGTCGACTGTCCTGCCCCTTGGTGCCACACCCTTCGATTCTGGTCTCCAGTATCTGCAGTCCTTACTTTCTCCGAGTTCCAGGAGCGCTGAGCAATCTCCGTGCTGACTGAGCAGTGAACCTGTGCCATGTGTACCAGCTAAGTGATATATCACAGCACTTCAGTGGTACTTGAAAGTGGTCAACTGCAACTGGGACAGATGCTCTCTAGATAGGCTCAGATGAGAAACCTCCATTTTCACACTACCCTTTCCCTAAAAAACAAGCCAATTCTGCTTGGAGCTGTTTCTTCAAATGTTGGAGTGTCCAGACTTCAACTGTTTTTTATTGAAACTTCTTTCAGCTACCCTGTGTAAAGACATCCTCCCCAGACCTGCCCTAAACTTCCCTTAATTAACCTGTCTCTGAAAGTGATGCTACAGGTTTACTTTCACTCTACTGATAAAATATTTCATTTCCATTTCCTTCTCCCTTACCCAGGCTTCTAATGCTGTTTCCCAATTGATTTTGTTTTAGCTCTAAGCTTGTTTTCTTTTGTTTTTCTTCTTCTCCAGAATAACATGATTGAGCAGGTGGGATTTATTCCAGAATGCCCTTTGTCTCTCGCGTTGCAAAGTGACTCTCCTAATGGCTCTTTTGATCTCTCCACACCCCAGGTGGTCGTCTCGACAACGGTGAACGTGGATGGCCATGTGCTGGCCATTTCCGACAACATGTTCGTCCACAACAACTCCAAACACGGTCGGAGGGCTCGAAGGCTCGATCCCTCTGAAGGTACGCCCTCTTATCTGGAACATGGTAGGCACATCATTTTCGTTGGTTAATGCTTATCTCCCCACCCTAGCACTTAGTTTGTCGATGTTTATATCAGAGCTCCTGTTGCTGCATCTCGACAGCTGTTTGTGACCTTGGTTAGGCAACCGTTATACAGACTATGGGGTGGAGAAGCAGCCCTTATTTAAAAGCCATCTGGATGGGTATATGAATAGGAAGGGTTTGGAGGAATACGGGCTGGGTGCTGGCAGGTAGGACTAAATTGGGTTGGGATATCTGATCGGCATGGACAGGTTGGATGAAGGGTCTGTTTCTGTGCTATACATCTCTATGACTCTATAACTGGTCTGAAATAGGCTTTTATGCTTGCCACATGTGTTTTCCAGATCTCCTTCTTCGAACCCTGTATCCCTTCCTCCCTTGTAGGTTTAATTTTTTCTTCTTCTTGGGTTCCCCGTCCAAAGGCAGATCCTTGCCCATTATTCACCAAACCACGTCAAAGTGGCAGGATCTTCTCATTCAGCCTGAACAGTGTTTGAGCCCTGTGCTGTTAGCATTAATCTGACCTGCATGCTCCCTTGAATGCACCTATTTACCTCAACTGTTCCCCATGGTCTTGATATCCATGTCCTTGCCACTCGCTGGGTGAAGAGTTTGTCTGGGATTCCTCCTCAAATTTATTGGTGACTCTGTTATGTTGAAAGCCCTCATTTGGGAAGCCCCTACTGGTGGAAACATTTACTCGATACCTACCCCATCAAGCCCTTTCATAATCTTCAGCACCTCCATCAGGTCATCCTTTAAGGTAAAGGAAAGAGTGCCAATGTGTTTGATCCTTCCCAAAAGGTGACCCCCTTAAGTCTCGTACGATACTCGTAAGAATAAATTTCAATTGGTTACAAGTACACAAACAAATTAAGGATTGATTATTTGAAATGACCTGACTTCTGGATATTGTGACTTGCTGCTGCTCAGGTCTGTTTAGGAGCTGGGAGTATCTCTTCCTATCGTGATTTTGCAAATTTCTTTTTAGATTAGATTACATTACAGTGTGGAAACAGGCCCTTCGGCCCAACAAGTCCACACCGACCCGCCGAAGCGCAACCCACCCATATCCCTACATTTACCCCTTACCTAACACTACGGGCAATTTAGCATGGCCAATTCACCTGACCTGCACATCTTTGGACTGTGGGAGGAAACCGGAGCACCCGGAGGAAACCCACGCAGACACGGGGAGAACGTGCAAACTCCACACAGTCAGTCGCCTGAGGCGGGAATTGAATCCGGATCTCTGGCGCTATGAGGCAGCAGTGCTAACCACTGTGCCACCGTGCCACCCACAATTTGTTGGGAGTTACGTTGTCGTAAGGGCTAATTGTAAAACTGTGTGGGGCTTGTTGAAGAATTTAGCTGCAGTCCAACTCGCTTGCTGTCATCATTAAGGTTCCTGACTGGTTTCGAACCTGGGGACAGACCACTTCACCGATGTTTCCCCTCAGACACTGAGGTGCACGCTGAATCACAGAATTATTTCAGCGCGGAAGAAGGCCATTCGACCCCTCATGCCTGCATTGGTCTGTTACCTACTGTCAGTCTCCTGCCTTTTCCCCATAAGCCTGCACACCACTTCTGTCCCAATAATCCCCTCCAATGCCCTCGTGAATGCCTCAGTTGAACTTGCCTCCACCACATTTCAATGCATTTCGTATCCTGACTACTGACTGTGTGAAAAGATCTTTCTTACATCACCCTTCCTTCGCTTGCGTGTCATTCTAAACCTATGCCTGTTGTATATTACTGAGTTGAAACAGCTTTACACTCTAACAAGAATAACAGTGTAAAATCATCTTCCTATTGATAACATTCATTTCCACAGACTTGAAACAGTCACCCCCCCCCACCCTCCCACTTCATTTTGCCTTTTTTCTCTGTCTTTTTTTATTTAAGTTCAATGCTGTTCCTTGCATAGCCCTTCCAGCTACATTCTTACTGTTTTCTTGTCCTGGAATCGTCTTGATTCTGCACTGAAATTTAATTTTCAAGCAAGTCCAACACTGAGGCCTTTCCCTCCCACTCCAGCCTACTATCCCCAAGGCTAACTCTAATAGCTTAGCTCCTACGCTGAGATAACACAGACCTGGAACTGAATCTGTTAGTTCCTTTATATTACCCACTTCCATTACCACCTCAGCTTTCAAAGCAACGTGTGATGATTAGTCACCTTCATTACTATCCAAGCTACTGTAGATCCAGTCATCCAATATAGTAGAGACTCAATGATTTAATGAAGAACCAAGCATCCAATATATTACAGAAAGAAGCAAGTTCCATTTATATATTGCCTTTTCAGGCCCCCAAGTACTTTCGAACCATTTAGTGACTTTTATCATGTGAAGAAATACATTAACTAGTTTACACAGTGAGGTCCTATAAACAGCTTTAAGGGAAATAATGATAGTTCATCGTAGAATGGTTACAGCACAGAGGGAGGCCATTAGGTCCATTGAGAATCTGCTAGCTCGCTGCAAAAGCACTTCATCTCATGCCACTGCCAGTTTTTCTCCTGTACACTGGCAAATGTTTCTGCTTCGGATAATGACCTGATTCTTTTGTGAACCTGCTGCCACTATTGTCTCATGAGGAAAAGTAGAACGGACTGGGCTGGAGTGTAGAAGAGGAGGGGCGGACTTGATTGAGACATGTGCGATCCTGAGGGACACTGCCAGGGGAAATTTGGAGAGGGTGTTCGCCCTAGAACTAGGGGGTCACTGCTTAAAACTAAAGGGGTCACCCATTTAAAACAAGAGATGTTTTTCTATCAAGGGGTTGTAAATCTTTGGAACGCTCATCCTAAACATACAGTGGGAACAGAGGTTTTAGATAGTTTCGAGGTAGAGATGGATAGATTCTGGTTGAGCAAAGGGGGTCTAGGCAGGAACATGGATTTGCAGTTGCAGGTATCCCCTGATTTTTGAAAGATCGCTTTACGCCACTTGGCTTTTACGAAAGAGCTACATTAGTACCTGTTCTCGCGAACCGAAAGAAATCCAAAGAGGATTTTTGCTTTTACAAGAAAAGGCAATATTTTTCCCGTTATAAATTAATGCTTCTTCGCTACATGCCATTTCGGCTTACGCAAGGTTTTATGGGAATGCTCTGCTTTTGGATAGTGGCGGAAACCACTATCAGATCAGATCAGCCACAATCTTATCAAATGGTGGAGCAAGCTTGAGGGGCTGAATGGCCAAATCCTGCTTCATATGGTTGCATGTAAGACTGAGTCTTGGTTTCACATCTGAGACAAAGATGGCACCTCCTACTGTACAGCATTCTTGGGACTGCATGACTAAATGATGCACCCAGATTCCCTAGATTAGGCCTTTAAACCGTGATTATTAAAACCAAAGCTCCAATCTAATTGACTCAAGGGCCACATACCTCATGATTTATCAGGTTGTACAACTGACATTTTGTTCAGTAGGGCCAAACATGGTGCCCCACAAATAGCCAAGCCAGAGTTTAAAAAAAAAAGGCTAGAGTTAATTTAATCTCTATTTCATGAAAGTTAGGAGCGTTTTGGCCATACCTGCTCTCTCAAGTTGCGTGTAAGGGAAAATTATGTTCTAATTGGTTCAATTTCATATGTAAATTAGATGTAATTAGCATAATTTTTTCATAAGTTATCCATAATGGCATAACAATTATACTCTCAAGTTTTATAAAGATTGTTCTTATGCACTTCTATTATGGAGCAAAGTCTATTTTGTTATTAACGTAATTGGCATAGGCAAATGAGATTGAATTAGCAGAATGCACTGATATGTTATCCCAATTAGGCAAACAATTATACCCTCCTGGTTTCATAAGAATTAGACATTTCAAATGGTGAGCTGTGCATGAAACCGTGATAAAGTTTGAAAGGGCTGACAAAGGTCCTGGTGGAGATCTATGCTACAGCTTCCTGTGGTTTCGATTATTGGAGATGGATAAGGGAAAGATTTGGGGAATTTCATTTGAGTTTTCACTGCCACAGAGTTAAATTATATGTTTCAGATTTTTTGGGATTGCTGTCTAGTTCCGCGATTGCACACAGCAATTGATGTTCTGTCCTGTGTAGCATTCCGGATGGAAAATGGGGTAAAATTAAGCTCAGACGTCTTCATTTAGGCCTGGAGTCTCACCTGCTGTCTCTCCCTTCTCTGCTTTGTGCCACACAACGATCTTGTAGCCAAGATACCACATGATGTGACTCCCCGTTCCCGCGTGTAGGGGCACCCACAGGAGAGGCACTGCTCGTGGTGTCGGTGCCTGAGGGTAGGGTGGGGTTAAAGTCATTCAGTAAGGTGCGGCATGGTGGCTCAGTGGGTAGCACTGCTGCCTCACTGCGCCAGGGACCTGGGTTCGGTTCCGGCCTCGGGTGACTGTATGGAGTTGGCACGTTCTCTTTATGTCTGCGTAGGTTTCCTTCTGGTACTCTCTGGTTTACTCCCACAGTCCAAAGATATGCAGGTTAGGTGGATTGGCCATGCTAAATTGTCTGTAGTGTACAGGGATGTGTAGGTTAGGTACATTGTCAGGGTAAATGTAGAGTTATAGGGTAAAGGAATGAGTCTAGGTGGGTTACTCTTCAGAGGGTCGGTGTGGACTTGTTGGACCAAAAGGCCTGTTTCCACATTGTAGGGACTCTATGACTTCGCCTGCCCCATCTCTGCTGGGAGGTACAGGGCGAGAGCAGGACTTGGCTGAGTGCTGGTGCCTTTCCCAAATTGTTTATATTCATTCACGGGATGTGTGTGTCACTGGCTAGGCCAGTATTTATTATCCATCCCTAATTGCCCAGAGGGCAGTTAAGTGTCAATTAAGGGTGGCACGATGGCTCAGCGATAGTGCAGCTGCCTCACATTGTCAGGGACCCGGGTTTGATTCCGGGTTTGATTCCAGCCTTGAGCGACTGTCTGTCAGTGTGGAGTTTGCACGTTCTCCCCAGTGTCTGCGTGGGTTTCCTCCGGGTGCTCTGGTTTCCTCCCACAGTCCAAAGATGTGCAGGTTCAGTAAATTGGCCATGCTAAACTGCTCATAGTGTTCAGGGATGTGCAGGCTGGTTGGGTTAGCCACGGGAAATGCAGGGTTGTGCGGTGGGGGGTGGTGGATGTTGGTGGGGTGCTCTTTGGAGGGTCGCTGTGGACTCTTTGGGCCAAATGGCCTGTTTCCACACTGTGGGGATTCTATGCTGATAGATTGCTGTGGGTCATTTATACCTGTATAGGCCAGACCAGGTAAAGATGGCAGATTTCCTTCCTGAAAGGGCATTTATCCTGATGGATTCATGGCCATCATTATACTCCTAATTCCAGATATTCATTGAATTCAAATTGTACCATTCGAACCTAGAACATCACCAGGGTCTCTGGATGAATAGTCCAGCAATAATGCCATTTCTGTAGCCTGTAGATGTTCATTGCTTACCTCTGCAGGTGAGGTGCCTGTGAACTGCTACATCTGGAGGATCAGCATGCTCAGTGCTGCTGGGCGTTGTTTTCACACAGTCCCAGTCCTGAGGCAGCTGGAGTACTGTCAGAGCTGGCAAACTGGTTCAGTTGTGCCAATGTAAATGAGGAGACGCAGTACTCATTTCACCCCACCAGTGTCTTCTATTCAACTAAAGCTAAAAAATCACACTGTGAATTGTTAGAACCCTTTGTTCCTGTAAGTCAGCTGGTGTTGTAAGATATTCTGCTAATTTGCTGACGCTGTTTTAAAGTCAACTCTGAAGTTCATGTAAAATGTTAGTGGGATGGGAGATGTTTCAAGGCTCATTCTCAAGTACATTGAAGCTGAGTACCTGATACACATTGGCAATTGGTTTGCACAAGCAGAAAAGACCCTGTTCCTTTAACTAATGTTGGCCTGTGCCTCCATTTATGGAGCTGCTATCATTTCTTACTTGGCTTCGAACAACACCAATCTCCTGTTCATACAAGATGCCCCATCAATATGCAAATGCATTGTATTTATACTGGTCTGTTTTCTGGGAGGAATGCTCACACACACACACACTCACACACACACACAATCCCTCTCTCTCTCTCTCTCTCTCACGCACACACCGACCCCATTCTTCACAATAAGGTGAGATTACAGTCTGTAGCAAACTGTTTGGTACACGTCTTCCTTCTGTAAATTTGCTCACGCCCACACTCAAACACACAAATCCTTTCTCACTTGATCGTTTGCAAACTGCATCAGTGCTGTTTGTCATTGTTACAGGAATGTAACATTATCTGGTCAATTGCATTCTCCGCAGTTTGTTTTTGGTTGTTTTGACCTTATTAGATGGTATTTTCTTTGTGGCTCCTGACATCGTCTCCACTTGCTTGCATCATCCACCTACACTAACTTACACATAAGCGTGCCCTGGAAATGACAAAATAATAACTAGTTTTGAACCGTGGATGTGAACTAGCTAAAATCATTCCCAGTACCTTCCTGAGTGTATTACGTTTTCTTTAACCTTGAAATTGTTACAAGTTATTTTTAGACAGCGGAGATGGAAAAACTCCAGTGCTAGTTGTCAGAACAGGAAAGGTTTAAACCAGGAAGCACACTTTCTGTTTTATAACATCTGAAACACCTAGAGACATTTTATGACATTAAAGATGCTTAAAAGATACAATGTTTTGTTCTTGTTAAATTAACTAAGTGTCATAAAACCATGGCTATCTTCTGACTGAGTATGGCGGAGGCAATGACTGAGCGGTATTATCACCAGATTGTTAATCCAGAAACCTAAGTAATGTTTGGGGAACCCAGGTTCAAATTTGAATTCGGCAAAAATCTGATATTAACAATCTAAAGATGAGCGTAAAATCATTGACCATTGTCATAATGCCCCATCCGGTTCACTAATGTCCTTCAGGGAAGGAAATTGCCATCCTTACCTGGTCTGGCCTACGTGTGACTCAAGACCCACAGCAATGTGGTTGACTCTTAACTGCAATTAGGGATGGGCAATAAATGCTGGCCCAGCCATTGATGCTCTCTTCCTGTGAATGAATAAAAGCAACTCACCAATTCCTCCCATCCATATTCTGTCAAATAGGAAATTATAAAACCATTGGATGAAAATGTAGGCCATTCAGCCCAATGAGTCTGCTCTGCCATTTAATGAGATAATGGCTGACCTGCAATCCTAAACTCCACTTTCCTGCCTTTTCCCTATAGCCCTTGATTGCTTTACTGATTAAAAGTCTATCTATCTCAACTTTGACTATAATGAACCAGCCTTGACAGCTCTCTGCAGTAAAGAATTCCACAGAGTTACCACTCTGTGAGAAAAGAAATTCCTCCTTCTCCCTATCTGAAATGTGCAGCCCTCCTTTGGTGCTTGACTCTCCCACAGGGGGAAATAACTTTTCCACATCCACCCTGTCAAGCTCCCTAAGAATCTTCTCTATGTCTTGTTCGTTACAACGCAACATAATAGTGCTGCCTAGGATTGCCAACTTCAGCTGGATAAGTTCCTGGCAATATTATCACATGACTCAAGCCGCCCAACTGCCATTGGTCACCTAAGATGTCCACAATCTCATAATGCACTGCCCTTCTCATAGCCAATCGATGAGTGTGGTGAGTCGATGAGTGTGGTGCTGGAAAAGCACAGCCGGTCAGGCAGCATCTGAGGGGCAGGAGAATCGACGTTTCAAGCATAAGCTGAAAATCAGGAATGCACGAAATGTCGATTCACCTGCTCCTTGGATGCTGCCTGACCTGCTGTGCTTTTCCAGCCCCACAGTCTCGACTCTGATCTCCAGCATCTGCAGTTCGCACTTTCTCCTGGAATAGATAGTGAATCTATTCTACCGACTGCCTGATTTTTAACTGTCCATCAATATGCTAAATCATTCAAAGAATCTTTCAGTGCAAACCCAATTATTCTGTATTGTCTTGATGGCTTTCTACTTGCTACTAGTGACCTTTTGTCACCTCCTCCCCCCACCCCTCTACAAAACCGTGTGGTGTAGTTGGACCTGGAGTGATTCATACTTAAACAAGATGTGTAATGTCAGCTTCAGCTGGAATTAATGTTAATGATAATGGTCTGATAACCAATTTGTCTAAAGTGATTTATAAACTCAGTAGGTTAGAATCATAGAATCCCTACAGTGTAGAAACAGGCTATTCGATCCAACAAGTCCACATCAACCCTCCGAAGAGTATCCCACCCAGACCCATTCCCCTACATTTGCCCCTGACTAATTCACCTAACTTACACATTCCCGAACACTATGGGCAATTTAGCATGGCCAATCCACCTTACCCTCACGTCTTTGGATTGTAGAAGGAAACTGGAACACGCAGAGGAAACCCACGCAGACACAGAGAGGATGTGCAAACTCCATACAGAATTTCCTGAGGCTGGAGTCGAACCCAGATCCCTGGCGCTGTGAGGCAGCAATGCTGACCGCAGAGCCACCACGTCTCTCGCTGTTTGTTTAAAACAGTAGGCGCATCATAAATTATAACACAAACATGAGAGTAAACTGACTGATTCCTGTGCGTCCAACTTGTACACCCCCAGCAGATTAACTGTCAGGCAAAGTCACAAAATTGTATACATGCAGTATTTGGAGATCTGAAAGGTGAACTCCCTTTAGCGGCAAGGTGCACACACAATAGAAGTCACAGTGTTCCTGTGTAGTATTGGGACAGTGTGATTTATGGAGATGAAGTCAAAGAAAAATCTGAAAAGAAAAGCAAGTAGTCTGTCAGCATTCAAAAAGAGCGTGGGGGAAAACAAAACGGCCAGCTAAAATCTGGATAATAGATCCTACAGCAACTTGGATTTATATAGCGCCTGTAGTTTGATGGCTCCATATTTGAACCTTTAAGCCAGCTTTTGAATCAGCTGCTAATAGAGAAGGTGCTCATTGCAAATCTTTCAGTTTTTACCAGGGGCTGCTGCAAAAAGGTTAGGAGGGAACAGACTATTCATGTCAGCTATTAAAGCAGCTATTATTACTATGTTAGTATTAAAACATAACTGGTCTTTTAGAGGCAGTAAATCAAGCTGTGCAGAACCATACTCTCTGAATGGAATGAGCCCAGTAACACAATTCTTCTAAACTGTGTTGGTATATAAGGAGACACTAGTCAGTCGCCCACCTATTGTATTTATGTTGTTTGAACACACAGAAGTCTCTTTAGTTCTCAGTCATTCAGAAGATATTTAATATACCATTTACCACAAAAGTCCACTGATACATAAGTCCTACCTTGCTCACTCAAATTGCATTTGGTCTTGGACGCTATCGCAATGCAGGCCACAGAGTGTTGGAAGACATTTGACAGTGCCTCCTGTCTTGTTTTGTCCCATGGAGGAGAAGTAAAGTGTAAAGCAGGGGCTCTGAGTTCAGAGTTACCCCGTTTATGTTAGTCTTGCAGAGTCATTTCTACTCTCAACATACTCCTTGCCCCCAGTGAAGTTTGGTGCTTCCAACACTTGCCTTTGTCATTAGGCAAAGTAAAAATTCAAACAGTACAGAAAAAGAAAAAAAATTGGAAATGTATCTAGTAGGTTCGGGTGCCATTAAGACTGTGGATTAGACCATCTGATCATTGGTCCCCTTTTCTGAGCCCACCAGGCCATATTTCCTCTCTCCAACTATCCCTCACACCCACTCTGAGGTCCATGAGATGACTTCTGGCTCCCTCAGCCCTATTCTCATGCTGACCATCCAGCATCTCTGCCTGTTACTGGATGTCTTTAACAGCTACATCTGTTTTGGGTACTGTCCCTCTTCCTTTGACTGTGCTGTCATTGCTCCCCTCCTTTTAAAAATGAACCCCTCACTCCCTAGTTGTTCCAGCCTGACACTCCACCTCCAGTCTTCCCTTCATATTCAAACTGATTGAATGTGCTGCAGCCTCACATATCTGTGTGTGTTTTTCTGGAATTTTGGGCTTGAATCTCCCCAAGGACAAAGTGAGGGCTGCAGATCAGAGCTGAAAATGTGTTGCTGGAAAAGCGCAGCAGGTCAGGCAGCATCCAAGGAGCAGGGGAATCAATGTTTCGGGCATAAGCCCTTCTTCAGGAATCTCCCCCCAATCCAGGTTTATCCCTTGCCACTGAAACAACTCCATAGAGGCTGATATCCATCACCAAATTACCCTTTATTGATTTTGGTATTGATTTTAGTATTTTATTGTATTTTATTTTAGTCCTTGATGTTAGTATTGCCTCTTTCAGAGGCAGGTATCTCTAGCCCTGTCCTTTTAAATATTTTTATAAATAAACGACACCAGGTTATAGTCCAACAGGTTTAGTTGTAAGTACTAGCTTTCAGAACACTGCTCCTTCCTAGCTATCAGAACTCCGAAAGCTAGTGCTTCCAAATAAACCTGTTGGCCTATAACCTGGTGTGGTGCGATGTTTAACTTTGTCCACCCCAGTCCAACACTGGCACTTGCGCATTATGGCTTTTTTAAATATAAGTCAGCCAGGGCTCCCTGATTGGACCAGAGTAACCAGATTCCCAATCAGGGAACTCCTATTCTATCCTATGGTACCAAATTGTGCCCAAAGTCTCTCCCTGGTGAGCTGACAAGGTCTGCCCACTCTCCTTCAGCTTCCATTCTCATTCCTCTGACTGTAGTCAGTAAATCCTTAGACATGGTTTCTCTTCCTGCTCTCACACCATTATTCCTGAGTCAACCCCACTCCTCCCCCTTTTGTTTATTGCTGACGTGTCACCCTTTTGTGATATCTTGCGGAAACGTCAGTTTCCACACTTGTGCCCACGTCCCAGAAGTCCCCATCTCTTGCATCTCTCCCAGCTCCTCCGCTGTTGCTAGATTGGACATAGAGGGTGGCTACCTCAGAACAGGCTGGCAGGGTTTGACATTGTGTGCAGCTGTGGTTTCAATAAAATGCCCACAGTATGAAACGCTGTGAGGTCACATCACTGGGAGTGCTGCTGCCTCTTCGGAGAGTTGGAAAGTGTAGCACTGGAGAAAGCACAGCTGGTCAGGCAGAATCTGAGGAGCTGGAGAGTCAACGTTTCGGCTATAAGCCTTTCTGTTTGACTCCGAATCTCCATCATCGGCATTCCTCGCTTTCTCCGACCTGCCTCTTCGGAGGGCAAGACTCTGCACAAGGAGAAAGTGAGGACTGCAGATGCTGGAGATCAGAGCTGAAAGTGTGTTGCTGGAAAAGCGCAGCAGGTCAGGCAGCATCCAAGGAGCAGGAGAATCAACATTTCGGGCATGAGCCCTTCTTCAGGAATCCCTGAAACGTCAATTCTCCTGCTCCTTGGATGCTTCCTGACCTGCTGCGCTTTTCCAGCAACACATTTGCAAGACTGTGCACAAGCCAGGTGCCGGGAGGCTGGATGTGCAATTCGTGATGTGAAAGCTGCGTCTGCAAGGTTGCTGGGGAGAGCCTCCATGAAACTCCTTCGAATTGACATTGGCCCAAGTTTGGGAAAATTCACCCATTGTCTTTGGTCCCTGTCTCACACACACAAACTATCCCCGAGCCATTGACCCCGTCCTTCTCCCTGGCAACTGTCTCTGACACGAACTCAGGCCATTTACAACTTGACATTAGATTTGACCCTGAGATGAGCATCTGACCACATTCCTAATGCATTACTAATAAGACGACATATCTCCTGTCGAGTATCCCCAGAGAATTCCCTGCTTCAGCTCACCTGGTGCTAAAACCTTCACCTATATTCTTGGTACTAGAGATTCAATCATTGTGATACACTTGACGTCAGCCTGTATTTTCCTATTTTTATGAACTCGAAGTCATCCCCAACTCCGCTGCCCAACTTTTAACTTAGACTATAGCTCCCTCATTGCCCCTGCGCCTACATTAGTACCCACCTAGTTAAGCACTGTCTTTGATTTTAGACTTCCCACCATTGTTTTCATTTCCCTCTCTGGCCTCTCCCTCTCTCCAGCTCTGTAACCTCCACCTGTCTGAGAAATCTCAGTGTCATACTTGAAATTGCAAGAACAAAAGGAACTCTTTCGAGACTAAAAGGAACATGTGGGTTTTTTGGATATTTGATTGGAGCTTGCAGGCTGCAGAGACGTCTTCTAGACAATAGAGTAAGAACAGCAGGGAGAGGGGTCACATTTGCTATAGTTAGACGATGGATCTGACATATTGGTTACAGATGACCCACAGGTAGGCGGGTGGCACAAGATAGACAAACAATACCATGACAGCAGATCGTCTGGCCGGAGTACCTACATATACTATATAGGCACTATATAAAGATAAGTTGTGCGATGTGGATGATTGCATGGTGGGGAAAGAGGGGTTGGAGGTGGAAGTGAAGGTGGACGTTCGCAGCAGTAATAGGTGATTGCTGGACAAGGTGATCAGCAATGTCTTTCCTATGGTTGTATCAGGTTCGGCTTGTAGTATTTTGTGCCTTGTGCCTGTCCATTTATCTCAGAGCTGTTTGGAGGATGCTATGATATACATATGCTTACCAGTTTTCCAAAGGCTAACCACGCTTCAGATGTACTTCATAGTTGGCGAAACACTCTGGATGTGAGAATTGAAGATATCCATAAATTTTTCACCTGTACCACTCAGTTAGAATCATAGAATCCCTACAGTGTGGAAACAGGCCCTTTGACCCAACAAGGTGTAAGGGAGGTCTGCAGATGCTGGAGATTAGAGTCACGAGTGTGGTGCTGGAAAAACACAGTCAGTCAGGCAGCATCCAAGGAGCAGGAGAATCGACGTTTTGGGCAAAAGCCCTTCATCACCTTCGGCCCAATAGGTCTACACTGACCCTCTGAAGAGTATCCCACCCAGACCCATTCCCCTACTCTATTGCTCTACATTTACCCCTGACTAATGCACCTAACCTACACATCTCTGAATACTATTGGGCAATTTAGCATGGCCAATTCACCTAACCTGCACATATTTGGGCTGTGGGAGGAAACCGGAGCACCCGGACGAAACCCATGCAGTCACAGGGAGAACGTGCAAACTCCACACAGCCAGTCACCAGAGGTTGGGAATCGAACCTGGGTCCCTGGTGCTGTGAGGCAGCAGTGCTAACCACTGAGCTACCATGCTCAGTTGCCTGGGTTGAATTCCCACACTGGCTGAGGTTATCTGAAGGTCTTGCCTTCTCATCCTCTCCCCTTGCCTGAGGCATGGTGATCCTCAGGTTAAACCACCACCAGTTGACTCTTTCTCTAATGAGAGAGCAACTCTGTGGTCCAGTAGGACTGTGGCCACTTTTTACCAGTCTTCCCTTTCCCTCCCCCTCCAAGTTTCCTCACCTTTGCCTGAGAGGAGTCTCCTGCACGACTTTAAACAGGGAGAAGCTGAAAGACATCACTACTCATGTAGTCTTATCATGATCGTCTAGTAGAAGGCAATTTAGCATTGAGATGAGGTGAAATTTCTTCACTCGGGGAATGATAAGCCCATAGAACTCCCTGTTGCACAAAGTGGTTGAGGCCACAACATCGAATGTTTTCGAGAAGACGACAGATATAGTTCTTCGGTCTAAAGGAATCAAAGGGTATGGTGCAAAATGGATGCTGAGTCTAATGATTGTATTCAATGGTGTAGCAAGCTCAAAGGGCCAAATGGCCTACTCCTGCTCCTGTTTTGTACATTTCTGAGGTAAAGGGTTCCCCAAACTGAATCTCTGTATGGAGCTGCCAGTCTAGCAAATCCCTCTCAGTGATGTGAAGTAATAAGTCTGGACAGTATCTGCAAAGTATCAGTGATTATTTTCCCCTCTTGTTGAGGGTGTAATAATTTAAAGAATTTCCTGAGCTGATTACTCATTGTGCTTTCTTTACTCAATGGGACTTAAATCACAGCCAAACAGTTGTAGTAATAAACTGAGAGGGATGACCAAACAGGAGAAATGGACAATCAGTTTTCCTGCTGTCTAATTTAGTAACTCTCAGTATTTATTACAAGTTAATGCATTAATCCAAATTCATTTCTATTTAACTACATATGTGTATATATCTCTTCTGAACAATTGGGGAAGCAATATTTCTTTGTCTTATAGATTTATTCATTAGTGAAACCAATTAGAGTGATGTATCCTTGCATTGCATTACTGTCTGAAACCCTCAATTGAAGAACTTTCAGCATTATTGCTCCAAAATACAGTGTTACAATTATTTAAAGATTTGTTGGAAAATGTTGCAGAATAATTTCAACCTAATGTACATTTGTTTTCTTCAAAGATGCAATTATTTTTCCTTAGCTAAGGGATTCCATAACCTTCCCTTCGATTCTGCGAGGCTCTGGACAGTAAATGTATTGCTCAACTTGGTATGGACCCTTAGAGACAAGAACGAACCCAATCAGAGCTAGGATAGCTGTTATCAGTCAGACTAATGAGGATCTCTGTGATCATTTACTGTGGTTCAGGGTCAAACAAGGGGAAAATCCATTTCTGGATTTCTGGAAAATGTACCTTCTGTGTGTTTTTTTAAAGTCAGTATACCTTTGAGAGACATGCTCATGTCACCATCACTGTATCATTGCATGACACTGGGATCACAGACTCCATCTTATCTCTGATCGTTTGAAGCATAATCCTCTACAGGAGGTATGCTCCTTTGTTGTAAGTGACTTTCTTAGGGTTAGCCTGAGGAATGTAATGTTGGTGCACATTAGTTGGAAGAAGCATCTGTTAGATTCTTCAATACCACAATGTTCACACCAGTTTCTGATGTTACGGGAGGCAACCCAAAAGTTGCTACATTAAGCAAACTAGCACCACTATCCAGTGACTTTTGTTGGTCAGGATGGGTGATGGATAAAGCATAAGAGCACAGTGAAAGCCTCCAGAAACTGCCTGACTCCCTCGCTGTCTAAGTTTGTGCTGGACGAGAGGCGTCTACGGGTATGTACACAAGGGCTGCCCCGGGTGATGAGAAACCCCTCTGGAGAGCAGGAGAGGAAACTCAGGTGGGGAGAAAGGGTAGAGCTATCTTGAGTGGTCCAGGTGAAAATTTGACGGAATGTGCAATCCTCACATTGAGAGTATGTTGCTACTGGGCAGTACTTCTGTAGCATTTGTGAACCTTTGTAAATCTGGCAAGCAAGTGTGCACCATAAAGTCCTACAATATCTCCGGTGAGATAAACGGGCAGGCATGTGCACAGTAGAGAGGCGTGAAGTTGCTGTGTTTTGGCAAGACAAAGGCAGAGAGGCGGCATAAATGAAATGATGTAATGGGGCAGGTCGGTCAGCTCAGTTGGCTGGATGGCTGGTTTGTGATGCAGAGGGATCCCAATAGCACGGGTTCAATTCCTGCACCAGCTGGTGTGACAATGAAGGACACTGCTCCTCAAGCCCTCCCTTCGTCTGAGGTGTGGTGACCTCTTAAGTTAAAACCACCACCAGTTGTCTCTCTCTGATGAGGGAGTAGCCGTAGGATCTGGTAAGACTATCGTGACTTCATGTTGAAACGAATAGAGAAAACCTGGGAGTATTCATACACTAATAGTTGAAGTGGCCAGACATGTCGAGAAGGCTGATTTAAAAGTTCTACGTGATACTTGACCAGTTAAGTGGAGACACTGGATGAACCTAATGGAGTGTAGTTTTAGTCTAATGGTCTTGACTGCTGACTGGGGAGCCTTCTAGTTGTGTTCGTGATCTCTCCAGATCCCGGTTGTTGGGTGCCGACACACCCCATTGTCCGAGGCCATGGTTGTGGTGTCCTCTATGATCTTAACAACCCACCCACAGCTAGTCACATGGGCAACACCTCCCTGTCCCCAAAACATGAGTCAGCACCTTTAGCAGAGTAGGAGAGAAAATTAGCAGAGAGTGTTAAAAGTGGCCAGTCTCTTTGAAGTAGAAATCAGAATAAGCACAACTTCTGTTCTACGTCTTCCTGTCTGACTAAAAGGCTCTGCTCCATCAGGAAATGATAGTTACAGACCCTGTCAGTCTGGCCTGATCTAACACTTTATTATCTAATGATCTCATACACATCCAGGCAAGGCCAGGACATCATTCTGACAGGCAGTGTGCTCGAAACAGCTCCATCAGTTTATGTATCATTACTGCTACAAGCGACCAGGAATGCACTGCTCGCCAGATGCAAATCGCTTGCTCAATAACATAGGCAGTGCAGTGGAGGGTTCAGCAGAGCTGTGTGCTTTCAATGTCAGCCTGGGTAAGCTCTATCGGGGAGATTTTGCAAATTTAAATTAGTGGATAGAAAATCTTATGGAGCACGGCAACCTCTGACCCTCGATTCCTGATACATGCTTTTCGTGAACAAAGCTTTACAAAAGGAGTGGAACTCCAAGTAATCTGCTCTGTATTTGTACAGCCAGAATAAACAGCTATGCATCTCTATCTAATGTGCACGCATCAAATTCCAGCCTCGTTACCATCTCCGATTTTAATCTTTCCACCATTTTGACTGTGCCTGGGCCTAAACTCTGGACTCCTCACTCAAAACCTTCCTTTTAATATTACGACTTGGACCAAATTGTCCTGACATTACCTGATGTCATTTGAATGCTAGTGTGGTTGGTGACTGTCCTGTGAAGAGCCGCAAGACATTCCCCGGCATTAAATATGCTATATAATTGCAAGTTGTTGTTGCTTCACTTTGACAGTCATTAAGAGCTCGCATATTTTGAAATATCCAGGTGATCTGGTTGCCGCTTTGCAGTTAAAGAGTTTGATAGGGTTGGTAAGATCTGGATGTGGTGCTCCCTTTAGCTGTTATTCCATCTCTCTACACTGCATTGACATGTTAGCTTCCTTCCATTACAGTCAGTGTCCGTGGTACCCCAGTGAATAGCCAGTTGGTTGCTGTCTACTGGCATGTTTGCCTGTTTGATTGTGAAGACCGATTCTAGCAACCCAGCGCCTGGGCCTTTGAGGTGGGGCTTTGGACAGAGATCAGGAGCAGAGACCCTGGCCTGGGAGTGGGGTGGCCCAACTATTGCATCATTTGCAGCCTGAGCAACCAATTCAGCCCAGCATGGGGGAACGGGGAGTTAAACCTCCCACTTCCCTGCTGTGCCTGCACAGGACAGCATTTGGTGTGCATTCGGTCGCTCAGACCCAGACAGTTGCAGAGTCAAGAGTGCGGCCCTGGAAAAGTGCAGCTGGTCAGGCAGCATCCGAGGGGCAGGGGAGTCAATGTTTCCAGCATGAGCCCTCCATCCTGATTCCTGATGAAAAGCTCATGGACCGGCTGTACTTTTCCAGTCACACACTCTTCGACTCAGATGTCTAGCATCTGCAGTCCTCACTTTCTCCCGTAGAGTTCCAGCCTCTGACAGTAATGCCTTGGAGGTGAACGACTGGACATGTTGGGTGAGGCCCCATCATCCTCCCCCCGTCGCAAATGGGGTATCCTCCGATTTCTATGGTGGAGAGTAGCCCGTGGACGCACTGACCTCCAGCACTAGCTTCATGAGTGAGCCATGCTACAGGGTCTATGGTCATAGAGATGTACAGCACGGAAACAGACCCTTTGGTCCAACCTGTCCATGCCGACCAGATATCTTAACCTATCTTAACACTTGGCCCATATCCCCCTCAATCCTTCCCATTCATATCCCCATCCAGGCCCCTTTTGACACTGCTGAGTGAAGAGTCAGGGCTCCAGGGCAGAACCCCTCCAGGACTCAGCTCTGAGTTTTACTCCCAGCAGCACAGGCCACACACAACACCATGTCACAACTGGACTGGGGCCGGTTTTATTTATAATGTGCAATAATTCAGGCAACAGTGTGAGCTTTACACCGGAGGAGACTGTTTGGCTGCTGGTGATGAAAAATAAATAATTAGGAGTGTGTGCTTGTATTTAGTTGATATGGGCAGTAATGTGTGTGTTGCCTTGTATGTCCCAGAGACAGCCTGCAATGTGATTTGTTAAGAGACGGTTAGTTCTTGTGAACTCTTTGCCCTCACCAGATACCAGGACTTTGACTTTTTTTCTTCTTGCAGTCAATGGCTTTCTTTCATCTGATCTCATTCCCGTGAAGCCACTGCCCCTTGCTGGGGGTATGGTTTCACAGGCACGGAGAACTTCCCAGCAGCAGTTCTTCATGTGCAAGCACAGACACAGAATGCCAGCAGAAAGTCAGGCCTCGGAGGGCAAATGGGTACAATTTAGAATCATCAGATGCCTACAGTGCAGAACATCGAACATTACAGGCCCTTCGGCCCCCGATGTTGTGCGGAGCAGTTATCTTAATCTAAGATCAACCTAACCAATGCACCCCTCAACTTACTGCCATCTACGTGCTTGCCCAGCAGTCGCTTAAGTGTCCCTAATGTCTCTGACTATACCACCACCACTGGCAGTGCATTCCATGCACCCACCACTCTCTGCGTGAAGAACCTACCTCTGGCCCATTGAGTCTCCACTGACCCCCCCCACCGAAGAGCATCTTGCTAAGGTCCAACTCTTCACCCTATCCCTGTAAGCCTGCATTTCTCATGTCGGATTCCTGATGAAGGGCTTATGCCCGAAACATTGACTCTCCTGCTCCTTGGATGCTGCCTGACTAGCTATGCTTTTCCAGTGTTACCCTTTTTGACTCTGCATTTCTCATGGACAATCCATCCTAACTTGCACATCTGTGGATTGTGGGAGGAAACCGGAGCACTCAGAGGAAACCCATGCAGATACGGGGAGAATGTGCAAACTCTACACAGGCAGTCGCCCCAGGCTGGAATCGAACCTGGGTCCCTTGTGCTGTGAGGCAACAGTAACCACTGAGCCACCATGCCGCCCCAAATGAGGGGATTTTCACCACAAATTTAAACAGGTTGGCCGTCAGTAGGACTGAATCTCTAGGGTGGAGATGTTAATGGACATTCACTGCAAGGCATTTCACGTTGCCATCCAAGATGGTGGGAGGGCACTGGGAAGAGTCAGGGAAGGAGTGGGATGAATAGGATGGCTCTTTTAAAATGCCAGCCCAGGCAAGATAGGTTGAATGGCCTCTTGCATGGTATAAAGAACAAAAAAGAAGTACCGTGCAGGAACAAGCCCTTTGACCCTCCAAGTCTGTGCCAATCATCTTGACCTAACTAAACTAAAAAACAAACCTTCTGCCTTTATTCGGTCCATATCAAACCGTCTGCCCTTATTCAGTCCATATCACTCTATTCCCTCCCTATTCAATAACCATCCAGATGCCTGTTAAATGTCACCAACTTGCCTGCTTCCATCACCTCTTTTGGCAGTGTGCCAGGCTCCTACCACGCTCTGCGTGAAAAACTTCCCTTGCACATCTCCCTTAAACTTTCCCCCTCTCACCTTGAGTCTGTGCTCCCTTGTAATTGAAACTTCAACCCTGGGAAAATGTCTCTGACTATCCACCCTATTTGCGCCTCTCATAGTTTTGTAATCTTCGATTAGGTCTCCTTCTGTGAAAACAATCCTAATCCTTTTAACCTTTCCACATAGTCAGTACCCTCAAGACCAGGCATATTTCTATAAGTTTGTTTCTACATTTGACAATAGGTCTGTAAAGAAAATCCTCCAACGTCTTCCTCCATTGCAGGGAGTGGAAGATTGATAAGATCATAAGACATAGAAGAGGAAGCAGGTTATTCAGCTCATGGAGTCTACTCCACCATTCAATTATTCCCTTACTGATTAAAAATCTGTCTATCTGAGCCTTGAATATGCTTAACATCCCAGGTAAGGGAGAGTGACTGGTAATTGAAAGGCTGTGTGGCTCAGTGGCAAATCAAATGCCACTTCCTTGCTTCAGAGAAAAGATTTATTAAATGCAAAGAATACAAGTGCTTTTGCTGATAGAACATTCAGAGTAATAAACTCCCATGCACAGTTATAATGAAAAAATTCAACATAATTCTTGGGAAAATGAGCCGCTGGACTCCCCCAGGAATGGACCTTTAATTTTGACCCTCAACATTTGGGCTATCTTTTCAGGCTTGATTTGATTGGATGGAGGAATAGGTTTGAGGGGCTGAATGGCTGACCCCTGGATAGATTTTAACGAGCTTCTTAAAGGAGGAAAGGGTGGGCGTGACGGAGAGGTGTAGGAAGTGATCCCAATGTTTAGTGGCTCCGCAGTTGAAGGCATAACCTCCAGTGATGGGCTGTAGAAACTTGTAGATGTTTGCTAGGCCGGAATTGGAGGAATTCTGGGATCACGGAGAGCTGTAGTGCTGGAAGAGATCAAAAACATTGAGCGAGATTTGAAAACAAGAATGAAAATCTTAACTTCGAGATGTCTCTGGACTGTCTGGCCAACATGACACATCCAGCACAAGGGGTGACAGATAAACAAATCTTTGTGCTAATCACACTATGATTAGTGTTGATGTGTAGAGGCATTGTGATTAACATCTTGTCCCGTGTCTGGGCTGGTCTCGAGTTGTCAACATTTTTGAGGCTTTCATAAAGCTTTTGCCAATTCCTTTCCTCTAAAAGAATTTGTCTTCATGTTCATCAATATTTTTAACCAACCCATTTAGGCTTGTTATGGTACACCTCTGGAGCAGATGAGACTTAGACCCAGGCCTTCTAACTGAGAGGGAGGGTCACTACCATGTGCCACAATAGCCTGTTGCTAGTTGTCCAATTGTATCGAGTTGTTACTGGTGAGCTCAATTTCACCCTCACCTGAAATCCTAAATCCTCTGCAGCAGGAAGCCAGTGGCTAGTCAAAAGCTATTCTGGCTGATTCCTTTTCACTTGATAACCCAGGTACTCGGAGGTCAATTGTTGTTGATCCAGTGACAAAGCCAGGAATCAAGACACTGACCTTATGGTCTTCGGAGTTTCCTCCGGTCCGTTTCGAGTGTGCAATGCCTCACAGAGCTGTCAAGAGAGTTTACTGATGGTGAAACAATCCCTGGCATTATCAGTAGCAGGGGCTGGAAAGAAAAATGATGTTTGCAGAGGGTGAAGCAACCTCAGGGACGGGAAGAGTTTAAAACTCGCTTCTGTACTGTGCAAAGTGGGTGGAGAGAACACTATTAGCCCAAAAGGACGAAAGGCAGCGGAGTGAAAATGAGATGCACCCCACCCGGCTTTTCCCAAATGATTAATTTGAGCCGATTGCACACCCAGACGTTAGTGACATTCAGTACTATGCCAACCTGTCTTGCCCAGTTCCTTGTGTTCATTTGGCCTCCGCTGCACTGTATAGAATGCTGTTGTCCTGGTGGTTCTGATCCCCCCCCCCCCCACCGCCCCCACGCTTCCAGTACTGGGATGGCACATATTTTCTTTTATTTATTCCTGGGATTTGAACATTGCTGGTTACACCGTCTGGAATCAGACTCAAGAAGGATGTGACCAGCTGTCTTCAAGAATCATAGAATCCCTACAGTGTGGAAACAGGCCCTTCGGCCCAACAAGTCCACACCGACCCTCCGAAGAGTAACCCACCCGGACCCATTCGTCTACATTTCCCCCAGACGAATGCACCTAACCTACACATCCCTGAACACTATGGGCAATGTAGCATGGCCAATTCTCCTAACCTGCCCATCTTTGGACTGTGGGAGGTTACCCACAGTCAATATCCCAGTACTCCCTTCCCAGCAGCACACCTGAACCAGATGCAGTGCAATAGTCCACAATGACACAGGGAGAATGTGCAAACTCCTTAGGCTTAGTGGACTGCTGCACTGCATCTGGATCAGGTGTGCTGCTGGGAAGGGAGTTCTGGCCTGTTGACCCAGCAATAGATCGGTGGTATGGCTCCAAGTCAGGATGATGTGTTTGCTGTGCAGTGGGTTCATTTATTGAGCAAAGGCTGGACCCAGAACATGAGGATCGGGTAACGCAGGGGGCCTCAGTTCAAACTATTTCCCTCCCCAGGCGGAGTCAGCATTTTCAGTTGAGGGGATGAATGAAAGAGGAAGGTGGTTCTGACTGTAGTGTGGCTGTGGAAGAGTTAACATCTAAAAAAGATGCATAATGTAGCCTCAGTGTTAGTGTATAATAATATATACTGGCTGCAAATTGGAAAGTAGCTGTAAGTATCTTAAACAGGACGTTATAGAGATTTCAGTTTTATTAGCTTTGGCACAGACCCTCTGAAAAGCAGCAAAGAGGGTTACTGTGGGATTCATTTTCTTTACCACATCTAGCTTTCTCCCGATGGAGCATAATATTATTCTGTGCACAGTCTGTGTGCAGGAACCACAGAAACCTCGATCTGAAGTCCCTACAGTTGGGAGACATGGAACTGTGAGGCCCTGTGCAAACAGATGCACCAAAAGGGAGACCATTCTCTCTCAATTAAAATACTTTCTCAGGATGGTTCTGAATTGGTGGAGCAACTCCTCTTTCTCCTCCCGAATCTGCGTCACTCCCTCCATCTACCGTGTCCTGATATCAAGGCCATTTGCATCTTCCCATCCCACCTTATTCTTGGGTCTTTCAGGCTTTTCCTTCCTCTTGTATCAAAGACGTGTCCCATTTTCACCAGGCTTCCCTCCCCTTCCTCTTTCCCCTCAGTCACCTCTGTACAATGGACCTTCCACATTGCTGAAGGATGACTTTTGACATGCCATGGCGGTGTGGGCTGGGGAAAGGTGGTTGCTGTATTCTGTGTTCAGGATCTCTGGTCATGTAAAGGGTCTGGAGGGGTGAGTGGTTAATGTCAGGTACAGGTTGTGTTAAGTTGGTAACAAGACTGAAGGCTTAAATCTCGGAGATTCAGTGGGCGATTCATAAATGATTTGTTTGGAATGCAAATCCCATATTTCTAAAGGGAGCACCTTCCCAATCTATCAATGAATGCAGGAAGCTTTTGTTCCCATATGGATGAAAATAAAAACAATAACATCTCTTGTAATTGGGGAGAGATATTTAAATCAAATTTCTGTTAGAAACTCAAAGGATTAAAAGAGCATGATTGCACATTGGGATTCTAAGGTACAAAGATTTTTTTTTTCCCGAAATAAATAAGGCAAGAAGTGCTGCCATAATAATAAAGCCTTGTCTGTTGTGATGTGCAGGCAGTGGGGACAGAAGCTGCATTTGTGGTTGTTGGATCGTGGTGTACGCAGGCTCTAGGGAAAGAACAGATGGAACAGAGGGAGCCACAAAGGTCTAATCCTATCAGATGGAGCCTCTTCCTACCATCTGGATAATCCACGCACAATTTCAAACCTTGTGAAGGATTCGACTTTGGCCAGGCTTAGTCTTTGGAACAGTTCTGCGTCACTCCTTGCATCTTTTCAGTCTCAGATTTTATAAAGCCAAATTATCCCCCTTACAAATTGGCATTAAGGCTACCAACTTGCTCAGTTGAGAGAGAAAAAGTGAAAACGAAGAGAAATGATTTTCTTCAAATCGCCTTGCGTTTGTGCCTTTCGGAAAGCGGACTGTAGTATTCTTGAGGGAATTGATGTATGTTTACACGTGATGTAGTTGTTTGCTCCTCTGCCGCCTTTCGGGTTAAACACAGGGATTTTGCTCCCCCCACCCTCCCGCACTTCCTTAAGAGGTGCGGGTACTAATTCCTGGTGGGATTATGGTTCCTGCAGGTACGTCATGTCAAAGCTAAAGCACTGAGTACAGGCAACCTTTTCAAATGAGGATTTCAAATCAACTCCGATCCTGTCCTTGCTGCGCTTTTAGGCTGGATGATGATTTTTTTTTTAGTTCTGTTTGCTAGGAGATACTGCTGATTTAAAACAAATATTTGCTGTTATAAATCACATAGACAATGTCCTGTTAATGTGCAATCATGATACAGATAGTAATCAGATTGTAACCTCAGTTAAACAAAAACTTGTTTTGAGGTGAGTAATGTGCAACGATCCCCAATCCAATTAAAGTTACTTTTTTGAGGCCAGGCTCTGTTTGCAGTGGAACGTGCAGGGTTAGTTGTAGTGGGAGAAGCTCCTCATTTTTAGATAATCTTCAACTGGTATCACTTTAACAGAAAAGGCCCCTCAGATTATCCCGTTGAGGGTAATGAGATCTTCTAAGAAACCTGTTCAGAGATGTATTTACACACCTTGGGAGCATGCAGGACTTGAAGCAGGGACTTCCCAGATCAGAGGTAGGGACATTATCACTGCACTACATGAGCCCTCTCCATTGAGGGTAATTACAGTGGTCACAGATACTACCTAGTTGAAGCTCTGTCCTTGTGGTGTTGGATAGCTTCCACGTGTGAAAGCACGCTAAGAGCAGTACTGCGCTTGGCAATGATGCACCCCACAGCTGAATAGCATTTGGCACTTGACCTCAAAGCTTCCACATGAAGGATGGCCACTGGGCCAGTCCCCACAGCTGGATCTGCACATCAGGAATCAGCATGGGGGGAAGGTGGGGGTGGCGGGGGGGGGAGTGAAATTGGGAGAAGAATGACAAACATCTCAAGGCTGTGAGCACTCAGAGTCCTCCAGGGACCCTTACCTCATATTACGTAGTCGATATAATCTGGCCCAGGTGCTGCTCTGCACAATCCTATTGAATAATTCAAGCATTATTGTGTGATGTGAGTGTGTCTAAAACCATTAACATCAAGACTGATCATTAGCCTGACAATGACTAATTTAAAAAAAAAGTCCCCCACCTTATTAAAACAAAAATAGTGAATATTTATACAGCTGATCCTTTCCAATTAGGACCAGATGTAGTTCAGGGAGCTGCAGCTGTCAATTCTTGTCCTGAATGTTTTTGCCATTCCCAGTCTATCACCTTATATCCTATTCCAATCACTATATATACATATTCTAGCCTTACAGCATGGCGGCACACCCCATCTCATTCTGCTGTAAGCCTCATCACTCGATGCCATCCCATTCCAGCACTCTGCAGCTGATCCCTCCCTTGGCATGTCAACATCATTCTGCTAGGCCAGCTCACCCCTTGCCTTCTCCACTCGATCTCACCCCATGCCCTTGCTGCAGGCTTTATCCTCTCCTGCTGCTGATGCCAAGCTTGCTGGAAAATATGCCTTCAGATGTACAAGATAGGACTTGGCTCATCTTTGGTGGATCCCATGGTCAAAAGGCCCAACGCTCACTATTCAGACTAACAGATGAGTCCATCGGGGAACTATGTCAGGTGCTGTCAGGAGAATGCATGGGGTACTGAATCGGTGTTGGGGATCAGCATGGAGATGAAGTTAAGGCACACAGTTACATTGAGGTGAACGATACTATCACTGATGTGGATTCCTCTCATGTTCCAGCACGCACACCAGAAAAAGGGGCTACCTGGACTGAGTTTACATGATAACTCCTACGTCCTCCTACGTTGGTCCTCCTACGTTATTTTAGACCTTCCCATTTTGAGATACCACCGTCAATAGCAAGTATTCCCAGTCACTTGAACTCTGGGCGCAAGAGAGTCCTTCAGTCTTGGAAGAGCATTGGTTTCCCCCTTTAGAGTGACAAATTGGAAGTGTTGTTCCATGCCGTTGCACCTCTGACCATGAGGAACTGGGTTGAGGTGGCTTGCACCCATTTCAAACAGTGCCCAGCCCTCAGATGTGAACTGATAGAAATGTATGAGATGCTGAGGGGTCTTGGCAGCAGACATGTGAGGAGTATGCTTCCTCCAATGGGAGAATCTAAAACCAGAAGTTGATAACTCGAAGGAGGTTAGACTATTTTGTTTTCTCTGAAGGTTGAGAGTTCTAGAAACTCTCTTCCTGAAAAGGTGTTGGAATCAGAGCTCTTGAATATTTTTATGGCGGAGCTTGGATAGATTTTTGATAAGCAAAGGGCTGAAAGACTATCAGAGGGAGGTGAGAAGGGGAATTACAATCATGTCAGCCCTGAACAGGACCCGGCTAGACAGGCCTAATGACCTACTGCTAATTTGCATGCTTATTAAAAAAAAGAAGAGAACTAGCTTTTCTTATGGGATCAGAGCTGGATTCAAACCTGTATTCCAAAGATGAAAGGTCCAGTATCTAACCTACTGTATCCCCTCACCAGTCTCCCGAAAGGCCAAACCAAATCTCCACACTCTTCTGTTGACTAACAGAAGACTGGGTTTTCACATTAGTGAGCAGCATTTATTTTACATTATTGAGTACATTTTGAGATTTCTGTGCAGGTGACTGCATGGGCGAGCACATGTATCTTTCTCACAAAGAGGAAGAAATGAAGAGTGTGCGAAACACTTTTCACACCCTCACCCTTTTGCCTGCTCCAGCTTCTCATGCCTCGGTAAAAACGGTCAATGAGATTATAGAAGCCTTCAATCGGGAAAGTCTCAGTTTAGGTCTGGAGCTTTCTCTCTAAGATGAGATCCCGTTCCAAGGTTAAACACTGAAAATCTGGGGATGTGAAGCAGGGAACAGCTGCCCTTGGGCAGCAGACGGGTCAGATGCTTGCAGAATCAGCAAAGAGAATCTGCTGAGGTGCTCCTTAGTTTTCTGTAGGCGCTGACTGATCTGATGTGCCTTTCCAGAAATTCGGACAGTGTTCGAGATTGCCACTCATTGAAAATAACTGTCGGGTCAGGGCTGCTCAAAGAAGCAATAGTACTTGGAGAATTGGGGGCACCAAATTGAACATAGAACATTACAGCACAGTACAGGCCTTTCGGCCCTCGATGTTGTGCCGACCTGTGGAACCAATCTGAAGCCCATCTAATCTACACTATTCCATTTTCATCCATATGTTTATCCAATGACTATTTAAATGCCGCTAAAGTCGACGAGTCTTCTACTATTGCAGGCAGGGATTTCCACGCCCTTATGAGTCTCTGAGTAAAGAACCTTCCTCTGACATCTGTCCTATATCTATAACCCCTCAGTTTAAAGCTATGTCCCCTTATGCTAGCCATCACCATTTGAGGAAAAAAGCTCTCACTGTCCACCCCATCTAATCCTCTGATCTTCTTGTATGTCTCTCATAAGTCGTTTCTTAATCTCCTTCTCTCTAACAATAACAGCCTCAAGCCCCTCAGTCTTTCCTATAAGACCTTCCCTCCATATCAGGCAACATTCTGGTAAATCTCCACTGTATCCCTTCCAGTGCCTTCACATCCTTCCTGTAATGCAGTGACCAGAACTGTATGCAATAAATTCGTGTGGAATTTGCTTACATTGAAAATTGAGATTTTCTGTCCGAGATCACATGCTCTTTGTTACCATCATGGCTTTCGTGAAACAAAAAAGGTCAAGGCAGGATTCCATCATGCCTGTCTAACTGATCTTGTAGCTGCTGGAACATGCCACATGTCTGTGCAAATGTCTGGTAGCGACGTGAATAAGCTCACCTGTGATGCCCCTTCCCCCTGCCTGTGAATTGTGGCATCCTGTTGGATAGAAGAATGCCATTCAGCCCATCGTGACTGTGCTGACTGTTTGAATATCCAATTAATCTCGCTTCCCCCCCCTCGCACATCTGCTTTCCCCCTGTAACCCTGAAAGCATCTCTTTTTTCAAGCATTTATGCAATCCCTCTTGGGATTGTCTGAACTTGCTACTTCAAAAGAAAACCCTCACCGTAAATATTTCGCCTCCCTACAGTGCTCTTTTGGCCTATTGTTTTGAATTTGTTCCCTCTGGTTTCTGAGCCTCCTGCCAGTGGAAACAGACACCTTTTAACTTTGAGCATCTCTCCGTGGTTCTCTGCATGAAACATGAGAGATTCACTACCGAAAGCCCTCATCCTGGTACCTTTTGGCAAACCCACGTAGCATCCCGACTGAAGCCCGGTTCCTGTCATGAGGACTTGGCATTTCCTGTCCCCTCTCACTTTCCTCATTGGCTGGAGCAGTCTGCATTGGTATTCGATGTTGGGGCACTGTTAAGTTACCACTTGGGGAAGGAATGGTGTGAATGATGTGAAATCTGCCTCTTGGCATGGACCGGCACTGAATTGGCAAAAGTGAGGACTGCAGATGCTGGAGATCAGAGCCAAAAAAAGTGTGGTGCTGGAAAAGCACAGTAGGTCAGGCAGCATCCGAGGAGCAGGAGAGTCGATGTTTCGGGCATAAGCCCTTCATCAGGAATCCCCAACCAAACCAAAAATGAAATTGAAAGAAAATTCCAGTCCTCTCTAGATTCCTGAGGAAAGGAGATTGCCTCTGCTGACTGGGAGACATTTCAGAGTGGAGCGACTGTGCTGATTTCCTTGCCCCAGCCTGGAATGCTGACAGTAGTTTGCTAAACCTGCCTTTACCCCATTGGCAGGCCACACTCTCACTCTAAAGGCTGTCACTCCCAGCGCATAGCCGATGCAAACAGAGAAGACTCTGGAGACAACACAGGGTTAAAAAAGAGTCCCGGGTGACATCATGTCGACAGATGAAATTGGATGTAAAATGTATTCTCTGGGCTCAATGCTTAGACCCTCCCCCCACCTCTCTCTCATTTTGTGTGCAGGAAAATTGGAATTCTAGTAATTAGACCCTGACTTACAGAAACGGCATTAGGATTTCGAGTCAAAGTTCAACATCCCGAAATGAAATTTAAACCAATTAATCTGTTAGATTTTTATCGCTCCTCCATGTTTTCCCAGCAATTCCCTCAGTGCTTGGCCTTTGATCGACTCAGATCAGTCTTGCAAGAGTCCTGATTGTCTGCCTAGTGCTTCAAAGCTTGAGATGACATTTACACCACACTCATAAAACAATCAAATTTGCAAAGCTTTTAAACAACTGGGGCATAGTTATATTTAATAAAAGCCTGTCTATAATAACCTGAATTAGCATTTTATGCCATGTAATACCTCTGAGAGCACAGGATTTTATGGAGCCATGTATTGTTGAGGCCATCTTTCCAATAGGAAAGATTATCTAAATGACAGTCTGTGATTTAACCCTCAAGCATCTTGAGTACTTTCATGTATTTCCAGCCTGCAAAATGACACAGTGTTCTCATTGATCCTGTGGTTGCACTGCTGTGTTACTCCTTCATCCTCTTCACCCCATTCTAACCTCAAAATCACACGAGCCATGTGTCTGTGGTGTGCCTCTAAAGGGTCTTTGCTGTTCATGCACATTGTCTTTGGCCACACCTTTCTGATATATTATAGCATAGATTCCCAGCTACTTAGGCCTGTACTTTTAAGACAGTTACATGACATTATGACACTTGCTGTTCCAGTCTAAAGGTGCAACACTCTGTGCATCGTAGTCAGTACCACGTCTTTAATCAGTCAGTCAGTTGTGCATTGTACAATAACACCAGTAAGCACAGAACCCAAATTGTCTGTGTAAATCTGTGAAATCATAGCTTTGTAAATAGTTAGTGTTGTAAATAAGTTTCAAGAAATCTGACTCAATAGACCTCCAACTATCTGTGTTCCATTACATGGGCTCATGTATTATAAACCACAAATAGCATCTTTTTTTTTCTTTGCTCATAAACATGTGGTGAAAAGCTGTAAGCTGCATCATTGCACTAATTCCAGTAGTTTTCCCGGTCAGCTTCACTCTCCCTGTCTGATAAATGGTTTGCAAACCAACTGTGCGCAAAGACAGTGCCCAACTAATCACTATTCTGATGGATTGATGCATTTTATATTTCAGTTTAGTTAAGTGCAGTGTGTTTGGTAACTTTGCAATGTAGCCAGGAGATAAATTGTACTGTGGTTGCAGCCTCCAGACCGAACATTAGTATGTTGCAAAAGTGAGATTAATGAGATGCAAAATCATACAAGTGTATGACATTAACTTTTTTAACTTCATACAAGTGTATGACATTAATATATTAAAAGTCCTGCATGTGCTTCCTGTAGGTGTTACACCACATGCCACCGTTAGGCTGCCATACACTAGATGCCACACTTTAGCATATCTTAACTCTCACCATGTTTGTGAAGCATTTCAGAGGTAAATGTAATTGGCAGACGAGACTCTATACTTTTCCCATCATACTCTTCCAAGAGTGACTCCTGTTGTATCATCCAAAGTACATCAAGGGACCCAAACAGGGGCTCAGCTAGTTTTTTTATACACATGCTCCCAGATGAGAACGTGATGTATACAGTTTGGAACAGCCACATTATGGAGAAAGGAAATATTCAGGAGGCCTGTCAGTATCCGTGAGGAGAGAATCAGTGCTACCGTTTCAAGCTGAATATGATCCTTCTGAAGAGAAAGTTCTGCACAGATGCTGTGAGACCTGCTGAGTTACTCCGGCATGTTTTATTTCAGGTTTCCAGCATCCGCTGTACTTTCCTTTTATTTTGCAAGGTCCCCCTGTTTGAGCCAAACTGAGATGGCTGCCTAGGCCCCACAACTTGCTTTAGACTAAGTGCCTGGAGAAAGCAAATCCATGAGGTGACTTCAACATTATCGTCATATAATCCCTGCAGTATGGAAACAGGCCACTCGACCCATCGAGTCCACAACGACCCTCTGAAGCACACCCCATCCAGACCCATCCCTGTACCATATAATCCTACATTCCCAATGGCTCACGCACCTACACTACACATTCTTGAACGCTATGGCTAATTTAGCATGGCCAGTCCACTTAACCTGCACATCTTTGAACTGTGGGAGGAAACCAGAGCGCCCAGCAGACAATGTGCAAACTCCACACAGACAGTTGCCCTGGCACTGTGAGGCAGTAGTGCTAACCACTGAGCCACTGTGTGCCCAACATGCAGGACTGGAACAAGAGAATGCAGGTTGAAATGGGTAAACTACAAATTAAAGACCAAAGTCATGGAGTTCTTCACGCAAGGAACTACCAACATACGGATTGTACATTGAGATAGTTTGGAACTAATTAGATATTGCAATGAGTTTAAAGAATAATTCGTGGCATGTAGGCCAACACTTACTGCCCATTTCTAATGCCCTGGAGAGGGTCGTGGTGAGCTACCTTCCTAAACTGTCCTAGCTTTTAAAATGTAGGTACACCCAGAGAGCTGTAAGGGAGCAAGTTCCAGGATTTTGGCCCAGCAACAGTAAAGGAGCAACAACGTATTTCCAAGTCAGGATGAGTTGCGTCTTGGAGAGGAATTTGTTGGTGGTGGCTTTGCCATGTATCTGCTGCCCTTGCCCTTCTCAATGTTAGAGGTTCAGAGGTGCTGTCTAAGAAGCCTGGATGAGTTGCTGGAGTGCATGTTGTAGATGGTATGCACTGCTGCTACTGAGCGTCGGTGGTGGAGGAAGCGAATGTTTGTCGATGTGGTGCCAATCAAATGGCTTCTTTGACCTGGATGGTGTCAAGTTTCTTGAGTGTTGTTGGAGCTGCCCCCATCCAGGCAAGTGAGGAGTATTCCATCACACTTGTGCTTTGTAGATGGTGGACAGGCTTTGGGGAGTCGAGGGGGTGAGTTACTCACTGCAGCATTCCCAGCTGCTAGTATGGAGTTGTAGCCAATGTATTTTTATGGCTAGTTCAGTTCAGTTTCTGATATTGGAGAGTTTAACTAAAAAGGTTAGCCAAGCATGATTTTAAACTTGTTTTTTATATCAGGAGTATCTATTCAAACTGAGCTGGAGTGACTAAGTGACTGAGATTAGCAGCAATCCAATGACTGCTTCAGTTATTGGTATCAATCGAGTCAAAAATTGCTTTTGGCAAACTGTGTTCAGTAGATTTGCAACATCCGCCAGTGAAATTAGTTCTTTGTCATGATTCACCCGGTCTCTCACACAGCATGAGAACACTCAGCCTGTACTTAGGTGTTAATAAAGTTGTCGTCGGGTTACACTTAGTGCCATGGTTGTGTAGCCAGTGAGAACACTATACCTTCCTGTACACAAGGCTCAAGTCTTTCTGCGGAGAGCTGAGCAGCCAAAATGAACTGATACCCAGGTCTTTAAAATGCCACATAAAATGAGGTCCTCTCTGATGATTGTAAAGGATACCATGGCACTACGTTTGAAGAAGAGACAGCACGTTCTCCCCCATGTCCTGGTTAATATTTATTCATCAACAAACTGCTCTAAAGGTGATAATCTGGTCATTATCTCACAGCTAGCTGTGCACAAATTGGCTGTTCCTTTCCAAAGTTTTAATAGTCGCTGCACGTCCAAGGTACTTAATTGGCTATAAATGCCTTGGCACATACTGAGATTGGGAGCGTGCTGTAGAAATCCAAGTCAGTCTTAGTTAAGAAGATTAGGATATAAGAATGTAGGTGCAGGCCATTCGGCCCTTCGAGCTTGCTCTGAAATTCAAATAGATCATGGCTGATTGGATTGTGATCTCAAGTCCACATTCCTGTCTGATTCCCCACCCCCTCCCCATTAACCCTTGACTCTTCTGTTTGTTAAAATTGTAATAGCCTTGAGTAATTTCAATGCCCCAGCCGCCACGGCTTTCAGATGATGACAGAAATAGGAGCCGGAGTGGGTTGAATGTGAATGGCCCTGGTCTTCTCCATTCAGTATTTTCCGACTTGACTCCACTTTCCTGTTTGCTTCTCCTCCACTGATTCCCTAATCTGTCCGTCCATATTGAATTAAGAAGCATCCACCATGCTGTGAAGTAGGTAGATCCAAAGATTCATGACTAGTTTGTCCTCACTTCTGTCCTGAATGATCGGCCTCTTCTCCTGAGAATGTGCCCATGCATTCTAGATTGTCCAGCCCGCAGACAGAACCCATCAGCATGTAGCCTGTCCTGTCCCTTCCAAACCTTGTGTGATTCAATGAGAAGACATCTCATTTATTCAAGCTTCAGTTTACTCGGTCTTGCATTGTTGGATGACCATCGTGTTTGGGATTAATTTGGTGAATATTTGCTGTACTGTCTCTAAAGCAAGTGTATCCTTCCGTCAATATATTATGCAACATTCACCTTCCCATTGAATTTTGTATGGTTAGCAAATATCCATATTTTCATGCAAGTTCTTAATGTAAGTTTTAGATGGTTGAGGCCCCAACTCTGAGCCAGGTTTCACTTTCCTAGTTAAAACCTGCCAGCTTGAAAAATGAGACATTTATTTTTACTATTTTCTTCCTCTAACCAGTCCTCCATCTGTGCTGATATATCACTTCCATGAGTCTTTACCTTGTATTTGTACGGAACTTTACCAAATATTTTTAGAAATCCCAAGTATGTTGCATCAACTGGTTCCCCTTTATCTACCATGCTCGCTACATCCCCAAGAAAATTGTAATAAACTTGTCGAATGGATTTTTCATTTGCAAAAGTATATTGATTTTGTCTAAATGTTCAATGCTTTTCTAAATGCACTAGTGAGACTTATTTAATAATACTTGGCTTGTCAGCGAATATGGTACCAAAATTTGTGGTATAGTGGACAGTGAAGAAGGTTATCTCAGAATACAATGGGACCTTGATCAGATGGGCCAGAGGGCCAAGGAGTGGCAGATGGAGTTTAATTTAGATAAATATGAGATGTTGCGTTTTGGTAAGGCAGACCAGGGCAGGTTATCCTTAATTATACACTTAATGGTAGGGCTTAGGGAGTGTTGCCGAAAAAAGAGACCATGTGCATAGTTCCTTGAAAGTGGAGTCACTGGAAGACAGGGTGCTGAAGAAGGCATTTGAAATACTTGCCTTCATTGGTTAGTGTCTTGAGTACAGTATAGGAGTTGGGAAGTCATGTTGCGGCTGTACAGGGCATTGGTTAGTCCACTTCTAGAATACTGCGTTCACTTCAGGTCTCCCTGCTGTAAGAAAGATGAACTCGAAAGGGTTCAGAAAAGATTTATAAGGATGTTGCTGGGATTGGAGGGTTTGAGCAATAAGGAGAGGCTGAATCGGCTGGGGCGTTTTCCCCTGGAGTGTTGCAGGCTGTGGGGTGACCTTCTAGAGGTTTGTAAAAACATAAGGGACATGGAGGTAGGGTAAATATCCAAGATCTTCTTTCCTAGGGTAGGGGAGTCTAAACCTAGAGGGTGAAGTTTTAAGATGAGAGGATAAAGATTTAAAATGGACCTGAGGGACAACTTTTTCACACAGAGGTTGGTGCGTGTTTAGAACAAATTGCCAGAGAAGGTGGTGGAGTTGCGTAAAATTGCAACATTTAAAAGGCAACTGGTTGGGTACGTGAATAAGAAGGGTTTAGAGGGATCTAGGCCAAATGCTGGCAAATTGGACTGAATCACTTTCAGGTATCTGGTCGGCATGGATAGATTGGACCAAAGGTTCTGTTTCCGTGCTGTACAGCTCTATCTCTCTAATATAATTGTGCCAGTTTTCCACCAGGCATGGTTAGGATAAAGTTCTTGTTTTTATCTCTGCTAGTTCTGCCCAGCCCTGCTGTTTGGGAACAGGGTGTGGTACAATTTAACATAGCCAATTCTTCACTATTCTTAACATGATGAAAATCCTATCTGGATACAGACACAGTGCCTTGACTAACTTGCATAATCTAAACAAATGCCTGGTTCCTTAGGACTAGCCGAATTATAATCCCACTGGAACATGAGTGAGTCTACAGTTTCACAGTGTGTTAAAGGAGCTGTACTAATATAAAAGCAGAGAGATGCCCTACATGTTTGAACATTGTGTCAGGAGCATGCCGACTGAGTTGATACTGAGACTTGGAAATTCATCTGGAAGAGTGGACTAGAGAAATACTTAGTCCAACAGCTGTCACAGGGTTACTGCTAGAATCAATTATTAGGGAGACTTAGAAACTACAATAGGATCAGGCAAAGTCAACATGGTTTTGTGAAATGGAAATTGTAATTAACTAATTGATTAGTATTCTCTGAGGGAGTAACAGAAAAGGTGGATAAAGGGGAACTTATTGATGTGATGAAGTTAGATTTCCAAAAGGGTTTTGATGAAGTGCTGAATCATAGTTTATATATCACAAAATAAATGTTCGTCATATTGAAGGTAGCATATTGGCATATCTAAAGGATTGGTTATCGAACAGCAAACAAAGAATTGAAATTATTTTTTGAGGAGTCGGCAACTTGTAACTAATGGAGTGCCACCAGGATCAGTGCTGGGGCCTCAACTATTTACAAACTTTGTCGGTGAAATGAATGTAGGGACGGAGTGTACGGTAGGTAGATTTGCTGATGATACCGAAATAGGTGGGAAAGTAAATAGTCAGGAGGAGTAGAGAATATGCAAAGTGCTGTAGACAGGTGAAGTGAATGGGGTAACATTTGGCAGATGGTGTACGTAACGTGGGAAAATGAAAACTTCTCCACTTCACAAGGAAGAATTGAAAATTCTGTTTTAATGGAGTGATATCGCACAGCTTAGTGATACAGTGGGATCTGGGTGTCCCGGTATCTGAATCACACATAGGTTCAGCAAGTTATGAAGAAGGCACGTAGAATGTTGGTCCTCTTTATGGAATGGAATGGGAATGTAATGATGTTGCTGTACCGGGCTTTGGTGAGATCAAGGTTAAAGTCACCATAGTCCTAGATGCCTGGCTGCTTCCTCATTAGAAAGGGAAGATTAGTGGTGATTTAACCTGAGGGTCACCACATCTCAAGTGAGGGGAGGGGCTGAGAGCGAGAGTCCTTCATGGTAACCTCAGCCGGTGTGAGAATTGAACCCAAACTGTTAGTGTCACTCTGCATTGCAAATCAACTAATCAAGCTCTTTGGTGAGACCATGTCTGAAGTACAGTAGTTTCCTCTTTTGATAAAGAATATATTTGCATCCAGACACGGATCACTCGATTCATTCCCGGGATGAAAAGCTTCCCTTTATGAAAAATGGTCTGTTTCCAGTGGAATTTAGAAGTATGAGAGGAGATCTTATGGAATCATGTAAGATCCTGAGGAACTTGGGAGGGCTGATACCTAAAGGATGTTTCCCCTTGTGGGAGGAGACCAGGTCAAGGGGCCACCGTTCAAACATGAGAGTTCTCCCTTTCGGAGAGAGTTGTGGTGGAACAAAATCTCGCGTTGCATTGCGGACTCCTCAGAAAGCACTGAAGGCTGGTTCGTTGAATTTATTCATGGCTGAGGTAGACTTTCCATAGATGAGGGAGTTCAGGATTATGGGGGCCAGTGAGGAAAGTAAAGTTGAGATCACAATCAGATGAGTTATGAGTTTCTTGAAGGAGTGAGTTGCTTACTTCTGCTCCTAAGACCCATGTTGCTTTGACTCAATCCATTTGCTCCTGGAATTAGAGGGGATACATTTGTCATTAGTCTCATTCCCATTCTGAAATTCTCAAGTCTTTTAAAACATTTTAAAACTTTGATCTTGGGTGATGACAACTTGAGGAAGGCTAGCGGTTCCAAAGGGATTGTCTGCCCTCTTGTTCCTTGCCCAGCTTACAGCAACACAACCAGTGGGGAACAGTAGAGCTGAATCCAGCTGTTCAATGTGGACCACATGCAAGCTTTCTCCGGTAGGGATTACCCCATGGGTGATCGGGAAATGAGTACCCACTGAATGCTCCACCTTCCCACCTCCTCAGACCCCAGAACTGGATGCAACGGTGATCGCTCAGCTCCCTTTGGATACGGGTACCCCAGCACCACATTACTCAAATACCAATCAACAGAAAATGTGACATCTCGTTTCCATCTCTTAGGAGTTTGCCAACTTCCCTTTCTACCCTTTCCCCTCTGTTTGATTCCAGCTGGTCCTGGAAATTGTGATTCAGTTAAGAATAAGAGAGCTCCTCTGAACCATGCACCAACATGATTTTGAACCCTACAACCCTGGTGGTTCCAGTTACACATTCACAGTAATATAATACTTACTCTTTATTAGCTTTTCTGCAGAGGGCATCGGTTCATCTTGGGCTTTTCCAATGGAAATTCCACTGAGTGTGGAATTAAGGTTAATTCATGGCTTTTGTTTGGACAAGAGTTAAGAGTTTAAGCCTAGCACCTTAATTATAGGGAATCACCAAAGCCTCATAACTAAAGCCCTGCTAAGATTTCTCACATCATTAGACTGCATTACATATTTTTTCTCCTGCGCGGTGACTTTAGGAATTGGTTGAAAGCCCCCTAATGTTTTTATGTTGAAGCTTGATTTTATTCTCCTTTCTTGTTCTCCCCTTCCTCAACAGCCACCCCTTGCATCAAAGCCATCAGTCCCAGTGAGGGCTGGACTACTGGAGGAGCCACTGTCATCATCATTGGAGATAATTTCTTTGACGGATTGCAAGTCATATTCGGCACCATGCTGGTCTGGAGTGAGGTACGTGAAGGAAATGCATATACCAGCAATTTAGTCGGGATCATTGGCTTCTGATCCTCTGCTGACTTAGGTTCCTAATATGAAAGCGAGAGTAATTCTGCAAGAATTGCCTCCAATAAATACATAGCTTGTCCGCCTGTGTCTGCTGCTAATGTGACAGTGATCATTATAAAGTTCAATGCAACTAAAGCCTCCAAGTGTTTCTTATTAGTGCTGTTCAAGTGATTGTTTCTCGATGCAGTGACAGCTTCTACATTTTACGTTAAGTTCTCCCAAAGGCTCACTTGGAAGCAACTCTCTCTCACACACAGACACACACACACTTCACACACACACAGAGGCAGCTCGGACAGTGGCACAGCAGGAGAAAAGATGTCAGCCGTTGGCAGAGTGGGTGCTGTGCCATGGATATTGTGAAAGGGTTATACACCTTGAGCAGTGCACCTTCAATTTTGTTTCTTCCCCATTGTTTAATGGTTTATTTTTAGGTCTTCAAATGGTATAGCAGCAAAGGATATTATTCGTCCCATTGTACTTAGAGTCATAGAGGTGTACAGCATGGAAACAGACCCTTCGGCCCAACTCATCCATGCCGACCAGATACCCTAATCTAATCTCGTCCCATTTGCCAGCATTTGGCCCACATCCCTCTAAACTCTTTCTATTTGTATACCCATCCTGATGCCTTTTAATTGCTGTAATTTTACCAGTCTCCACCACTTCCTCTGGCAGCTCGTTCCATACACACACCACCCTCTGCATGAAAAAGTTGCCACTTAGCTCCCTTTTAAATCTTTCCCCTCTCACCCTAAACCTATGCCCTCTAGTTCTGGAATCCCCCACCCCAGGGAAAGGACCTTGTCTATTTATCCTATCCATGCCTCTCATGATCTTATAATCATCTATAAGGTCATCCCTCAGCGTACGACCCTCCAGGGAAAACAGCCTCAGCCTATTCAACCTCTCCCTATTGTTGCTATCTCTCTGAAAGACCTATCTAATTCCATGGCATGGTTGAGCCCGATTTAATATGTTTGTGAGGAGGAGAGGATAGAAGGATGTCACATGACTTACACGTTTGCCATAAGTACATAACAGGCACTGCATTTGGATTAATCATTCTTCACCCCCACCCCAAAATCTTTCACTCTTCTGAGATCATTGACTTTGGCCGGACTACGGGTCCCTGGCTATCCCAGCTCTGGGTCCTTCACCCGAAGCATCTGTTTTTCAAATGGAAGCGTGGAATTGAGTTAGGCTGTGCGACTGAAGGAGGTGTCACAGCTAAACCTGCACCCCTGGTTCATCCGACATGTGCAGGAATTATTGGAAGCAAGAACCCTGACCGATGTTTCTTCCCAGCCCATGCCAGCTCAGAGGCACTGAGGTGACTTTTAGACCTCTGCTCCGACTGCCAGCAATGAACTGGGCAGTGAAGATGCAAAGTGAGCCTTCGGGAGAGCTTAACTCAAAGCCTCAATGCTGGCACTGCAACCAGAAACAATTACTCGAATAACACTAATAAGAAACACTTGGAGCTTTAGTGGCATTTAACTTTATAATGTCACATTAGCAGCAGATTGCGGCAAGCAAGACACGTTGTTTATTGGAACCTCTCTTTAAAGGAGGGCTCTCCCCTTCACGGGAAATAACCTCAGATTGCATCAACCCTGTAAGCAATTAGTTGTGAATGATGAGCGTGTGTGTGACTGCCAGGATTGGCTGCATCCGTTGGGGGTTGGTAAGACTCAACTGGAACGCAGCTTTGTTGCATGGTTGTGGGAAGAAGCTCCCTTCGCCAGTTCCAGTGAAGTTGCTCATCTTCCCGCTGGAAGGCTTTCCCAACACTCCCCATCTGGATCTTCCGATGTGGAGTCCAGTCGGTCGCATTGTGGGGATCCTGGGATCCTCCTGCGAGTAAAAAGGGAGGTGTGGATCAGTGGCTACGACACTGGACTCGTAATGCAGAACCCTAGGCTAATGTTCTGGGTTCAAATCCCACCATGGCACTCCACACATGTCTGCAATCTCTTGGTGGCAAGAGCGCCTTAGTGGAGTTCAGATGTGAGTGAGACTCTGCCATCCTGTTCATTCCCAGGTGGGAATCCAGTCTGACTTAAATAGAATGGTAGAATATTAACTTAGGAGATGTGTGTTTCAGATAGCACCAAAGGGAGGAAATTCCAGCATTAGCATTGAGATTGGAATCCAAATTAAGCTATTTAACCCTGTGTCGACCATTGTACGAGCCAACAACTGTGTGTGGCTGATTGGAAATCCAGATGTGGCTGATTGCTTACCTGATTAGTAATTAAAAAATAAAGACTAGGCACAACTGTGGAGCAAACAGTCTTGTTGCTGATATTCGTCAGGGCCTTGGTGAGTGAATGTTTTGTTCACAGTGCACTCTGGACCTACTGCTTCTATGCCTGTGAGGTCAGAAGTGCACGGCCAGCTTAAAGCCAGTCTTCTTGCCAAATGTTCTGCCGTGTGTGGCCTCCTTTGTACAGTGTTCAATCGGCAATCGATCCCAGAGCAATCAGCTGCCCAACATGTTTCAATGTGCCAGCGAGAGGGCACCTGCCCCACCCTGCCATGGGCACTCATGTCACTTTCACAACATTGGTCAGATTGTCATTTACCAGTCTGAGGAAACAGCCAAACCACCCCCTCCCCACGGATCTGGTGTCAGTGCTGGCATGGGCACCTACCCCGATCATTCTAACAACCCCATTTCCAGCATTCTGAAGCGAGCGTCGGAGGCTGAAGGGTGACCTTTTAGCGGTTTATAAAATCATGAGGGGCATGGATAGGGTAAATAGACAAAGTCTTTTCCCTGGGGTGAGGGAGTACACATCTAGAGGGCTAGGTTTAGGGTGAGAGGGGAAAGATATAAAAGGGACCTCAGAGGCAACTTTTTCACACAGAGAGTGGAATGGAATGAGCTGCCAGAGGAAGTGGAGGACGCTGGTACAATTTGCAGCATTTGAAAGGCATCTGGATGGTATATGAATAAGAAGGGTTTAGAGGGATATAGGCCAAGTGCTGGCAAGTGGGACTAGATTAGGTAAAGATATCTGGTCTGTTTCCATGCTGTTCATCTCTATGATTGGCATTATCCACTCTTTAATACACCTTCTCTCTCACGCTATCTCTTTCTTTACCCCTCGTTTTTGTTTCTCACACTGTAAAGGCCTCTTTGTTTTTTCTCCCCCTCCCCTGTCCTTTTTGACCGTTCCTTATCTCATCCCATTTTTGTTTCAACTTCTCTGTCCTTTGCTCCCCCTGCATTTCTGTCCCCCTGTCTGTCTGTCTCCCACTCTCTTTCAGTCTCACTGGCCACCCCCCTAGGCTGGTGAAGGCAGACATATGGCAGCAATTTCCATTTGAATGACACCCTCTGGCCGTTCCTGTAAAACCTCAGACCGACAAAATTCACCTCTCGCTCTTAAGCCTGGGGCCCACCCAGCACCATATGTTAACAAAAGGGAGGCTTGAATGGCTCAATATCCCAGCTTAAGCAGCAAGGGGTTAGATGTGATTTTGTATTATTTATATTAGAGGTGACCTCTTTAACCCTGTGGATCCTGGAAGGGTTTCAGATTATAACACCCGGGAACCTGAACTTCTAGATGCTGCCAAGCCTTTATTGGCTTTGTTAGAATTGAGACATATGCAAATTATAGCTCAGTATTCATTAAATTGGGCAGAAGTGCTGATTACTTACACATTCCTCAAACTGTTGCTGTTAATAAGCGTTGTTCAGCCAATGAATGACCATTATTTCAGGTATATTTTTCTGCCCACTTCACACAACAGAAAAAGTGAATCATTTTACAGTCTATATAACATTGATTCTCAGGTTTCCTCACGTCCCAGCGCAAATGGCGAAATGGGTATTCCAGAACTTTCCATGCAGTGAGTTCAAGGTCACTTTTGACCAGTAGAATGTTTTATATTTCAGGACAGGTTCCCCAAAAACCAAACTCACATACTTTTTTATTTTTATTTGTTTTTACCTGTTGGGACTTTTCCCCTCGGGCCCAGTGTTACCTACGAGGATTGACTCATTGCCTGGCCGCAGTGGCGAAGTGACTCTATTGTATTATCGCTCCTGGAAACAGGCCATTTAGTCCAACAAGCCCACTCACAAGGACATTGCTGGAGGTTGGAGGAGGAGGAATTGGATAGGCTGGGCATTGTTTTCTTTGGAACAGAGGAGACATTTAATTGAGACTTATAGTGGCTCAGAGTGGATAGGAAACTCCTAATTCCTCAACAGGGAGGTCAATAGCCAGGGATCGTAGAGCTGAAGTAATTGTCAAAATCATTAACGGGAGTCAAAGGAGCAATGTTTTCACTTGGACAGTGATGGGAAATTGGGACCTGTTGTTTGGAAAGGCAATAGGTGAAGAAAGCTTCATTACATTTAAAAAGCAGGAATGTCAGTACCCACAGTGGTGTGAATCAAGAATTAGAAAGTGGTGTTAGACTTGAGAGATACCTTAGGCCAGCATGAATGGGCTGAACCATCTCCTCCTGTGCTGTATTTCTGGGCTTTTTCCACTGGGAAGGAAGCGGCTGCCAGAGAAGTAATCCCCACCAATATGTGAAAGAGCAACACCTTTATGAGATAAGTTGCTCGACAAACCACATTCTGTTCAGAGGTGCTCAACGTGATGCTACAAAACTGCACTGAAACACACACAGCTTCACTTGTTAAGAAAATGATAACTAGCTCTTCACAGTTTTATGCAGTTGTCCTACAATCCGCAGGAGAACACATGACTATGGGGATGGAAGCCTTGTTCAGACACCCAATTGTTATGGGTGTGGGGAAGGCTTGTTGGAGTAACTGATGTTTTGTGTCCCTCACTTTAATATTTTTGTGTGTACTCATTTCTGTGTGTTCAAAGACACATGGTGTGTTCAGACATGTGCAGCATCCTGTGTGTGTATGTGTGTGTGTCTGTGTGTATGTGCACACCTTGTGTACCTCCACACTTGCCCTGATGTCACAGGATCACAGGCTTGTTACAGTATTGATGGAGGCCATTCGACACATTATGTCTGTGCTGCTGTCCCAATGATCAATTCACATTCTTTCATTTCCGATTGAATGTTTCACTTGAGCCTGCCTGCCTCCATTCTCTCAGGCAGTGTGTTCTGGACAGTAACTACTGGTATAAAGGGATTTTTCCTCACATCACGTTTGCTTCCTTCACTGCTTCCTTCACCAATTCCTTCAAATCTATGCGCTCTCATTCTGGATGGTTAAACTCTGACCAGACCCCTCCTCATTTTGACACTTCCTTCCTATTCCCCCTCAGCCTTCTTTTGAAGGAAAACAGCTCTAACTGCTCCAATTGATCATCACAACTGAGGTTACTTATTTCAGGAACCATCCTTGTGAATCCTTTCTGAACTATCTCCAGTGCTCGCTGAGCAAGGAGGTCTTGCTTTCAGATGTTTCGTCACCGTGGTTAGGTAACATATCAGTGAGAATCTCCAGTGATGTTACCTAGTCATGGTGACAAAAGTCTGAAAACGAACCTTCCAGCTCAGTGAGCTAACTTAGTTCTCTCCAGTGTTTTCAGATCCTTTCTGAAGAGCATTCCCAGAAACAGACAAAGTACTCCAGGTGAGAGCAAGCTTGGAGTCTTTGACAAGTTAACATAACCTCCTTATTCTTGTACTCTGTTCGTCTATTAATAAAAGTTAGGTTATTATTTGCGCTACATACAGTCTCTCAGTACCTTCTGTTATCTACAATATGTACATATAGACCCAGGTCCCTCTGCTCATGCATCTCCTTGTATAATCTCTCCATATTCTGTCTACCAAAATGAATCAGGTTACATTTCTCCACACTGAACTCTGCTATCTGTTAGCACATCCCACCAATACATTTGTTGCTATCCTCGTGGTTCACAATAGGAGTTATGAATTAATCTCTGGGATACTGCTGTCTGAAACCAGGAGAGAAAAATCCTGCAGGCAGGGGGAAAATGTAATCATTTTATTTCCATTTCTGTGGGCTACTTTTGATTACGAGTTGGAAGTGGGCTTGATAGATAGGCAGGAACCATCCAATCAGGATAATGAAGAATCAGGGATTGCATTCCATTTGAAGGTTGATGTATTGAGTGACCAAAGACAAGAATGTGGGGGCGGAGCAGTTAGAGGTTATGCCATGGGATATGTCCAGGCAGAGTTTGCCATCGTTAGGTGTCCTGCTAACCCAATAATGGCCTCAGCTCTGCTTCGTTCGGATGGCAGGGCGCTGGAAGACAGGGGCTTGGGGACATTACCTGCGCTGTGTTGTAAAGCAGCTAGTTATTCATCATGCCACCTAGGCCCCAGAGGAATCAGGATTATCTGCTTTGCAATGGGTGCTGTCCCGCTAGCTCCCCTATAGGCCTGTCACAAAACTGCGGTGCCAAGCTGGTCTTTGATCTGGGAGAATGTGAGCACGGCAGAGGCTGGAGGTCAGAGTCGAAGAGTGTGGTGCTGGAAAAGCACAACTGGACTTGCAGGAGCAGGAGAGTCGCTGTTTCGGGCATGAACCCTTTGTCAGGAATGTTCCCCCCCACCCCACCCAAGTTTTAAAATGTTACTCCTGGTGCAGGATTAAGGCCTTGTCTGTAATGCTTCCCACAGTCGAATAGCAGCTGCTAGTGACTGGATTGGCACCTATCAGTCAGGAAACTTGGATGAGATGCCAGAGGGCATCTCTTGATGACTGCCTTTTGAGACTGTACCCGGGTAAGAGTTCAGGATGTAGGAGGGGGAGGACAAGGAGACAATCCCCCTCCCCCAGCCCCGCAGACGTAAATTTGGCTAGAGGGGAATCAGAAAGGTTGAACAGCAGGCAAGTTTTCAATTTAAATTTAATTATGCTTAAATTTGTACCTGATAAGGGCTTGTTTATCTGACAGCACAAGCTGTACAAAGACTGATAAGGAGTATCTTAGCCAGGCTGATATTGATCACAGGGTCCCCAGATACTGATCGGCCAGTTAAATTAAGTGTTACATACATGCTGATGGTCGCACCCTAAAGGGCCTCTACAGCAACTGTGACAGAGTGTCTCAAGTGGATTTGCAAATTACATTCTGGAAAGGTTCTTATTATCAATTCAATTTCTCACATTACTTCATTTGTAGGAAATATGTTTGCAGTGTTTATCACTGGGATTTTCAGTTAGTTGTGATGGGTAATGCTCCCTACACTGGGCTGTGAGAAATGGCCAGCAGTATAATTACTACCAATGTACTTCCAAGCTGGGTGGAGAGAGAGCATTTTAAACTGTGAGTGAAGTACAGTGAGAGACTAGCACAGGTCCACTACAAGTGAAGAATAGATTTAACCCCAGTGGGAACACATCTGACCCTACTGGGGAGAGGATTGATCTTGTGGGTGTAGGTGAGTTTAAAATTGACCCTGTAGGGTGTAGGTCTGACTGTAGTGGGTATAGGTCTGACCCTGGTGGTACAGGTCTGATCCTGGTGGGTACAGGTCTGACCCTGGTTGGAACAAGACTGACTCTCCTGGCTGGTAGCTATGTTCCTGGTGTCTTTAAGACTATCACTTCTGGAAGCAGCTCTGCCACTAGTGGGTAACTGTTCTGATCTTGATGGACATAGGACTGACAAATAGGTACAGGACTGTTTTTAGTGGCTATCAGGTCTAATCATGGTGTACATGGGGCTAATAGATCTGACCCTGATGATTAACAGTTCAGATCATAGTGAATGTACTGTATATGACACCAGTGGATAATGGGTCTGACACCGGGGTGTGTACATGGCACTGTTGGTTAATGACTACGACACCGGGGAGTGTATATGGCCCCTTTGGGTAATGGGTCTGACACCGGTGAGTGTGTATGGCAATACTGGGTAATTGGTCTGACGCCGGTGAGTGTATATGGCACTAGTGGGTAATTGGTCTGACACCGGTGAGTGTATATGGTACTGTTGGGTAACAGGTCTGACACCGGGGAGTGCATATGGCACTGGTGGGTAACGGGTCTGATACCGGTGAGTTTATATGACACTAGTGGTTAGTGGGTCTGACACCAGTGAGTGTATATGGCACTCGTGGGTAATGAGTCTGATACTGGAGAGAGTATATGGCACTGTTGGGTAATGGGTCTGATACTGGGGAGTTTACATGGCACTGTTGGGTAACGGGTCTGACCCCAAGGAGTATATATGGTGCTGTTGGGTAATGGGTCCAACACCGGTTCGTGTATATGGCACTGTTGGGTAACGAGTCTGACATTGGGGAATGTATATGGCACTAGTTGGGTAATGGTATTGATACCGGGGAGTGTAGATGGCACTGTTGGGTAACAGGTCAGATAGCAGTGACTGTACATGGCACTATTGGGTAATGGGTCTGACACCGGGGAGTGTACATGGCACTATTGGCTAAAGGTCTGACATAAATGAATGTATATGGCACTAGTGGGTAACAGGTCTGACACTGGGGAGTGTATATGGCACTGTCGGGTTATGGGTCTGCCACCGGGGAGTGTATATGGCACTGTAGGGTTATGGGTCTGACGCCGTGCAGTGTATATGGCACTGTCGGGTTATGGGTCTGATACCGGGTTGCGTATATGGCACTGTCGGGTTTTGGGTTTGACACCGCGGAGCGTATATGGCACTGTTGGGTTATGGGTCTGATACTGGGGAGTGTATATGGCACTGTCGGGTTTTGGGTCTGACGCCGCGGAGTGTATATGGCACAGTCGGGTTTTGGGTCTGATACCGGGGAGAGTATATGGCACTGTCGGGTTTTGGGACTGCCACCGCGGAGTGTATATGGCACTGTCGGGTTTTGGGTCTGACACCGCGGAGTGTATATGGCACTGTCGGGTTTTGGGTCTGACACCGCGGAGTGTATATGGCACTGTCGGGTTTTGGGACTGACACCGCGGAGCGTATATGGCACTGTCGGGTTATGGGTCTGATACCGGGGAGTGTATATGGTACTGTTGGGTTTTGGGTCTGACACCACGGAGTGTATATGGCACAGTCGGGTTTTGGGTCTGATACCGGGGAGTGTATATGGCACTGTCGGGTTTTGGGTCTGACACCGCGGAGCGTATATGGCACTGTCGGGTTTTGGGACTGACACCGCGGAGTGTATATGGCACAGTCTGGTTATGGGTCTGACACCGCGGAGTGTATATGGCACTGTCTGGTTATGGGTCTGATACCGCAGAGGGTATATGGCACTATCAGGTTATGGGTCTGACGCCGCGGAGTGTATATGGCACTGTCGGGTAATGGGTCTGGTCTCAGAAGGGGAGAAGTTTCTGCCATTTAAAGATGATTTAGAAACAATGCAAAGGAGATCTTGGGGCCTGATATTCTGAGACACCCAAGAGCTTTCCTGGGGAGTTGATGACCTGACAGTAACGAAGCGGACGTTTATGAGATGACTTTAAGCTGACCCCTGTAATGCAGACAGGGCATTAACATCAAGTGGGCTGAATAAACACAGTCCCATCAGTCCACATGCTGCCCCGTCAGTTGAAGTTTCCCTTCCTTCTGTGCAGTTTTGTTTTCTCCCTGTTGTGGTGACCTAACTCACACTCAGCACTTTCTGGACGTCTCCTTTTTAATCAGTCTCCCCACATCAAGGACGACCAGGTTCCACTCTGGCTCAGCGAGCTGCTGAGAAGGCTGATCAAGTCCAATACCGGGTCCGAGACTCTTGCCTCTGCACATTCCCGCAGAAATCTCTTGATGTACTCAGTGCCTTCCCGTTCCCTGCTTTGCTCAGGCCTGGACTGGCTCTCCTGTGTGTCAGCGGGAGGCTTGACGTTTTTGAGGACGCACTGAGAACATCCTTAAAACATTTCTTCCTGGGATTCTGTTGCTGCAATTGAGTTCCGAGTAGAGTCGTTGATTCAAGGCTCCGTTAGTGGACATATGGCTGACATGTCCTATGCTGGGAGCTGGATTTGAGCATTAGCCTCTTCATGTTGAAGATGTTGAAAGCTGATCACCTGTTATCAAGATACTGGTGCATGCTAGCAATGGCTGGTATTCTCTGTTACCTTGGAAAAAGGCCCCTTTATTCATAATGCACAAAGAGACATCAACACAAATGTAATAGCAGGCTGTGTCGTGCTAATGCTACTGGGCGAGTAATCTGTCTATCCCACTTGACACTTTGGGGAGAATGGGTTCCATTCCCCCCACGGTTAAACAGAAATTCAACTACCCAATCCACTATTGAAAGCTCTTCCCTGTAATAGTGGCTGTCCAACTCCTGTTGATTGTTGTGAAAACCCTTTTGGTTCCCTGATCCCCTTTTGGGACGGAAATCTGAGTTTGCGGGAAATGGAGAGGCCAGACTGGAGGACGGGCATTTGTCAAGTTTCGAGGTCACAAGGGGACAATTGAGCTCCTCAGCAGCAGACGGGCTGAGGCAGGGACAGAGCTGAACAGTGTTATGAAGGTGGAAGTCGGCGATTGTTGTGTATGAGGGTTGTGTTCCTCCTTGTTTTCCTCACTTCACCAGGATTCAGGAAACACACTCTGGTGGGACAGTGGAGGAAAATCCCAGCTGACACCTCTGTGGAGAAAAGGGGAATATGAGTTGCAATAAGCATAATTCTATGTATTTAAAACTATCAGTGAATGTTTACAAAATCAGACAAGAGAGGGAAAATATGCAATCTATTATTACAATTTCTTGTTCCTAAAAATACACCACAGCAGCCTAGCCAACAGATAATTAACTGCAAAACATGTTTGCATTTAATGCCTCTTAGTTTAATTAAGAGTTTAACTCATTTATGTTTCCAATTAGGAGAAAAGGTGCTTTGTTTACACGTACACAGACCCTGTTTATTCTGTTGTAAACTACTTGGTAGTCAAACATGAAGATGCCCTGGTCATCACATGAATATGGCAGACATTGTTACACAGACTTATGAGGGAGTTCTCAATTTTCTTTCCTACTCCTTCCTGGTCCGTAGGTGTTTTCCTGCCAGAGTTTGTATGATATTATATTGGATGGTGTCTGGATAGCACAAGTCTCACAGTTGGCTATGAGATTCTCAACCATTTTTCTGATCCCTGACCACCACAAGCTCTGAACTTGGAGATTCCCAGGTGTCCCTGATCCATCTTAAACCAAGAAATCTTCCTGCAGTGAAGCTGGAATGCTCAGCCTTTCATCAAACACCAGCGAGCCCTCTATGATGGTGAAATGCTCCTAGGGCTTAAGATGGGTTTCCATGGCCAACCCATTGGGCCTTGGGTCTCGCCAACTTTTGACATGATATATTCTCTGTTTCTTCTCTGTTCCTATTTGTCGGAGCCTTTTGTGGCATGGACTGAGTGTACGACCCAACCTTGTGAACAAGATTCACCTCATTCCTGGTAGTTTGTTGCCTGTTATTCTGGACAGTGCATCCATCATCATCTGTAGTTTCTCCTGCACATGTAAGTGGACCACATGAGGCAGAGTCTGAAGCTCTCTGTCTGTGGAGGCATCCTTGCCAACCCTTTCTCTATCGAGTTTGTGGTCTGTCCCTATGAGCACTTTCAGGCTGAGCATGTGGTCTGAAACTCTCTCACAAGCCCATGAGACCGAGAGAGCCTCATTGACTATGATGATGTCTGTTTCTAAAATGCCCATGAGGTATAACGTGCAGGTTCATGACATCGGATGATTGGAAAGGATGGATTGTAGTGGGCCAGGACAGCAGGGAATATCAACATGCCCTTGATTTTGTGAAAAGTACGTTCCTGGTGTAGATCTGTGTTTTCTTATGGTGTGGCCGCCATTCTGTTTTACCAAATGATACAAAAAAAATGGCAGTTAGTTTTCTTTTTCTTTAAAAAATAATCTTTGCAGGTCCTGAACTGATTTTGGAGTGGAATCTCCTCAATGGCCTTTGTTTTTTGTGGGTGTGCCATTGTTGTCAATGTGTCCCAAAAAGTGAATATATTTCTTTCAGAATTTAGACGTGAGACATGTCTGATAAATGTCACAATGGTTTAGCATCTCTCCTTGTGTGATACTGTGTTCACTGTTGAGTTTCCCCAATCCTGTAAACGATGTAGAACCCTGTTCAGAGGATCCTGTAATCTTTGCTGGTTAATCTCTTTGATCTTCTAAAGTAAGTTGAGGGTAACACGTACATTCTTTCTTAAGAGTGAGTACATATATGCTCTCTACTGCCTGAAACTTCTTGTGTTTCAGAGTTGCTTGTAGCATACCTTTTATCTTAAGTGGTACACTCCTAGACCATGACATTGCAGTATTTAATGTTGTAAACAGTGTTCCTTCACTGTCTGATAATATAATGAGACTCAGCCTGGATCAAGCTTAAAATTAGTGCCATAAATATCTTCTTGCCAAAAGGCTAGTTCTGAGTCACCTCCTTCTTTTCACTTTTGGTTTAAAGCCTTTGGCTTTGCTTCTATTATATCCTTTTCTTTTGCATGAATGTCTGGTCAGTAGCTGTTTGAAGATTTGCTGCTCTGACACTTTACACATCTTTTGAAAATGATATAGTTTTTTTTAGATTTTTAAATAGCTGGGTACTGTTTATGCCTGTGACGCTCCTTACTGCATACATTGAAATGGGTTTACTTTCTCTAATGACTACTCTCTCTACTGTGCCTTTGTAGTTTTGGTAGCTTAAGAACCGAATAGATTCAGCTGATTGGCTGTGATAATGTCGTTCCTATCCTATTAGGATTCATCTGTGTTGCTTTCAGACTTCAGCTTCACTGTGTAAATATTCAGTGTAATTTTCTCCAAAGTCAGATCTTCCTTGACTGAAATAAATCTGACCAAGACTCATCAACAATTCTAACAGCAACTCTGTCTCTTGTGAATTCTGACTTTAAGCTAACTTCCCCAGTCATCTGCAGAGATCGGAAATAAAATAATTTTTAGATTCTCCTTGATGCTGAATTTTTTGATTAAATCTTGCTGTTGCAAGAATGTTATTTGTTTTAAGACTAAAGTAATTGCCAAAAACCGCACAACTTGATCAAAAGTGACTGATGCTTCTTTTGCACCTTGATGAGCTATAATATCATCAGCTATATGCCTAACTGTGTATATTACTGTGTATTAGCTTGTTCAGTAACTTGTGAATTAGTATCTAATCGGAAACTGTTCTATATCTTGAGAGTTATTTTCTGCAAGGTGTCCATTTGTGGTTCTATTTGGCCACCTCTGAAATGATAGCTTTCCTGCAATATTATTCCTGCTGCCCTGTCTTCCTATTGTGAATATCCCTGACCCTTGGTTTAAGGGCTTTTAATTCTGCAGGATAGCAATAAGTGTTGCACTCAAAGCCTTTCCCTTGTTTTTGCAGTTGAAATGGGGGATTTCTGTTTTTTGATTAGCCAAGTGGATAATTCCTGCTCTGCTTGCATTTTTTCCCAGATAAATCCCACTAATTGCAGCTTTAAAAACAAAACGATTGTGTTCCCTTGACAGTTGTACCAAATGAATCCACTTGCCTTTGGCTTTCAGAAACAATTCCCATTCTCTTAATGGCTGTACCAAATAAATTCCAATCCATGGGAATTCTCGCTCACACTCAGTGCTGCACACCTCTCACTGGGACTGAAATACTGTTTAACATTGACTGTAGATTCTGCCATGTGGAATCTTGCTGAGATTCTCTCTTCCACAGGGTTCTTGGAAGACCAGCCCATTCCGCTATTGTCTATCTGCTTCAGCAACCTTCTTTTCCGTGTTGGAATATTTGAAAGGCATCCACTACTTGCTCTCTAGTTAAAAACTGGATGCTCACCACTGGCCCATGTTGTACAATGGATCGCTATCCTCTTTCTTGGAATTAGCAAGGCCTCCCATTCTGGTATCATCATAGAATCTCTACAGTGTGAAAACAGGTTATTTGGCCCATCAAGTCCACCCTGTCCTTTGAAAAGCATCCCAATCAGACCCACCTCCCTACTCTTTCTCTGTAACACTGCGTTTCCCATGGCTAGTCCACCTAGCCTGCATATCCCTGGACTTGATGGGCAATTTAGCATGACCAATCCACCTAACCTGTGGACTGTGAGAGGAAATCGGAGCACCTGGAGGAAACTTATGGGAGAATGTGCAAACTCCACACAGACAATCGCCCAAGGCTGGATTTGAACCTGTTGTGTGGCCAGCAGTGTTAACCCCTGAGCTGCCCCCATGGTACAAGCTATTTGGCAGCCTAATGTGTGGTTTATTTCATGAAAGCAATGAGGAAAAAGTCATGTTGATGCGATAGGTATTGTTACTAGTAGGGAGGCCTCAATGTCTGGTCTTACTCCTTTGAGGTTGAAAGCTGTCTCCCCCACCCCCAAGTCTCTTATGACATTCACATACCAGAAGTGCTGAATATACTCCTCATCATCAACCCTTTTAGACCCTTGCATACTCATCTCTCTATCTCTCTGTCTATCTCTCTTCTGACTGCACCAGTATGTCCAGCCTTGGTGTACTAGGACCACCCTGTATCTGAGGTGGTTCTCCCATACCTGGGGTTTGTGTGGTATCTCTGCCATTTTTGAGATTGCTGCTGATTTTTTTTCGCACATAACCAGCATATACTTTGCTTCCTTGGTTGGAGCCCACAGTCTGCTGCCCCTCAACCCACCTGCTTCCTCCAGGGTGCAGTCTCCTTCCACAGGCTCGCTAGCCCCTGAGTTACCATTTCCCTGCGTCCCCCACCACTATTCCCTCAGTCTGGATAGTGTTCACACAACCCCCTGACCCTCAACTCTCAGCATTCCTATAGTTTGGCCTAAACCTCTCCCCTTGCCTCGAGTGTAAAATCTCCCAAGCCAAAGTATCTCTTGATTTTATCCTTGAAAGGTCCGTGGCCTATTATGTTAATTTTCTCTTGTGCTGACCTCTCTATGCCCCACACCTCAGTCTTTTGCACTATTCCAGTGAAAGTCAACATGATCTGGAGGGACAGCACTTACAGTCAGACACTTATTGAGCTCAACAATTTAGAATCTGAGAAAAAGAACAGGAAGTGACATCACATGCACTGGAAATGACATCATATAAGATGACGTCACCAACCCAAGGAAACCTAAACACACAAATAGAAAGCGGGCAGTAACACCAGTGCTTCACCAGAGGCTCACTGATGATGTTACCTAGTATGGTGACGAAACGTTTGAAAAATGAACCTTCCAGCTCAGCGAGCAAACTTGCATCCAGAATTTCAGACTGTAAAGATTTGTTTCCATTTCTTTACCTCTCTGGGTTCTTTTCACTATGGTTCAGCAGCTTACCTAGTTCAGGCACATCTTTTGTTTCTTCATTTCTGTTCTTTGCCCATCTCTGTTCCTTCTGGAGTACCAACGCTTCTGTCTTTTGGTCTGTCCTGCTTTCCACCCTAACATGGACCCTCCTTTTATCATTGGCCCACACATCCTCGCTCAATCTTTTGTCACCAGACTCATAGTGTCATACAGCGCGGAAACAGATCCTTTGGTCCAACCAGTCCAAGCTGAACATAATCCCAAACTAAACCAGTCCCACCAGCCTGCTCCAAGCCCATAGTCCTCCAAACCTTTCCTATTCACGTATCCATCCAGATGTCTTTTAAACATTGTAATTGTACCTGCATTCCTCGGAAAGTTCACTCCACGCGTGAACTACCTTCTGTGTAAAACAATTTGCCTCTTATATCTTTTTTCTCAATCTCTCTCCTCTCACCTTAAAAATGTGTCCCCTAGTCTTGGAATTCCCCACCTTGGGGAAAAGACAGCTACCATCAACTCTTTCTGGACCTGTCATTATTTTATAAACAGGTGCATTAATTCGGGGTAAATATGGAGTAATAGGGTGGGGGAATGGGTCTGGGTGGGTTGGTCTTCTGAGGCGTGGACTTGTTGGGCCAAATGGCCTGTTTCCACATTGTAGGGGATTCTATGAAGGTCACTTCTCAACCTTCAACACCCCAGTGAAATAAGTCCCAGCCTATCCAGTTTTTCTTAAAAACTCAAACCTTCCATATCTGGTAACATCCTGGTAAATCTCTTCTGAACCCTCTCCAGCTTGACAATATCCTTCCTATAACTGGGGAGCCTGTACAGGATAGAGTATTCATCTAACCTTTCCCAGTTGTGATGAAGGGCCACATTAAATTTGTATCTCTGTTCGCACAGACACTGCCAAACCTGAATTTTCCTCTTAGGATTTTCTGTTTTTGTTTCAGATTTTCAACCTCTGTGGGGTTCTGTTGTGTGAGAGTTGTTAAAGACATAAAATTAGGATGAGGAAAGACTTCCTGTTTTTTTTCTCTCCACTTAATTGACTAGCCCATGATCATGCAATGTACCATCTAAACAAAACTGCTGAATTTTGCATGAGGTTTTGCAGTTTTAGCAATGCATAGACAAAATAATATGTTTGTAAAGTAACTCATTGATAGATTTGAAGGATGAAAAGACAGATTTTTAGACTTCAGTCCCCGAAGCCCCAAGAGAAAGAAATGCAGATCACCATTTAATATAGATGAAATTTGTAAGTCAGTGGCCCTGCTGTTATCCCCTGCTGGGTATTCACAACAATACTGTTATAAAGCAGCCAATCTTCGAGTCTGAATGAACACTATCATGGGAGATCTGCAGCTCCTTGGTACATATTAAAATGAGAATATTATCAACCCTAATTATTACATTGACATTAACCCAGCCAGATTGAGAACATAAATTTCAATTTGTGAAAAGTACATTCAGAACTAATAATTAGAATCGATGATTTCACTTGGATTTTGGCTCAGGTATTAATCTAACCCTCTCCCAACAAGTGGGAAGGATTAGGGCTGTGCACCTGTTACCTGTACACTCCCCGAAACTCCCACAAGTTTATACTCTGCTGATTTCATCAGGCAAAGAATGTGCAACAGGCTTGAGACCTGTCTCCTTCATCCACACCCGAGGTGTGGATTGTGTTAAAATAGTGGCTAGATGTTTGTAGGGATCTGCTACATTGATTAACAGAATCAGGAACATGAGGTTCATTCGAAACGCAGCTGGATTGTCGGCTGAGTTTCTTGATTCATTTTATGTTTTGGTTTCTCCATACAATATCTTAATAGAGAAACCTTCTGACCCTCTGTCTACGCGAGTGAGTGTGGGCGATGTTACCCAGGCAGGCAACAGAGCGTCTACCGCTTGAATTTTAATTGGTCTGCTCACGACCCAATCCATCCAGATTAAACTGCTGGTCAGACTCAGAATGGACTTTAACATCTGGGCACATACAAGTTTGCTCGTCAGCAGTTGCTCACAGCTTTGTGACGTTAACCATCTCGTGGGGCTTTCTCAGCTTCTGCAAACAGTCCTGAAGGGCAGCAGGAATGGTCTACACAGGCTAAAGTGTGAAGTAATGGGTATTATGTACAAAAGGAAATCAATCCCCTCAACCTCCTCCCCTCAAAGATGTATTTTAAAATAAAGTAACCAGATGTATTAAGGCATTTTTATGAATCTTATCCCTGTTGCATATTATGTTCAGGGCATGGAGTCAGCCAAGCTGCATCAGGCCAGGAGAATACAGAGTTAATTGCTTTACAACTGTGTTGTAAAACACTTTTAATACTCTTGTCAGTACATTTTAATGTGCATTCTATCAACAGAGTATTAGGGCAGTGACACATTTATTGCAGATTTGAGAAAGCCCTGTTTACTGAAACTTGGCACTGAAGTGTTGCTAAAGAACATCACCTGATAGCCTGATGGCATTGTTACTGTGTTTTATTGCAGCTCATCACCCCGCACGCAATTCGAGTGCAGACCCCTCCTCGGCACATCCCCGGCGTGGTGGAGGTCACACTGTCCTACAAGTCGAAGCAGTTCTGCAAAGGGACTCCAGGCCGATTCATCTACACAGGTGAGGAATCCTGCATACTGGGGTGATCTGGAATCTAATGGTGGTGCTCTTGTGATCCTTTATAACCATCGTTGGTGGGTTGGTGCTGTTGAACTCAAGGATTGCATGAAGTGGCTGTTCCCAGTGGCTCGGGTGAGAAGTGCACTGCTTCCTGAAGAACTGCCAAGTTCCTGAGGCTTAATCCTGAATCAGTGCGCACACCATTCCATGCTGAGCCACAATGGAAATTCTGTGGCCTCCATCAACACCCCCCTCTCCAGGATCACTACATTACAGGGATGCCTGTGTACTTAGCAAGTGGATGAAGACAGAGTTAGCCTTGTCCACTATCCTTTCCCATGATCAAGCATTGCTCTTCTCAAGGCTCACTATCCAGTGTGACATTTTCTCAGGGATTGTACACAATTCTGTTCGCCCAGCTGTAGGATGGATATTATTAAACTGGGAAAAGATATACAAGGATGTTACCAACATGGAGGGTTTGAACTATCAGGAGAGGCTGGATAGGCTGGGACCTTTTGCTCTGGAGTGTAGGAGATTGTGGAATAATATTATAGAGGTTCATAAAATCATGATGGGCATAGAGAAGGTGACTAGCCAAGGTCTATTTCCCAGGGTAGAGGAGTTTGAAACTAGAGGATGTAGGTGAGAGGGGAGAGATTTAAAAGGGACCTGAGGGGCAATCTTTTCATACAGAGGGTAGCCTACCAGAGCAAGTGGCAGAGGCGAGTACAATTGCAATGTTTAAGAAACATTTGAACAGATACTTGAATAGGAAAGGGTTAGAGGGATACGGGCCAAATACTGGCAAATAATACTAGATCAGGAATCCTGTTGGCATGAATGAGGTGGGCTGAAGGGCCTGTTTTCTTGCTTTATGCTGCATGTACGTGGGTTGAGAGGGGAGGGAGTTTAAGCTCCATGTACTCTCAGAACTAGCTGTATATTGACAACTTGTAGAATGTAAATTTGGTTGACAAACCTGGAACTCAATGCCAATCTCTGATGGTGACCGTGACAACTATTCTCGATTATTGTAAAAAAAAACTAACTGGCTCACTCATGTCCTTCTGGGGAAGGAAATGTTGTTGTCCTTATCGGATCTGACTGATCTGTAATTCCAGATGCACAGTGACGTAATTGGTTCTTAAGAGGTCTCTGAAATGGCAGAGCAAGCCACTCTATTCAAGGGACTATAGAATCATAGAGTCCCTACAGTGTGGAAACAGACCCTTCGGCCCAACAAGTCCACACTGACCCTTCGAAGAGAATCCCATCCAGACTTATTCCCCTACCCTATTATTCAACATTTCTTCTTGACTAATGCACCTAACCTATACATCCCTGAACACGATGGGCAATTTAACATGGCCAATTCACCTAACCTGCACATCTTTGGACAGTGGGAGGAAACCGGAGCACCTGGGGGAAACCCAAACACACACGTGGAGAATGTGCAAACTCCACACAGACAGTCACCCGAGGCTGGAATTGAACCCGGGTCCCTGAAGCTGTGAGGCAGCAGTGCTAACCATTGAGCCACCCTACTGTTATGGATGGGTATCAAACTGACACCCACATCCCTTGGAAGAATAAAGGGAACCAGGACCAGGAGGCAGTAGGGGGGAGGGCAGACAAGTTGAAAATAAAAGGAAATTGCACCATTGCTGTAGTGGCATTGGTAGGCAGTGACGAGTGTGGATTATAGCAGTATCTAGATGTAGCCTGTGCAGAGCTTATCACATGGAGATATTAGTGTTTCTGGTCCCTTCAGGATTATTGCTATGTAAAGTGTAGAGCTCATCCCCTAGCTTTTGAAAGAGTGCAATTGAATGTAACTCTCCACAGGCTGTCAAAGGAGTTAAGTGTCCTAAAGAAAATCTAGCTGGATCATCCCTGGACCTATTGGTTTCTTGATTAGTTCGATGAGTCAGATAACTATGCCATATGGATTTGAGCTACGTCATCCAGGCAGTTACCAGGTTTGATCCCGAACGTGCTGTGTATTAGTTAGTGGCAAGAGTGCACTACATTGTCCTCAATGTACCTGGATGAGGGAAGGGAAAAAATCTTTGACAGTCATACCTTCTCACTGAGTTACTAGATTAGAGGTGCTAGCTACATATCAATAACTGCTTCAACCAGCTTTAGATCCTGAGTCAGCCTCGGTATTTGATTTTGGAGAAATTTCCTTGTGATGTTTCATCCTTCCCTTGGTCAACAGGAGTCATGTGATCTGGAGTCAGAAACTGCCAGAGCTGAGGGATATTGATGTTTAATGTCCCACTCATCTCACCATTTGAGCTCAGTTTTTTAGATTAGATTAGATTAGATTCCCTACAGATGGTAAACAGGCCCTTCGGCCCAACAAGTCCAAAGCGACTCTCTGAAGAGTCATCCACCCAGACCCATTTCCCTTTGACTGATGCACCTAACACTATGGGCAATATAGAATGGCCAATTCACCTGACCTGCACATCTTTGGACTGTGAGAGGAAACTGGAGCAGCCGGAGGAAACCCACGCAGACACTGGGAGAATGTGTAAACTCCACACAGACAGTCACCCAAGGCTGGAATTGAACCTGGGACCCTGGTGCTGTGAGGCAGAAGTGCTAACCACTGAGTCACCGTGTTGGGTTAACAGTTCCTCATATCAATAGTCCAGAGTAGGGTGGGTCTGGTGAAGATTACCATATACCCTGAAACTCCTCCCTTGCCCATTTCAATTGCTCAAAGTGCTCTTGGCACCAAATTGGACAGCTCTTTCAGAGAGATGACACTGGAATGACGGGCCGAATAGCCGCCTTCTGGCCTGTAAGTTTCAATGATTCTACCCTTAACTCCCGTTGCATAGGTTTGGCAATCCTGGGTTAAACGTGCCCTCCAGCAGTGAAGACCTACTTCTCTTGTGAACTTAGTTTTCTTGCCAGAGGCCATTGAGCTTACAGAGGGCAGTGTCATCAGCCATCACCCCTCCTGTCTCCCCAAAGACCTTCTGAACACACTGAGACTGTGGGACTTCTTCACATTGTATCATAACACAAGTGCAAAGCCCACACAGTGACATATAAATGTATGGACTAAGACATATGCACACTTAGATACCTTAAACACACAGGCAGCACGTACTGGCACATACATGTATGTGCACATAACGGATACATAGAATACACAGTTGTTAATGCACAGCATGTGGACACATGTACAGGACATGACAGACATCGGTTAGAATGCTGATATCAGATTCCAAGGGCCTGACCCCTTCTACTGACTTTGCAAATTATGCAAAACAACAATCCTGTTTGGAAAGACTACTTTCTGATGGTGAGAACTGCAGCGGGTGAAGGGTTAATTCAATGGAACGTGAAGCCATCACTGTGACTTTTAAGTTTAATAGTGCTGGAATCTCTCATACATGATTACACAAATAAAAAGCCAATTATGGGCTGTAATGAAAGTATTTGACTAATAGTTCCTATAATTGTATTGCAGATAAAATTAGGCCTGCCGTCAGTACAATTTAAACACTGGCATAAATATAAGACTATTATTATTTTTATTTATGAAGAAACAAAAGCTAAGTTTTGCAGTCTTTCTTAAAACAAACAGAGATTTTAATTTCCTAATTTGCAAAAAATCACAATATAAAAAATATATCAGATGTCGTTCAAACAGGCAGAGGTAGGCTAAACATAATTCGTTCACTTTGGTACAGTCTTAGGTCAGTGGGACATGATGCACATGTTTGGAGTATATCCAGCAGTATATCTAGACTCACAGAAAGACCTGGATTCCGAGAGTGAGGTTGGAAATACACATACTGTCCTTGCACATTGAGAAAAACACCTGTCCGGGGACTTTTAAACTGTGATGTGGTGCAACCAGAGACTGTACAGTCAAAGTGGATGTTGAGAAAGGTCTCTTCAAGGGCTGATACCTGCTGACAGGGTACTAAGCAAATTGAATTATTCTGCAAGTTATTTATCAATCAAGGGGGATGAAGCTGAGACTGTGACCTGTAATCCAGAGGACCAGGTTAGTTGTCTACTGAAACGTAACACAGAAATTGTTGGAAAAACTCAGCAGGCCTAGTAGCATCTGTGGAGAGAAATCAGAGTTGACGTTTCGAGTCCAAAGTTCTGTTTTCTCTGCAGCAAGGATTTGAACTGATGTTAGCAGAGAACTAAAATAGAACAAGGAACTGCACATGGTGTAAATCTGAAACAAACACAGAACTTGCTGGAGAAATCGCTGAAGAAATTCAGCAGGTCTGGCAGCATCTGTGGAGGGAAAACAGAGTTAATGTTTCAAAGTCCAGTTCAGAACTCTGCTTTCTCTCCACAGATTCTGCCACACCTGCTGAATTTCTTCAACGATTTCTGTTTTTGTTTTAGATTTACAGCATGCACAGTTCCTTGTTCTATTTTCGTTCTCTGCTGACATTGGTTCAAATCCCGCGACAACAGGGGATGGAATTTATATGCTGAAAATGTGTTGCTGGAAAAGCGCAGCAGGTCCGGCAGCATCCAAGGAACAGGAGAATCAACTTTTCGGGCATTAGCCCTTCTTCAGGAATTTATATTCAAATAATAAACCCGGATTCAAGAAATATGAAACTATTGTTGATGTAAAAACCCACCTGGTTCACCAGTGTATTTTTAGGGAAGAAATTCCGCTTTCCTTACTTGGCCTGGCCAGGGAGATAGGGATTTCTGATACACAGTTGGGCTGGCTTTAGAAAGGCTTTATGTCACAAAGACTATTCACATCTCCCAGAAATAGTTAATAAGACATCAAGGTAGGTGTCACACATCAAACACTATGTTTCCTGATGGTTAGGGGGAAGTGGTCAACTCACTCCTCCTAGTGGGGGTGCAGTAATTACACACTTTCCCATGTGGAACTGAGCCATCCAGGCTAGGTTAGTCCCAGGTACATGTGCTATGGTGGTGAAGGAAGAAGGAGAGGATTACACTCATGTACCACTTTGAGTGACTGCAGGGCATCCCAGAATACTTCGCAGACAGTGACATATTTTGGAAATGTAGCCATTGTTCTAAGTAGGAAACCCAGCAGCCAATCTACGCACAGCAAGCTCCCATATCAGCAACAGCGATGGGATAATCTGTCTTTGTGATGTTGATGGAGGAGTAACTATTGAGCTGAATATGGCCAAGAGCTCCGTGAATGTATTTCGAAGTGGTGTCATGTCTTCTTTACATATGCACATCATAATGAAGGTGGGACCTTGATTCATCATTTCATCTGAAAGACAGAATTCTAACATTGCAGCGCTCCTTCTGTGCTGCACTGGAGTGTCAACCTAGGTCTCATGTTTAACTGGAGGTCTTGAACTGACAACCTCCATTGTCTCAGAAGGAATAGAGATGCCAACTGAACCACAGCTAACACTGGAAACATTAGATAGCCTCACTTCATTGGGGTCATGATTTGAGTGATGCTGGAAAAGCACAGCAGGTCAGGCAGCATCCAAGGAGCAGGAACTGATATGCTTTTCCAGCACCAGTCTAATCTTGACTCTAATCTCCAGCATCTGCAGTACCCACTTTCACCTCACTTCATTGGGTGGTGTCCTAGACAGAGTCATTTCCATTGCTCCATCAATGACCTTGCTTCCATCACAAGGTCAGAGCGGGGATTGATTGCATAATGTTCAGCAACTTTGGCAACTCCTCAGCGAGCAGAGCAGTCCATGTCCAAATGCAGCAAGACCTGGACAGTATCCAGGCTTGGGTTGACAGGTGACATGTAATATTTGCTCCATATAAATGTCAGGCAATGTCATTTATGTGGAATGACAAGAGAGGAGCTAACCATCCTACCTTGTTGTTCAGTAACATTACCATCACTAAAACCCCCACAATCAACATCCTGGGGTTACCGTTCCCCTGAAAGTGGGCAAGACAAATATTGTGATGAGTAACTTACCGCTTGCCTCACCAATGCCTGTACAAGGCACAAGTCAGGAATGCGATGGAATACTCCCCACTTCCCTGGATGAGTGCAGCCCCAGCAACACTCAAGAAACTCGACACCATCCAGGACAAAGCAGCCTGCTTGATTGGCACCCCATTTCCAAATATTCACACCCTCCACCGCTGACACTCAGCAGCAGCAATGTGTGCCATATACAAGATGCACTGCAGTAACTCACCAAGGCTCCTTCAGAAACACCTTTCTAACCCATGGCCGCTACCATCTAGAAGGACAACAACAGCATATACATGGCAACACCACCTCCTGCAAGTTCCCTTCCAAGCCACTCACCATCCTTACTTGGAAATGTATCATCATAGTGTCGCTGGGTGAGAATCTAGGGACTCCTTTCCTAACAGCAGGGTGAGTGGACTGCAGTGGTTCAAGAAGGTAGCTCACCACCTCTTTCTCAAGGGCAGTTAATTAAAAATCACACAATGCCAGGTAATAGTCCAACAGGTTTACTTGGAAGCACTAGCTTTCGGAGCACTGCTCCTACTACCTGATGAAGGAGCAGCACTCTGAAAACTAGTGCTTCCAAATAAATCTATAGGACTTCAACCTAGTGTTGTGCGATTTTTAACTTTGTCCAACATGGTTCCTCCACATCAAGGGCAGTTAGGGCCAGCCAGTGATGCCCACATCCCATGAATGAAGAAAGGAAGGGCTCAGCCTTTCTGGGTTAAGAAGAGGGTGAGATCTCGGATTCCAGCTCAGGATGTAAACCTCGGTTTAACGTCTCATCTGAAAGATCTGGGAAGTGGACTTGTCCAGGATGAGCCAACCAAAATGACCTTGGCTCACAAACAACCACTTGGGGCAAGACACAGTTGAAAGGACTGAGGAAGAAACCCAACAGAGCTAAATCCAAGTGAAGGTGCTGTCCTTAACTACATCCGCAGGAAATCTAAATCTCTGAAAAGATTTGGCCAGTCTGTCTGTGTGCACTTTGTGTCACCATCGCTGAGAAAGGCCAGTTGGTGAATTGTGCTTTGTGTTGGTTGGCGGTGGGCGCGGTGTGGTTTGAGGTGGGTGCGGGAGAGGAGGGGGCGGGTAGCTGTTGCCGTACCTCTGAAACGAGTATTTTAGTGGGCCATACCCCCTGCACAGTAGGATGGTTGCAGACTGCTGTGTGCCTACACTGGTGTTGCACCTAATTGAAAATCATAAGCATGACCGTGGAAGAAAAATTTGTTTGTAATACAATCATTCCAACATCAAATTAAAGAAAATGGTCACAAACCATTTAGCTGGGGTTTCACACTGAGTTCAAGAAATCCCCAAACAATTTTTGCTCCATTTAATGAAGACAGTCAGCATTTTTGCAAAAAGGAAAATTGGGAAACGCGTACTTTGTCTCTGTTCGGCAGGGGAAATAATGCAGTTTAATAGTAAAATCTTTAGCCTCGCAAGTGCATGAAGCATAAATCCTGTCGTATTCTCCACCCAGTAGACTGCTGTTTTTTAATTGACTTTATTGGTCCCTTGTAGGTTTTGAATAACAACCCAACTAGCTGTTCAGCAAAGCTATCCAAGGTCTGTGTGCAGGCCATTCATATTTCCCATGTGAACTTGTTTTAACTCCCACGTAATTCGTACTCTGATTTTTTTTTAAACAAGCCTCATTATACTCCTACAGGATATAGACCAATTGGAAGTTCTGATCCAAACACATTCCATTAAACATTCCAGAAAACTGGAGTGTTTTTTTCCTTCTCTCTCTCTCTCTTTCTCTCTCTCTCTTTCTCTCTCTGCAATGTTCCACAGCGAACTCAATGTTCTGGGACATATTATAAAACCACAGTGGCCATGTGTTTTCTCAGAGGAGAGAGACCTTAAACCTTCAGCTAAAATACTTAAGCATTGCTTGTTCGTTTGACCTAAAGGGGAGGGGGGGATGGGTGCGGGTTGGGGTCAGGGTGAGTAGGAAGGAGAGGGAGATGGGTGGGGGGGGCGGGGTGGTGTAGTGTGGGAGAGAGAGAAAACTGATCTACTACTTTTGGTTTTTACTATTGTCTAGAGGACTGTTCAATGCACAGTCAGCCGTGTTTTCCTTGCTTCTAGAACTGTTTGTCACCTAATACTGCTTAAATGCTTGTGTTCGGGTCTCATGTAGAAAAAAATAGGTTTAACTGTTGTGGATCAAAATATACCCTGCGACTAACTTATCTGTCTATCTATCCGTCTATCTATCTGTCTGTCTGTCTATCTATTCTATTCTACCCTATTCAATCTATCTTCCTATTCTATTCTATTGTATTCATCTAATCTGTGAGCTACCTCTCAGGTTCATCTGAAACACATTACCCTAAATTCCTGGGGTTTTTCAAAACGTGTACACATGAAATGGATGGTCCATTCTCCTAGACAAAGGGTGCATCGTAGACAGCCAGGTCTAACTTGTACCCCTTGGCCAGCCAGTTGCAGTGGAGACAGGGCTCTGTTTCTCAAAGCAGCCTGGGACAAGCCCCAGGGTTAGTAATCCAGACAACGTGCTGGGGACCTGGGTTCGAATCCCATGACAGCAGATGATGCAATTTAAAGTCAAAGAAATCTGGAATTAAAAGTCCAATTCTGAAGACCATCTAACCCCCTTGAGGGAAGGAAATCTGCCATTGGAAATCTAGTCTGGCCTAGAGGTGACTCTTAAATGGCCAAGCAAGCCATTCAGTTCAATCTAACAGCTGAAAAGAATCTCAAAGAATGGAATGAAACCGGACAAGGCATCTGGCATTGATTAAGGCAAGGAAAATGACAAGAGCAAATTCTGTCCTCTTGGCCCTACAAAATCCTCCTTACTAACTTCAGGGGGTGCTCATGCCAAAAATGGGAGACATGTCAGCATCAGCCTGACAAGGTTAGACTCGCTGAATCATAACTTACAGGCAATGTTCCAGCAGCACTAAGCCCCATCCCATCAGCAGAACAAACCTAGCAGAGGCAGTGACACAGTGGTATACAATCATGAGGGAAGTTGCTCTGGAGTCCTCAACATTGACTCCAATTCCATGAAGTCTCATGGCTTCAGGTCAAACATGGGTAAGGAAACCTCCTACTGATTCCCATGTATTCCCCATTCATCCTCCCTCTTTGGTTTATAAATTAGTATTCCTCCATGTCAATTCATTCCAAGTGATGAAGGAAAGAATTGGCTGAGGATACTTGATACTGCTAAGAGTCAGGGCCCTGAAAAATTTTGGTAATAATACTCAAGACTCTTTCTCCAGAACTTGCCGCTTCCCTGGCCAAACTGTTCCAAACAGCCACAACACTGACAGCTACTCAACCATGTGGCAAACTTCCAGGGATGTCAGACACAAAAATCAGGACAAATACAACCCGGCCAATTACTGTCCCATCAGTTTACTGTGTTGGAAAGTCCTCATTACAGCCTTGGTTCAAACATGGACAAAAGAGCTGAATTCCAGAGGTGAAGTGAGAGTGACAGCCCTTGACATCAAGGCTGCATTTGACTGAATGTGTCAATCCATTAGCTCTCGTAAAGCTAGAATCAGAGGGAATTGGGAGAACATTACTGTCCATTGTTTGGAGTCATACCTGGCACATAGGAAGATGGCTGTGGTTTCCGGAGGTCAGGAGAAAGTGGGGACTGCAGATGCTGGTGATCAGAGTTGAGAGTGTGATGCTGGAAAAACACAGCAGGTCAGGCAGCATCGAATCGATGATTTGGGTGCACAGAGGTCAATCATCTCAGCTCCAGGACAACTCTGCAGGAGTTCCTCAGGGTTGTGTCCTCGGCCTAACCATCTTTGACTACATCATCAATGACCTTCCCTCCATCATTAGGTCAGAAGTGGGATGCTTGTCAATAATTGCGTAATGTTCAGCACCATTTGCGACTCCTCAGATAGTGATGCAGTCCATGTCCAAAAGCAATAAGACCTGCAGAGTGTCAAAGCTTGAGCTGACAAGTAACATTCACACCACACAAGTGCCAGGCAATGACCATCTCCTGTAAGAGGGAGTGTAACGAAAGCTGATGATATTCAATGGCATTACTATCAACATCCTGGTGGTTACCATTGACCAGAAACTGCAACTGGACTGGACTAGCCCATATAAACATAGTGGCTACAAGAGCAGGTCAACGACTAGGAATACTGCGGTGATTAACTCGCCTCTTGACTCTCCAAACCCTGTCCACCATCTACAAGGCACAAGTCAGGAGTGTGATAGAATACTCTCCATCTGCCTGGGTGAGTGCAGCTCCAACAGCACTCAAAAAACTTGAAACTATCCAGGATACAGCAACCCGCTTGATTGGCATAACATACACAAGCATCCACTTCCTCCATCATCAATGCTCAGGAGCATCAGTGTGTACTATCGACAGGATGCACTGCAGAAATTCACCAAGGTTCCTCACACAGCACCTTCGAAATCCACAACAACTACCACCTAGAAATACAAGGGCAGCAGACACATGAGAACGCTAAGACCTGCAAGAATCTATCCAAACCACTCGCCATCCTGATTTAGAAATCCATCATCGTTCCTTCATCCTTGCTGAGGAACTCCCTTCTTGATGGCATTGTGGGTCTACCTAGAGGCCATGGACTGCAGTGGTTCAAGAAGGCAGCTCACCACCACCTTCTCAAGAGCAGATAGGTTTGGAGAATAAACACTGGCCCAGCCAGCGACGTCCACATCTATGAGTGAATAAGAGAAATGTTGGCAGTATCCCAAGGGGTGGCAGAGGTGGTGATTTGGTTGATGTCTCTGTGGCAATGCCATTGGTGTATTGGTGTGGCAGTAAGGCTTTAGCAGCTCATACTCTTGTGCCACCCAGCTATCAGATCATATGCCCACGGTAGCGTTGTATCTGTGGAATTTGATAAGAATAGGATTTTGTTCCGTTGATTTTGCACAGAAGTGTCACTCTGTCAGTGACTTGTGTCAAGCTGCTCACCGGCCTTTAGCCCCATTGATTCCCTCCATGGTGGGTGGGATGGCCAGAATGTCAGAATTATATAAACCATGAGCTGTAGCAGCAGAAGTAGACCATTCAGCCCATCAAGTCTGCTGTACCATTCCATGAGAAGATCATAGTTGAGCTCCTCCTCTTCAATCCACTTCATAGACTCCACAGGCTATTCGATCCAACAAGTCCACACCGACCCTCCGAAGAGTAACCCACCCAGACTCATCCCCTTACCCTACACTTACCCCTGACTAATGTACCTAACCTGCACATCACTGAACGCTATAGACAATTTAATATGGCCAATTTACCTAATGTGCACATGTTTGGACTGTGTGGGAGGAAACCCACACAGACATGGGGAGAATGTGCAAACTCTACACAGGCAGTCGCCCGAGGCTGGAATCGAACCCAGGTCCCTGGTGCTGTGAGGCAGCAGTGCTAACCACTGTATCACCGTACACTTCCTTGCCTTTTCCCTTGATCCCCTTACTGATCATTTCAGCATTGGATATACTTAACAAGCCAGCCTTGATAGCTTTCTGTGGTAACAAATTCCACTGTTTCACTACCCTCAAAGAGAAAATGATTCCTCCTAATCCCTGTCTCAAATGGATGACTCCATACTCTCAACAGTCCACAGGCAACATTTATGTGTAGTCTGTCTGGCAGTGATTGATAAAGGTTGCATTCAGCCTATCAGGTACGTGATAGTGGTTGGGAGAACTTACCTTCGTTAAGAAACATTCTGATGAAATGTAATGGCTACTTGCTTCCAACACAAAAATGTGAATGTCCTGTTAAAATTGTTGAGGGTTACCTGTTACTATTCTGTGCGAGATATTTCTCCCATTTTGAATTTGAATAAAGGCTTAGCAGTTGAGGTCCTCAGAGGACAGCTGGCTCAGAGTTAAAGATGAAAAAGATTTAGAACATAGAGCATTACAGCGCAGTATAGGCCCTCAATGATGTGTCGACCTGTGAAACCAATCTGAAGGCCATCTAACCTACACTGTGCCATTATCATCCATGTGTTTATCGAATGACCATTTAAGTGCCCTTAGAGTTGGCAAGTCTACTACTGTTGCAGGCAGGGTGTTCCACACCCCTACTACTCTCTGAGTAAAGAAACTACCTCTGACATCTGTCCTATATCAATCACCCCTCAGTTTAAAGCTATGTCCCCTCATGCTAGCCATCATCATCTAAGGAAAAAGGCTCTCACTGTCCACCCTATCTAATCATCTGATCATCTTGTATGTCTCTGTTAAGTCACCTCTCAACCACCTTCTCTCTAACGATAACAGGCGACATCCTGGTAAATCTCCTCTGCAACCTTTCCAATGCTTCCACATCCTTCTCTGGTGCATTCTCCTTGGCAACAAAACACCTTTGCCAATCAGAACCCTCTTCTCATGTAGTATAAATTGTTTCTCCCTTTGAGGTTTGGCATTCTTGCAATTCTGTCCTGAAGGGTATAAGATTAGTTGACATGTCTTTACTTTTTCTTCAGCGCTAAGTTGATTTGTTTAAGGCTGAGTTAGGTGGGGTTCTGATTGATAAGGGAATCCAGGGTTATGAGAAGTAATGGCGGAGACAGGAATGTCGAACTGAGACTGCAGTCAGTGAAGCCAGGATCTCACTGAACGGTGAGAACAGGCTTGAAGGGCTGAATGGCCTACTCTAACTTCCAAGCCCTCTGTTCCTGTTTGCCAGTCCTTGGGGAGATTGTACATGAGAGTCGCTGACAATCCCAACGTTTATTGCCTGGTTGAATCATGGATTCTAAGGAAGCAGAAGGATAGGGAAAAGGGTACAGGGTGGGAAGAGGGAGATGGAATGGGAGGAGGCTTGTTCTCGATCAGGTGGGCCATTAGCTCCTTCTGTGCAGTCCATAGAAATGCATGTACTGTGTTCCTCCTCTGTTGCTGTGTTGCTTTCTCAGTGTTAGTGCAAGCCCAAAACTGCCTTGCTCAAGTGCTCGTGCTTGAGTGAGGTGATTCAACTGTGAAAGCCTTCACAATTGAGCCTGCCTTGACTGAGATTTCCCAGCAGAGGTAACTAAATAGTGACCAGGATCTCTTGACGCTTTTCAAGCTGACTTGCTCTCCTCTGAACCACATTGCCATCTCCACTTGCGCATCCACCGCAGCACTCCCTCAGTCCCTATCTCAGAGCAGTCTTGGTAAATTCGCATCCTACACACACTGACGCAGCTGCGATCAGATTTGTACATGTATAAAAGGCAGAATCATTTGCCACACACCAACTATTCCACTATCCGTGATTCAAACTTCAGGATAGGAATGTGCTGCCCTTTCTCGTTCAAAACGAAGTTTGCGAGGAGTGCTTGTGTTTTTTTGTTTGTGCTGTCAGTCTCGGGATTGTGGAAATCCGAGCTGGAATTTCCACGATTCCAGGAATGAACGGGGCCACGAGTCACCACAAGAAACAGCCGTGATGCGAGTTGGTCAAAGACAGTGCTGCTGTCACTTTGTGTTTATTAACAGGCTCTGAGCACTCTCTATTGACAGCCCAACTTTGGAGATCACAGTAATGAACCTTGGGAGTTGTTTCTGCTGTAATTCCATCATTTTTGGCTGTTGTAACAATACCCTGTCAGTGCAGTTGAAGAGGCCAGGTCGCATACAACTCGACCCTGACTCTCCAAGTAAATTGGTTTTACTTTACTCTTTAAACTGTAATAGGTACTAATTCTATGAGAATCTTACAGTGTGGGAGGCCATTTGGCTCAGAGTGGCTCTCTGGAAGTCCAAGCAGATCGGTCCTAATGTCCTCACTGCCCGGGGAAGTTCAGCTTTTCAAATGTATGCCTTTTGAAACTTGCCGTTGAATCTAGCTTTCAGGATGAGAGTTGCAGATTGTAAGGACCCACTTCTTAAACAGTTCAAACCCTGTCACTCTGCAGCTACGGCTCAGTTCCGACCCTGTAACACTGCAGTTACAACACATTCCTTGCCCTGATACACCGCAGCTAGTACACAGTCCAGGCCCTGTTACACCGCAGCTACTGCAGAATACCGGCCCTGTTACACCACAGCCACTGCACAGTCCCAGCCCTGTTACACCACAGCCACTACAGAGTCCCAGCCCTGTTACACCACAGCCACTGCACAGTCCCAGCCCTGTTACACCACAGCCACTGCACAGTCCCGGCCCTGTTACATCACAGTAAGTACACCCTCCCGGCCCTGTTACACTGCAGGTATTACACAGTGCTGGCCCTGTTACACCACAGCTACTACACAGTCCCAGCCCTGTTACACCACAGGCACGACACAGTCCCGGCCCTGTTACACCACAGCCACTGCACAGTCCCGGCCCTGTTACATCACAGTAAGTACACCCTCCCGGCCCTGTTACACTGCAGGTATTACACAGTGCTGGCCCTGTTACACCACAGCTACGACACAGTACCGGCCCTGTTACACCACAGGTACTACACAGTCCCGGCCCTGTTACACCACAGGTACTACACAGTCCCGGCCCTGTTACACCGAAGCTACCGCACAGTCCCGGCCCTATTACACCACAGCTACGACACAGTCCCAGCCCTGTTACACCTCAGCTAGTATACAGTCCCGGCCCTGTTAGACCGCAGCTAGTACACAGTCCTGGCCCTGTTAGACCGCAGCTATGACACAATCCCGGCCCTGTTACACTGCAGCTACGACACAGTCCTGGCCCCGTTACACCGCAGCAACTAGACAGTCCCGGCCCTGTTACACCTCAGCTACAGCACAGTCCCGGTCCTGTTACACCTCAGCTACAGCACAGTCCCGGCCCTGTTACACCACAGCTACTACACTGTCCCGGCCCTGTTACACCGCAGCTAGTACGCAGTCCCAGCCCTGTTACACCACAGCTACGACACAGTCCCGGCTCCGTTACACTGCAGCTATGACACAGTCCTGGTCCTGTTACGCTGCAGCAAGTACACCCTCCCGGCCCTGTTACACCGCAGCTACGACACAGTCCCGGCCCTGTTACACCACAGCTAGTACACAGTCCCGGCCCTGTTACACCGCAGCTATGACACAGTCCCGGCCCTGTTACGCCGCAGCTATGACACTGTCCCGGCCCTGTTACACCGCAGCTATGACACAGTCCTGGTCCTGTTACGCTGCAACAAGTACACCCTCCCGGCCCTGTTACACCGCAGCTATGACACAGTCCCGGCCCTGTTACACCGCAGCTATGACACAGTCCCGGCCCTGTTACGCCACAGCTACGACACTGTCCCGGCCCTGTTACACCGCAGCTATGACACAGTCCCGGCCCTGTTACGCCACAGCTACGACACAGTCCTGGCCCTCTTACACCGCAGCTATGACACAGTCCAAGCCCTGTTACACCGCAGCTATGACACAGTCCAAGCCCTGTTACACTGCAGCTACAACACAGTTCCTGACCTGTTACACTGCAGCTAGTACGCAGTCCCGGCCCTGTTACACTGCAGCTAGTACGCAGTCCCGGCCCTGTTACACCGGAGCTAATACACAGTCCCGGCCCTGTTACACCGGAGCTAATACACAGTCCCGGCCCTGTTACACCGCAGCTACTACACAATCCCGGCCCTGTTACACCGCAGCTACTACACAGTCCCGGCCCTGTTACACCGCAACTAGTACACAGTCCCGGCCCTGTTACACCGCAACTAGTACACAGTCCCGGCCCTGTTACACCACAGCTACGACACAGTCCTGGTCCTGTTACGCTGTAGCTACGACACAATCCCGGCCCTGTTACACCGCAGCTATGACACTATCCCGGCCCTGTTACACCACAGCTACGACACAGTCCCGGCCCTGTTACACCGCAGCTATGACACAGTCCCGGCCCTGTTACGCCGCAGCTACGACACAGTCCCGGCCCTCTTGCACCGCAGCTACTACACAGTCCCGGCCCTGTTACACCGCAGCTACGACACAGTCCCGGCCCTGTTACACCGCAACTAGTACACAGTCCTGGTCCTGTTACGCTGTAGCTACGACACAATCCCAGCCCTGTTACACCACAGCTACTATACAGTCCCGGCCCTGTTACGCCGCAGCTACGACACAGTCCCGGCCCTGTTACGCCGCAGCTACGACACAGTCCCGGCCCTCTTGCACCGCAGCTACTACACAGTCCCGGCCCTGTTACACCGCAGCTACGACACAGTCCCGGCCCTGTTACACCGCAACTAGTACACAGTCCTGGCCCTGTTACACCACAGCTACGACACAGTCCTGGTCCTGTTACGCTGTAGCTACGACACAATCCCGGCCCTGTTACACCACAGCTACTATACAGTCCCGGCCCTGTTACACCGCAGCTACGACACAGTCCCAGCCCTGTTACACCGCAGCTACGACACAGTCCTGGCCCTGTTACACCGCAGCTACTATACAATCCTGGCCCTGTTACACCACAGCTACTATACAGTCCTGGCCCTGTTACACCACAGCTACGACGCAGTCCTGGCCCTGTTACGCTGCAGCTATGACACAGTCCCGGCCCTGTTACATCGCAGCCACTACACAGTCCCGGCCCTGTTACACCGCAGCTACGACACAGTCCCGGCCCTGTTACACCGCAGCTACGACACAGTCCTGGCACTGTTACACCACAGCTACGACACAATCCTGGCCCTGTTACACCACAGCTACTATACAGTCCTGGCCCTGTTATACCGCAGCTACGACACAATCCATGGCCCTATTACACCGCAGCCCCTACACAGTCCCGGCCCTGTTACACCGCAGCTGCGACACAGTCCCGGCCCTGTTACACCACAGCTACGACACAGTCCTGGCCCTGTTACACCGCAGTTATGACACAGTCCTAGCCCTGTTACATCATAGCTACTACACAGTCCCGGCCCTGTTACACTGCAGCCCTATTACACCTCAGCCACTATACAGTCCCGGCCCTGTTACACTGCAGCTACGACACAGTCTCGACCCTGTTACACTGCAGCTAGTACGCAGTCCCGACCCTGTTACACCACAGATAGTATGCAGTCTCGGCCCGGTTACACCGCAGCTACGACACAGTCCCGGCCCTGTTACACTTCAGATTCGGCACAGTCCTGGCACTGTTACATCACAGCTACGGCACAGTCCTGGTCCTGTTACACCACAGCTACGACACAGTGCTGGCCCTATTACACCGCAGCCACTACACATTCCCGGCCCTGTTACACCGCAGCCACTACACAGTCCCGGCCCTGTTACACTGCAGCTACGACACAGCCCCGGCCCTGTTACACCACAGCAAGTACATCCTCCCGGCCCTGTTACACCGCAGCTACGACACAGTCCCGGCCCTGTTACACCACAGGTACTGCACAGTCCCGGCCCTGTTACACCGCAGCTACGACACTGTCCCGGCCCTGTTACACCACAGCTACTACACAGTCCCGGCCCTGTTACACTGCAGCTACGACACTGTCCCGGCCCTGTTACACTGCAGCTATGACACTGTCCCGGCCCTGTTACACCGCAGCTACGACACAATCCTGGCCCTGTTACACCGCAGCTCCTACACAGTCCCAGCCCTGTTACACCACAGCAAGTACACCCTCCCAGCCCTGTTACATCACAGCTACGACACAATCCCGGCCCTGTTACACCGCAGCTACTACACAGTACCGGCCCTGTTACATCACAGCTATTACACAGTCCCGGCCCTGTTACACCGCAGCTACGCCACAGTCCCAGCTGACCAGGTCCCTCTCCTGCTCTTCCCATGGGCTGGAGGCTTGGTGAAAGATTTGGAGCTTGCTAACTGGCCTAATCGACCTGGCTACGACACACTGTCAGTGGGTCAGCAACTCCTGAGGTGGGACTTGAACCTTGCCCTTCGAGCCTAGTGGCAGGTTGGTTTCTCCAGTTCATCTCAGGACTTACAGACTGGGGGCCCTCTCCTTGACCTGCGGCCAGCTGCGATTTGGCTACCAGCGCTCCCTGCCCCCGCTCCGGGCTCCCGGCTTTCTGCGGGACGGTTGAAAGATCAGAGTTCCTCAAGCACAGAGAGGCAGCAGCTCGTTTCTCACATGTGCTACATGTGTCATGAAGAAATGCTTTTTTAAAAAAAAAACCCAAGTGCCCATTACAGATGTGTGCGTGTGTGGTTAGCCCCTGATGTTCTGTTAACCGTGAAGCACTTGCATCTTCTCTACGTGACACAACACCGGGCAGCATAATGATAGTCTTGTGGCTTCCTATGGGGCAAGTTTCCTTTAGATTGTTGCTACTTTTAGGTAAGAACTAATTGTAAAAATAGCCGGTGTTGAAAGGTTCTATTCTAGCTGCAGCTCTTGAGCTTATATCTTTGGTGTTTCCGGTCCTGTTGTAACACTACCTCTCCTGCTTTAGCCTTTTGGTCTAAAATGGAGGCTGAAAAAAATAAAATTCTGCCCGATTTCATGCTGGCGATCAAATCAAACTGAGCACAAATTTGGGGATCGTCATTTTTTAAATGATTGGTCCTCTATGGGAGACAGTCCAGTCAAGAATTGGAGGGACGAGGTCAAATCGAACAGCCGTGGTCCAAAGTAGGCCACACCGCAGATCTTAAAGCAGCGGAGACTGGTGGCGTGAGGGGGAAAGGAAAGCTGATGGAGAAATGAGGCTAGACTTTGAGTCATTAGGTTGGTCACGAGGTGTGGGTGGGTGGGCTCTAAAGATAGTCCCAGCGTTCATTGTGGCAATTGCCTTGGCTCCGTTGACACTAACCCCACCCCCACACTTTCCTGGAGTGCAGATGGTTGGAGGTGGGGGATTGTCAGCGCTACCCACCCACAGGTGGCAAAGAGCCAGCTCTCAAGGGGTGCTCAAGACCCAAGTGAAGAGACCGCGCTGGGGTTTGCCAGCAGCTGGCAGGGGCTAGTTTCACTGCTTGAGGAATGGTGTCCTGATACCACGGGACCACGGGGCTATCACTCCAGACAGGTCAGAGTGGCCTACAGACTGCAGGCCCAGGGAGAGGGAGAGAGAGAGAGAGAATTCACTCCATTCTCACTGCAATGTATCAGCCATTGCTTGTTTTCAATGTAAAATAATAAACATTAGTCGAAAAGAGGACACCACGATTTGGAAGGGCTGCTCCTCCTCCCCCCGCCACCCCCCGCCCCCCACCTCTCTCTCCCCTGTCTCTCACTATCCCTTGCTCTCTCCCATGCTGTCTCCCTCCCTCTTGCTCTCTCTTCCTCCCTCGTGATCCCTTCATCTCTTCCCATCATCCTCTCTGGAGCAGTTCCTGCCCAGAAGTTGGTTGGCCTCAGTCTGGGCCTTCAGCTTGAAGAATGTACCCACTAATGGCAAGTCCACCCTCTGAGAGTATTTGGTTCCCTGGGGGGATATCACAGAGTGAACAATAACCATTTTTTGGGGAGATAGCAAATGTTTTCAATGGAGACAAAGAAAGAGCAGCATGATTGCACTGTGAGGACATTCTAAAAGCTACTTCAGAGTCAATGATGTATTTTGAAAGTGTGGTTCTCAACATAGAACATGGCTGTCACTCTGAGCACAGTCAGATGTCACAAGCCTCCCATGGTGACTCAGTGGTTAGCACTGCTGCCTCACAGCGCCATCGATCCGGGTTCGATTCCAGCCTCGGGCGACTGTCTGTGTGGAGTTTGCACATTATCCCTGTGGGTTTCCTCCCACAATCGCAAAGATGTGCAGGTTAAGGTGAATTGGCCATGCTAAATTGCCCATGGCATTCAGGGATGTATGGGTTAGGTGCACCAGTCAGGGGTAAGTTTAGAGTAATAGGGTAGGGGAATGGGTCCATGTGGGTTACTCTTCAGAGGTTTAGTGTGGATCTGTTGGGCCAAATGGCCTTTTTCCACACTGTGGGGATTCTATGAAAGAATGATCACCAAATTCTCTGCTTCGGTGGTGAAGATGGAAGACGCTGGAACTACTCAGCAGGATTGGCAGCGTCTGCAGAGAGATAGAGCGATGGTTAAAGATATAGCTTGATGTCCTTTCACCAGGACGGGGAAAAGATGAGATTTTAAGCATCCAAAACATTTTCCAGTTCTGCAGAAAGGTCACCAACGTGTACTCTGTATTTCCATTTCTCTCCACGGATACTGCCTGACCCACTGAACATTTTCAACATTTTCTGCTTACTTTCCAAACCTTGGACTTCCAGCCTCCACTGTATTTTGCTTTTTGTTTTGTATTGTTGGATGTAGAAGAGACATTGAACAGGATACTGCTGCTCTACTTTCAATCATATCCTGGGATCTTTAATATCCCCTCAACGGACAGGTGTGACTTTAACATCTCATCTGAAAAATGGCACCTCTGACAAAACAGCACTTTCTCACCAACCCACTAAAGTGCCAGGCTAGATGGGCTGTAATGGGTTTCGAACCTGAAACCTCATTTAACCTCAACTTCCAGAGAAAGTGACTGTTTGGGTAGTGGAGAGGGTAGCCAACATGTCTGTGTATTATGCTGTTTTCATGAGGGGCTGATTCATAACATGGCACTTTTACTGTGCAGTCACAGATGAGTGACATGAACATCCTCTGATGACAAAGGCGCTGTTTGACTCAAAGTTTCAGAAATGAACAGAATTGGCAGAAAATGACTGGTCAAACTCCGTTGGTAATCTGAAAACCCAAGGAAGTAAAAAGGGGAATTAAATCGTTGGCACAGAGAGAAGACTATTAATGAAAGATGTTTCTTCACAAAGACGGGGAGCCCAGAACCAGATGTTTCTTCACAAAGACGGGGAGCCCAGAACCAGAGAGCATAGGTTTAGGGTGAGAGGGGAAAGATATAAAAGAGACCTGAGGGG
>NC_057723.1:69294841-69301305 GCF_004010195.1 Chiloscyllium plagiosum
TCAGCTCTTTTCTCTCCTTACAGATGCTGCCAGACATGCTGAGATTTTCCAGCATTTTCTCTTTTGGGACGAGATTGGGTTGGGATATTTGATCGGCATGGACAGGTTGGAGCGAAGAGTCTGTTTCCGTGCTGTACACCTCCACGTTTCTACTTGTAATCAGCAGGCATCTCAAAAATCTTCTGAGGAAGGGTAACTTTACCCGAAACGTTAACTCTGATTTCTCTCCACAGATGCTGCCAGACCTGCTGAGCATTTCCAGCAACACCTGGTTTTGGTTCTGATTTACTGCACCCGCAGTTCTTTCGGTTTTTAGGTCAGAGATCTTTCTAGCTGAAAAGCTACTTTTGAAGTTACTCTTTGTAACACAGGAAGTGTAGCAGCCAATTCAAACACCAAAACAAGATGAGAGTAGTGACTCTATATGACACTTTTCACTGTATTTTATAACAAAATAGGTATGACAACAATTCACATCAACTGGTGATAACTGGATAATTAGTTTCTTATAATTAAAAACAAAACACTGCTGGAAATCTGCAAAGTGCTGGAGAAGCCCGAGGTAAGGGGGTGGCACGGTGGCTCAGTGGTTAGCACTGCTGTCTCACAGTGCCAGGGACCCTGGTTTGATTCCAGCCTCGGGTGACTGTGTCGAGTTTGCGCATCCTCCCCATGTCTGCGTGGGTTTCCTCTGGGTGCTCCAGTTTCCTCCCACAGTCCAAAGATGTGCAGATTATGGTGAATTGGCCGTGCTAAATTGCCCACAGTGTACAGGGATGTGGAGGTTCGGTGCATTAGTCAGGGGGAAATGTAGAGTAATAAGGTAGGGTCGGTGTGGACTTGTTGGGCCAAAGTGCCTGTTTCCACGCTGTAGGGATTCTATAAGTTAGGTCTGGCAGTATCTGTGGAGGTAATGTTTAGAGTCTGATAAGACTCTCCTTCAGAACTGAAGAAGAACTTCAGAAGTTAACTTTTCTGTGATTTTGTCGAGGGATAAATATAGATTGGGATATGAGGGAAAATTCCCATGTTCTTCATTAAAGCAATACCATGAAATCTCTGACATCCACCTGAGGGGGCCTCGTTAAATATCTTTTCTGAAAATACACACCCTCCTCAGTACTGTGAGGACATGACAGTACAGTATATAATAGAACAAAGAACTGCAGATGCTGCAACAGAAATTGCCAGGGAAGCTCTCAGCACCTGTAGAGATGAGGCACAGTTAACGTTTCAGACCCAGTGACCCTTCTTCAGTACTGTTTGGAGTTTCTCCAGCGATTTCTGTTTCAATAAAGTATACAGCACGCTCAACAATGTTTAGCTCAAGCTTTGCTGGTGGAGTTGAACCCACAAACTTTCAATTCAAAGGCAGGAGTGCTGCCCACTGGACAGTGGTGACGTGGGGTCACGGGCACAGGAAGCAGGCTTAGGTTATGTGGGGAAGGGGAGAAAGTGCCGTTTTTTCCATGTGGCTCATTCACATGCCTATCATTCGATGATAGGTACCATCCCGTGCAATGCTAGGCGAACAGACTGAGAAATCGTAACTCCATTCCTGTTTTGCACTGTATCGGTCTCAGTTGCCTTCGATTTGGAGACTGTAAAGAAACCAATGTGGATTCCTTGCTCCTTTTTACTGTCCAGCATCTGAGTATGGGTCAGCTGATCAGCCTTGATCGTTTCCCCCCTCCACCTCAGTGTAAACTCATCTGGATCGTTTAGCTTCAGGACAAAAAGCCATCTGGGAGAAGGACTGCACCTCAGAAACCCAGCAGGAAGAGAAAGAAATTCGAGTGAGAAACAATTTCTGTGAAGGCATTTTCACAGTCAGTGCTGCTTTAAGTGTATATTCCCCTTTAAGAGTTGTTTCTTTTAATATAAACAAATTTACCTCATTGATTCCTGTGGGAGAGACTTCTGTTAATTGTGTAATGATAAGGGCAAAGCTTGTTTTAAGTGCACTTTTTTTCCATGCGCAATTAAGCAGCAGATTAATGGGCCAGTTCTCACCTGTTATTGTCCCCCTCTGCAGGTCAGGTTAGAACCTCATTACTCATAGACTACTACAATCTCTCGACTACAAATTGCACGCCATGTGCTTGTTAGAGGTCCCTAAACTCTGCTATTGTTGTAAATGCTAAACAGCATTTTTCTAAATTAGTGGCATACATATGCTTGTTCAAAAAAATCCTAAGAATTCCTGTGTTATTATATTAATGTAAAGCAGCATTTAAAGTATAAATCATTGTATGTGCACGCTTGTTAAAATGTTCTAATCAGTGTCATTATCGTGGCTATTGAGATGTTTCCTCTCAGGGACTAAGTGGTATGGTGGCTTATTACACTGGCCTTTCACCCTGGTATCTGGGATCGAAGCCTATTTCACATTGATGACGTGGAAAGACTCACTCTCTCCAGGCTGTACAGTCACCATGTTAGATCACTGATAGAGCAGAGACAGAGGCCGTTTGGCCCATCTTCTTCATCTGGACAGTCTCACTCTGGTTCAGAGTTTGGCGCAAGAGGTTGTTCTTCTGAGATTGGGTTAAAGATGCCCAGGTCAAAAGTGGAGAAAGTAGAGAATCGTGATTTCAGTTCTAATGGTGGTCAATTGGAAATGGCTTGCTCCTTTCATGACTGTATGATCTTTGAAAGCGGTTCAGCCAATCAATAGGAAAAGTATTTGCAGCATGTTGTAGAAAAAAGTGCTCTATGTAATTTCTCTCATGATAATGACCATCTGCTTTGTTTTAACAAGTGATGCTGGTTGAGGAATTAATATTGGTCAAGTCGCTGAGAAGAATTTTCCTGCTTGGGTAAATTCTCTCTACTTTGGGGCGGCATTGTGTCTCAGTGGTTAGCACTGCTGCCTCACAGCGCCAGGGATCCGGGTTCGATTCCTGCCTTGGGCGACTGTCTGTGTGGAGTTTGCACATTCTCCCCGTGTCTGCGTGGGTTTCCTCCAAATACTCCGGTTTCCTCCCACAGTCCAAAGATGTGCATGTTAGGTGAAGAAGGGCTTATCCCTGAAACGTCGATTCTCCTGCTCCTTTGATGCTGCCTGACCTGCTGTGCTTTTCCAGCAACACATTTTTCAGCTCTGATCTCCAGTCCTCACTTTCTCCAGGTTAGGTGAATCGGCCATGCTAAGTTGCCCAATAATGTGCAGGGATGTGTAGGTTAGGCGCATTAGACAGGGGAAATGTAGAGTAATAGGGTAAGGAAATGGGTCTGGGTGGGTTACTCTGCAGAGGGTCGGTGTGGACTTGTTGGGCCGAATGGCCTGTTTCCACACTGTAGGGATTCTAGGATTCTACTCTTCCTTTTAGTAATACCATGGGAGGTTCACCTAACAGGTACTGCCCACTGAAAGCGCAGCAATATTGTGTTAGGTTAGACTTTGGTCTGTAACTTGAACTGCCAAATGAAGAAACCACTGGGTGGTGATTAAGCAAAAATCATTCGTACAGGGGGCTCTTTGGCCCATTGAGTTTTTTTTGTATTTCAGTTGATCTCCATCAGTTTTATTTTCCCACATTGGCTCCATATCTTTTAATGTCCTTCTCTACTTGTTCCGTCATTCTTCCAATTAAACCTGTTGGACTATAACCTGGTGTTGTGATTTTTCACTTTTGAAAGGTTCAGTTGAACTCCCAAGCCTCTGGATCTTGCCAGAGGTGAGTGTTCCATTGCACCTGAAGAAGGGGCTTCCTGCTTTCACTCTGAAGTCTAATCTTAACGTCTGACACTCTTGTTTTGGAATCTGAACGAAGGGGCTGTGAACTCTATCAGTCTGACTGAGGTTTGTCAAGGCAGTATACACCGGGGTACAAACTCAACTCCCTGCCCGAATGGGGGACACCCCTGTACTGCAATGTTTGAAACTCAGAAAAGACTGAACTCTTCCTTCTCGCAGTTTGAAAGCAGAATTTCCTAGTATATATTTATATATATTAAAAAAAAAGAGAACTTTACACATTCTTTGAATGTCTCAGGAGTTCGCCGTTGGTTCCACAAACAGACTCGTCTCTACGCAGAAGCTTGACATGTTTCAAGAGCAGCAGTTTTAATGGGGAGTTGGTCATAGGAAAGGAAAGGTGACGAGGTGATAAGGGTTGTAAATGAGTTATGTGCGGAGAGTGCGGTCAGTGGATTCTCGGTGGGGAAATTGTGAGGCAGGATGTGTGTAACAGGCTGGAGTGTTTGACCATAAGCCCAGGGGAGGAGACTTGAGCATTGAGAGACTAAAACTGGCTTCTTTCATTAAAGAGATTCCACCTGCACATCCACGATAACAAAATAAACACTAACTTCTGCAAGCACTGAAGATAACTTCATCAGTCTGTTAACTGATTGATAGCCTATCACTCCTGCATGCTGTTATTTAACCAGATTCGTCTATTTGCAGTGGACAGTCAAATTGTTCACACCAAAGGCCTCTCTATTACAAATTGGGCTTCCCAGAGCAGATCCCAGGTGATCCACCTCTCACCCGATCTATTGAACCGCCAGGTGTTGGGACTCTTTGGCAACATGCGATTTTCCTGGAACAGTGTCCGCATTTCCAGGAGATCCTGGGGAATGTAGTGCAGGATACCTCTGGAAGAGTCTTATCATTTACAGAGATGGGGAGGGAATCGCCCGGAATTGTGTCAATATTTACAAACCGTCCCTGGCGAAGAGCCTGCAAGCCAAGGAGTCTCTGGTATTGTCATTCTATTTTCCAGGTCTCCCCAGAGGTTCATCAATATTTTCTGGGGATCCTGGGGACTCATGAATAATTGCAAAGGATGCCTGGAATTTCCCATTATTTTCTGTTGTTTTGTACGGGCGGGTGACAATTATTTCAGTGAATCCCAGGGTGTAGGGCAGTACCTGCAGGGAGTCTTTGGTTTTAGAATCTCTACAGTGCTGGAAGAGGCCATTTAACCTTCCAAAGAGCATCCCACCCAGATCCAGCCCCTTACCCTATCCCTGTAACCCCACATTTACCATGGCTAACTCACCTAGCCTGCACATACCCAGAACACTATGGGCAATTTAGCATGGCCAATCCACCCCAACCTGCACATCTTTGGACTGTGGGAAGAAACTGGAGCACCCGGAGGAAACGCACGCATACATGGGGAGAATGTGCAAACTCCACACAGACAGTCACCCAAGGTGGGAATTTAACTTAGGTCCCTGGTGCTGTCAGGCAGCGGTGCTAACCATTGAACCACCATGCCACCAACGTCAGTATTTGTAATGGGTTGTGTGCACCCAGGTGAAATTCTCCATAGCACCAGAAGCTGTGGGATAGAATCCTTTATCCTTTCTTTGTTGCTGTTTGCACTCAATTTTTGACTGGGGACCAATGTTCTATGATTCCTACAATAAATTGTCCAACTGATGTCATTCCTGTCAATCTTAAACAAGAGCTATTAGATAAAAGAGACAAGTATTCTCCATCTACAGCCTTCTGCCTTGGAGTGAACAGTCTGCGATACTGGCCCTTTAGAGTCAGTTAGGGCTGGAGTCATGGGTCACAGTGTGTTGGGTTCTGTATTCCCGGGCTACTACAGCAGGGAATGTGGGCATGGATTCTCACTCCCAACTACCGATCCGAGAGCCCTGCTGGAACATGTGGCTGGGGGGACTTCGTCAAGTTGGTGATCAAACTCTAACGGTGCATCCTCTGCTCTGAGTCACCTTGCATTGGGTGGATGGGGTATGGCCACTTGGCTGAGGTACCAAAAGGGGTTTGGACCATAAGATGTAGGCCATTCAGCCCATCGGGTCTGCCCTACCATTTAATGTGATCACAGCTCATCTCAACATTCTCACCTCCCCTCTCCTGCCTTTTCCCTATTATCCTTAGTGATCAAACATTTGCCTAATTTAACCTTGAATAATCTTAATATGGAGGTGCCGGTGTTGGACTGGGGTGGTCAAAGTTAGAAATCACACAACACCAGGTTATAGTCCAACAGGTTTACTTGGACGCACTAGCTTTCGGAGCGCTGCTCCTTCGTCAGGTAGCTAATGGGGCAGGATCATAGGACATGGAATTTATAGCAAAAGATCATAGTGTCATAAGACTATGCGATACATCACAGCAATCTAGGTTTGTTCAATACACTACATCAGTTGTATGACACTATATTCTTTTGCTATAAATTCTGTGTCCTATGATTCTGCCCCACTAGCTACCTGACGAAGGAATGGCGGTCCAAAAGCTAGTGCTTCCAAATAAACCTGTTGGACTATAACCTGGTGTTGTGTGATTTTTAACTTTAAATAATCTTGTAAAACCAGCAGATGTAAGAGTAGACGAAGGCCCTTCAGTCTTCTGAAGAGTAACTTCCTCACAAGAAGAATGGTCCTTTGGAACTGCATTAGTTCCCTGAGGAGAGCAGGAAAAAAATATGGAAAGGAAAAATACAGGGGCTTGATCGCAGTTACAACAATGATTGAGTAAT
>NC_057723.1:69301805-69418924 GCF_004010195.1 Chiloscyllium plagiosum
GCAGTGTGCCACCTGAGCCCTAGTGAGGGGTAATTGCCTGGAAAGGGAGGGTGAAACACGGGGCGGGGGAAAATCACCCTCACTTTTAGTCAGAACTGTTCAGAACAGACTTTTCTGAACCACTTCCAGCTAAGGGTTTCTGATTTATTGGTCCCATTCCAACGCCCAAATTACTTTTTTTTTCTGCTGAAGCCACAGCTGAGCTTGTGCATGTAGATTTTTAATCCTGTATTCAGTAGGTATATTAGTCTGACATAAATGAAGTCAAACCACCAGGATGTGCAGTCAGAATCAGACAGACCAATTCATGTACTTTTACTTGGATCCTATTCATCATTACTAGATGAAAAGCCACGAGGAACTGATTGGGAAGTAATCAAGTTCTTCCATATTCACATGCACAAAAAAAAATATTCAGCTCAATGGATTCTAGTCAACAGACCATCACTGGGGGGAGGTGAAGGGAAGATGGATTCTAAGCTCCACAAGCAGAATGCTAATGTATGCAATAGGCTGTTAACTGTAAAATCTTGAATCATGCTTTTTCACCAAATCAATCCAGATTTAGCCTCTGGGTTTTGGCCTTCCATAAATTTGAAGGACGTTTTCCAATTTAAGTGTTTTTGTTTCTTTAACAATCCATTCTCTTTTTTTTTTGTCTGCCCGCCTGTGATTGCTTTTAACCACAGCCACACCCCACCACTCCCTCGACGATCCAATATTTCGCCAACGGCTGTCTGAGGGGGCGGCGTTTGCTATTGGTTGAAATGGCATGATCGCGTTAAGTGGGTCGGCATCGAGATGGTGGATCCCGTACCTTTCTTCCCCTCGGTGTGAGCAAGGTGTTCATGTCAGTGAACCAAATCTATCCTTTTCACCCTCGGGCAGTCAAAGATTGGATTGAGCAGGGCCAGATAGAGTCGTAGAGCTGTACGGCATGGAAACAGACCCCTCAGTCCAACTCACCCCTGCCGACCAGTTTCCTAAATTAAACTAGTCCCATCATAGAGATGCACAGCATGGAAACAGACCCTTTGGTCCAACTCATCCATGCTGACCAGATATCCTAATCTAATCTAGTCCTATTTGCCAGAATGTGGCCCATGTCCCTCTAAACTCTTCCTATTTGTATACCCATCCAGATGCCTTTTAAATGTTGTAATTGTACCAGCCGCTCATTCCATACACGCATCACCTCTGTGTGAAGTAATTGCCCCTTCTGTCCCTTTTAAGTCTTTCCCCTCTCACCTTAAACCTATTCCCTCTGGTTTTGGACTCCACTACCTGAGGGAAAGATGCAGGGGAAAGTTGTCCTCTCTTCTGCCTGTGTACTCTCGCCCCAGCCTCAGTGCGGTGCCCCTCACTGCATCATTTTTGCCTCCTTTTCCAAGCACTGGTCATTCTATGGTAACTCTAAATAGCGAGGCAAATTACCATCAAATCAGGGCCACCTTAGAGCAGCTGACTTGAACTTGAACTGACTTGAAACAGCCTGTAACTAATCAGATAGAAAGCAAAAGCAAGTTTCTTCTGTGTAGATGGGTCAAAATTGTGGAAATCCCTCCCTAACTGCATTGTGGGCGTATCTACAATGCAGCGGTTCAAGAAGGCAGCTCACCACCACCATTTCCAGGGCAACGTGGGATGGGTGATAAATTTTGGCCCAGTCAGCGAAGCCCATGTTCCCATGAATGAACTGATGAAGGTGAAGTAAACCTTGTCACCCTGAAATTCATAGGCAAGTGATGGCTGAATCATAAGAAGGAAGAGGGACCAGTATTAAATTTTACCCCCGATTTATCAGTCGATATGGGTCAGGGTGGGGCTGGAGGGGGGATGGCCATTGGCTGCCAGGAGAGGGAGGAGCCAGGTTTGGGGCTACTTATGGTCAGAGAGTGAGTGGACGTTGACGCGCTGCCAAAGGAAAGGCACATTTGGAAGAAAGGCTCTATTGGGATGCCATAGGCTTGTGTCTTGGCTGTTAGCTGGGGGAGTCGAGAGTGTGGCGTTGGAAAAGCACAGCCAGTCAGGCAACATCTGAGGAACAGAAGAGTCGACATTTCGGACGTAAGCCCTTTATCAACATTCCTGATGAAGAGTTTATGCTCGTAACGTCGACCCTCCTGTTCCTCGGATGCCGGCTGACCTGCTGTGCTTTTCCAGCGCCACACTCTCGACTCTGATCTCCAGCATCTGCAGGCCTCATTTTCTCCCTGTTAGCTGGGGAAGCCTATCTGTTGGAAGGAGGACACCAAGCATAAAGAAAAGTGATCCGAGGATCATTGCCGACTTCATAAATGAATGGAATAGTGGCAAAGTGGTAATGTCATTGGACTGGCAAGTCTGTGGGCATGCGTTCAAATCCTGTCACGATTGCTGGTGGAACTTACCTCTGGAGTACAACATTAGTCATGACAACGTTGACTAGCTAATGCCAAATGTCATAAACTGTTGTAAAACCCACCTGGCTCACTACATTCCTTTTAGGGAAGGAAATCTACCATCCTTATCTGGTCTGGCATCCGTATGAATCCAGACCCCACAGCAATGTAGTTGCCTCTTGAGTGCCCTCTGAAGCAGCCTCGCATGGTAAAGGTCATTTAGAGACAGAAAACAAATGCCAGCATCGTTAGAGACGCTTGCGTTACAAGAAAGAATAAATAAAAACATTATATTGCGGTTGAGAGACTTAACTACATGTTAAGGCAGGTTGCAAATTGTATGTTGTGAAACCAAACTTGTTTGGGGTATTTTAATTGTATTGAACATTCACTGGAGGGGCTTCGGCATTAGTCTGGCGGGCGGGGGGGGTTAATCTCTCAGATAGCAAGCTTTCAGTTATACAGCACAGCAAGCCACAGAACAACCTGAGTTTCAGCAGACTCATAAAAGTCTTCCTGACGTCTTTTGAAAAAAAAGAGGGAGGGGAGAAAACTCCAACTCGGGCTTATTTGTCCTGTCGGAATACACAGTTAAAACTAATCACAAAATTTATGGAGAAATTGATAAAAAAAGGTTGTAAAATATTGATCGGGGGAAAATAACACAACTCATCTATAATAAGAAGAAAAATGAAGCAATAATTCAAGCCTTATCGATCAGGCTTTCCTCTTTGTGTATTGATCCAGTGCTTTAGTATATGAGATCGCACTGAGATTGGATCAGAGCAAAACAGCCGGCTACCATGGAGCCTCTTTATATTTCCAGATTCCATCAGTTATTTTATAGCAGTGTCCAGTGCAGAAAATAACGCAGTGCCAATATGTTTACCATTTGTGACGTGCCCAGTCTCCAAACATATTGTAATGATAAATAATAATAAAAAGGCTCCAATTCACAGTGGGCCATGGCGAATGTTTGCACTTGTGGGGAGACTTTATTCTGTAGCTGCCCTGAGGCCAGTGTTGCTTCCTTGCTGGTCATTATCTTGAAATATGAGCCGAAGGCAGCTGACAGTGTTCTTAGTGGATCAGTGTTCATGAAATTTCTATGAGCATTGATCCATGTGATTGCGTTGCCCTTCTGCGGATCCTTGAAATTGTAATTTCTGTAAAGTTTGACTGTTTTTTCACCCCCACCCACCCGCTGATAAAGTATGGTCAATTGATGCTCACAGTCAATACAGTACACAGCTCGCGCTGCACATCACATCACAGCCACGGACTCTTCCCATAAGCCAATGTCCCGCTAACAGTTTGTGAACTAACTTCACGTTAAAGGAGCAGACAGGCATCCATCTCTCATAGCTCAGGTGCTGAAGGGCATATGCCCGAAACGTCGACTCTCCTGCTCCTCAGATGCTGCCTGACTGCTGTGCTTTTCCAGCACCACGCTCTTGACTCCACTAAGTGGCCTTCCCACCCCAGGAGGGTGGCGTAGTGGTAAGGTCACTTGGTTAGTAATCCAGAGCCCGAGGATGATGTTCTGTGAGCATGGGTTCACATCCCACCATGGTATCGGGTGAAATTTGATTGCAATAAAAGCTAGCCAGTTGGCAGTCCGTCTTTTCATATAGTCATACTGCCCATTAAGTTTGCACCAACATCATTACCCCTAAAGCGTGGCGCAGTGGCTCAGTGGTTAGCACTGCTGCCTCACACCGCCAGGGATCCAGGTTTGGTTCCAGCCTTCTTGGGTGAATGTCTGTGTGAAGTTTGCACATTCTCCCTGTGCGTGAGTTTCTTCCGGGTGCGCCGGTTTCCTCCCACAATCCAAAGATGTGCAGGTAAGGGTGAATTGGCCATGCTAAATTGCCCCATAGTGTTCAGGGCTGTGAAGTTAGGTGCATTAGTCAGGGGAAATGTAGAGTAATAGGGTAGGGGAATGGGTCTGGGTGGGTTACCCTTCAGAGGGTTGGTGTGGACTTGTTGGACCGAATGGCCTGCAGAGATTCTATGCAAGACATGCTAATCCCAACTTCCTCCACTAGTCCAAGTTCCTTGAATGTTATGTTGTTTGAAGTGCTCATCCAGATTTTGTTTTTAAAGGTTGTAAGGTTTCCAGCCTCCACTACCTCCTGGGGCAGTGCATTCCAGATTCCCACCACTCGCTGAGTGAAGACGTTTTGTTTATATAGATTAGAGCAAAGCTTTTGACAACGTCCTGCGTGAGAGACTGATTGAGAAGGTTAAAGCACACAGAATTGAGGGAAATGTGGTGAGATGGATCAGAAACTGACTTAGTTATAGGATACAGAGGGTTCAAGTGACTGGAGGCCATTGTCCAGTGCTGTACCACAAGGATCAGTACTGGGACCCTTATTGTTTCTTATACACGGAATTGATATGGATGAAAGTGTGGATATAGATGAAAATTCCCCTTTAGGGAAGTAGGCACAACTTCACTGGAATTACATAACAGGATATCAGGACAGCTGAGAGGCAGGATTGAAGGGAATAAAGTGGAGAGGCGAAGGGAGTTGATACTATCTTCATGGTAGGGCTGTGTGACAATGGAGCATGTGATTGGAGCCATGGATAAACAAGAATTAGAATAGTGTAGAGACCTCCAAGAGTTGAACGGCTGGAGGAGATTACAGGAGTAGTGTGGGAGGTGGCTAATAATGGATTTGAAAATAATTAGTAGCTGCGAAGGATTGATGATTAAAAACTTGACAAATTCCACAGATCTGCTGCAAATCTAAAATAGGCATGACACTGAAAATAAGAATCAACTTATAGTTTGGGGATCATAGATGGATTGAATTAGAATCCTTACTGTATGGAAGCAGGCCCTTCGTCCCAACAAGTCCACACTGACCCTCCGAAGAGTATCCCACCTAGACCCATTCCCCAACCCCGATATTTACCCCTGACTAATGCACCTAACCTATACATCCCTAAACATTAGCTTCCTGCTCCTCAGATGCTGCCTGACCTGGTGCTTTTCCAGCACCACTCTAAATCTAGACAATGTTAGCACAGCCATTTCACCTGACCTGCACACCTTTGGATTGTGGGAGGAGACTGAAGCACCCGGAGGGAACCCACAGAGACACGGGGAAAATGTGCGAACTCCACACAAACAGTCACCCGAGGCTGGAATCAAACCTGGGTCCTGGTGCTGTGAGGCAGCAGTGCTAACCACTGAACCACTATGCCACCCCGTGGGTTAATTATACAAATAGGGATGTGGGTTAATTATGCAAGTAGGGAGACAGGCTGCACATTGAACTGCATACTGGCAAATGCACAATGTTGAATGAAATAAGGTCATAGAGTCATAGAGATGTACAGCACGGAAATAGCCCCTTTTGTCCAACTCGTCCATGCCGACCAGATATCCCAACCAAATCTAGTCCCACTTGCCAGCAACTGACCCATATCCCTCCAAACCCTTCCTATTCATATACTCATCCAGATGCCTTTTAAATGTTGCAATTGTACCACCCTCCACCACTTCCTCTGGCACCTCATTCCATACACGTACCACTGTCTGCATGAAATGTTGCCCCTTAAGTCTCTTTTAAATCTTTCCCCTCTCACCCTAAACCTATGCCCTCTAGTTCTGGACTCCCTACCCCAGGGAAAAGACCTTGTCTATTTATCCTATCCATGTCCCTCATGATTTTGTAAACCTCTATGAGGTCACCCCTCAGCCTCTGATGCTCCAGGGAAAACAGCCCCAGTCTGTTCAGCCTCTCCCTATAGCTCAAATCCTCCAACTCCGGCAACATCCATGTAAATCTTTTCTGAACCTTTTCAAGTTTCACAACATCCTTGCTATAGGAAGGAGACCAGAATTGCACGCAATATTCCAACAGTGGCCTAACCAATGTCCTATACATCTGCAACATGATCTCCCAACTCCTGTACTCAATACTCTTGACCAATAAAGGAAAGCATACCAAACGCCTTCTTCACTATCCTATCTACCTGCGACTCCACTTTCAAGGAGCTATGAACCTGCACTTTTATCTTTTTAGAATCACCTCCCTTTATAATCTCTGTACATGTGAATGGTTCTAGTTATTATCATAATTAATGAACCCACTACTTGTTAATTTGAAAACAAACGTGATGCTGGAAAAAGCCTGTTGAAGGGCTTATGCCCAAAACGTCAACTCTCCTGCTCCTCGGATGCTGCCTGACCTGCTGTGCTTTTCCAGCACCATGCTTTTCGACTCTGACTCTCCAACATCTGCAGTCCTCACTTTCTCCAAATTGAATTGAGAAAACCCAGATAAATAGGCTATTTTTAAAACAAAAGTTTGTTTGGGCTTGGGGGAAAGCTATGTCCAAGGGAATGGATCCATTTTCAAATGAATCTTGGTGCAACCAACCAAGGAGGTGGGTGAATAAAGAAGAACGCCAGTTCATCCCCTCTCAGGAGGTGGAGAAGTCAATGTTTTGGGTGTAGCCCTTCTTAAGGACTGGGGGTGGGTGTGGGGGGAGCTGCTGATAAAGGGGGAGGCAGGAGCAGGGTGGTGAAGTGGGGATGGGTGAACACAAGGTAGAGGATACGACCTGGTCGATGGGAGGAATGAATCCGGTTGGTGGCTGGGAGGAATGAAAGGTAGGGGAAGGGGCTGGGAAGGGAGTCGGAGGATGGGAAGGGAGGTTATTTGAAATTGGAGAACTCAACCTGCCTTCCCATCCCCCGACTCCCTTCCCAGCCCTTCCCTCTACCTTATACTGTTCCCAGCCACCAACCGGATTCATTCCTCCAATTGACCAACCAGGTCGCACTTTCTACCTGTCTTCAACCATCCCCACCTCACCGTTCTGCCCCTTTATCTGCAGCTCCCTCCACACCCACCCCCAGTCCTGAAGAAGGGTTACACCCTAAATGTTGACTTCTCCACCTCCTGATGCTGCCTGGCTTGCTGTGTTCTTCCAGTCTCCTGCTTGTCTACCTTGGATTCCAGCAGCTGCAGCTTTTTTTGTCTCCAACCAAGTTCATTCCCCCTCCCCCTCCCCAGCCAGGAGACTATTGATTTGGGATAACCTACCTGGAACTGTATCAACCTGGGGCACCACACCCAATGTCTGGATATAACACAAGAATGCTCCACCTAGTTCGGCGTTGTCTCTAACTGTAACAAATTTGCGCTGAGTTTTTGCGACCAGAGTCGATGTAAATAAAAGCTGGACATTCTTGCTGTGTATTCATTGACCCTGACATTAACCATTTAACCAGTGTCCATTTAACCAGTATCCATTTAACCAGTAACCATTTAACCAGTATCCATTTAACCAGTGTCCATTTAACCAGTATCTGTTGCTTTCTAAAAGGCAGCCAGTTCATTGTGCGTTGCCCACATTTGTTTGGAATCTCCGCCAGTTTGAGTTTAATTAGAAATTTTTTGTGTTGACCTTTATCGCATGCCTACTGGGAGCCTAAGTACACAAGATTGTACAGTTTTCAGCCGTCAAATAGTACTGTCTCGTCCTCAGCAAAATCGAGGAGGTTGGGCCAGACGTGTTTTCTTCTTCCAAGCTGGCTGATATCTGTGTAGCTAATCCTCAACTTTATTCCTGATACTTCAGTCCCATGCAAAATAATAGAATGGATTAAGACTAATGGATGTGCAGTTGGATTGATTCAGTTGTGCTGCCAGAGTGTGGAACATAAACATACAGAAAGCTTATTGCAATTCTGCAAGTCATTGGTGGGACTGCACCAGAATAGAGTTTTGGTTTCCTTATTTAAAGAAACATTTCAGACAAGGTTCCCTGACTTGATTCTCTATGTTCAAGGGATTGTCTTATGAAGATAGGTTGGGCCTTTACTCTTTGGAGTTTAGAAGAATGAATGAGGAAAAATATAAGATACTGAGGGGGATTTAAAAAAGATATAATGGGACATGGGTGTCACTGGCTGGGCTGGCATTTATCATCCCTCCTTAGTTGCCCTTGAGAAGGTGATGATGAACTGTCTTGGTTGAATCACTGCAGTCCATATACTGTTGGGGGAGTTCCAGGACTTTGACCCAACAACAGTGATGGAATGATGACATATTTCCAAGTCAGGAGGGTAAGTGGCTTGGGGGGGGAAGTTACAGGTTGGGGATGTCCTCATGAATCTGCTTCCCTTGCCCTTTTAGATGGAAGTGGCAGTGGGCTTGGGAGGTGCTGTCTAAGAAGCACTGTTGAACATCTGCAGTGCATCTTGCAGATGGTACACACTGCTGCTCCCGGGTATTGCTGGTGGAGGGAGTGGTGTCAAAGAAACGGGCTGCTTTATATGAGCTTCTTAAGTGTCACGTGACAGCATGGATACTGAGTGGATGTTTCCCCCCCCTGGAGAAATCTAGAACATTTTCAAGATGAGAGGTCTTCCATTAAAGTTGGTGATGAGGAAGAATTTCTTCAGCTGGGGAGCGTTGATAAGCTTTGGAATTCTCGAACCCGGAAGACAGTGGACCCTGATTACTGAATATATTCAAGTCTGAGTTAGATAGATTTTTGACTGACAAAGGAGTCACAGGTACAGGGTATAGACAGGAAAATGGAGGTAAAGCCACAATCAGATCAGCCATGGTCTTATTTAACAGCCAAGGAGGTTAGATAGACTGAATGGTTGACTTATGCTACCTTTCCTTACATTCCCTTTTTAAATGGCACGGTGGCTCAGTGGTTAGCACTGCTGCCTCACAGCACCAGGGATCCAGGTTCGATTCCCACCTCGGACGACTGTCTGTATGGAGCTTGCACATTCTCCCTGTGTCTGTGTGGGTTTCCTCCAGGTGCTCCGGTTTCCTCCCAACAGTCCAAAAATGTGAATTGGCCATACTAAATTGCCCATTGCATTAGGTGCATTAGTCAGACAGAAATATAGGGTAGGGGAATGGGTCTGGGTGGGTTACTCTTCGAAGGATCGGTGTGGACTCATTGGGCCGAAGGGCCTGTTTTCATGCCGTAGGGAATCTAGTCTAATCTAAATACTGACAGTAAAATAAGCATTATCTAATCTGTTGGCACTTTCCAAATTCCAATGATTCCCTCAAAATGATTCTAGTGCTGCACAAATTTCCTCACCAGGCTTGTTGAATGCTGCCATGGTGACCATGTTGCCCTGGTGATTTAGCAGCAGTGAGCTGAATGGCCTCATCTCATTAAACTTGTCGGCTTAGGCCCCTTTAAACCTGAGCATAAAATCTCTGCCGATACTTGTGTGCAGTGCAGAGATATTGCAAGATATGTCATTGTTTTGATGAAATGTTGAACTAAGGTGTTGTCTGCTCTCTCTGGTGGAGGTAAAATGAGCTACATGGTATAATCTGAAACAGGACAAGGCTGTTAATCTTGTATACAACACGTCTTTGGTGTCAACTGGAATGTTACGACTGGTGCTGTAATTTAGCAAGGGTATGAGGGTAAGAGTCGAAAAAATGATTTGAATATGCTGGGCCACATGGGTGAAGCCTGGGCAAGAGGCAAAGAGATCCTTTGGAGATCCAGTATTGGATACAAGGGCCTGAATGACACCTTTCTATGCTGTCGGCATTCCCTTATTTTCCTTGACCAATGTCTATCCCTCTACCGGCATGATTATAAAGATTATCTGGTGATGCTCAGGTTGTTGTTTGTACGCCTTTGCACAAGTTGAGTGGTGCATTCCTTGCAGGACATCCATGACTGCACTCCCATTGCTCAGCAAGTCGTGAAATGCTTTGTCTGTAATATTAAGTCAGCTCAAATGAAAGTGGGGCGGAGCACTGACTCAAAGCTAAAACTCAAGTGAAACTTGTGATGGGGTTGAAGTAAGACTATAAGGTATAGGAGGAGAAATTAGGCCATTCGGCCCATCAAGTCTGCTACACCATTCAATCATGGCTGATAGGTTTTTCAACGCTATTTTCCCTCTTTCTCCCTGTACCCTTTGATCCCCTAGGCAATCAATAGCTTATCTATCTCTGTCTTAAATATACTCCATGACCTGACCTCCACAACCCTCTGTGGCAATGAATTCCACAGATTCACCGCTGTCTGGCTGAAGAGAGTTTTAAAGGGTCTTCCCTTTACATCATTTAAAAAAACATCTGGATGGGTATATGAATAGGTAGAGTTAGAGGAATGTGGGCCAATGCTGGCAAGTAGGACTAGATTAGGTTAGGATATCTGGTTGGCATGGATGTGTTGGACTGAAGGGTCTGTTTCTGTGCTGTACATCTCTGTGACTCTACTTTAAGGCTGTGCCCTCAGGTCCTTGTCCTCCTGTCAATGGAAATATCTTCCCAATGTCTATTCTGTCCAGGCTGTTGAAACGATACATCTGGTTATAATCCAGCATCAGGGGAAGCCGGCAGTACTGCTAGCTGGATGGGATTAGTGACCCTTTAAGTAACTGTGGTGCATAGGTAAGCCTGGGCCCTGAATACAGGGGAGCAATTCAACACACCTCAGCATAACACACTCATATAAACATCTTTGCCGAAAACGGTCAGAGGATAATGACTGGGAGAAGGAACTGTGGCTGATTTTCCACCCCCTAGTTCCAGGGAATGGGAAATCTGCCCCAGGTGGCAAGGTGGCTTAGTGGTTAGCACTGCTGCTTCACAGTGCCAGGGACCTAGGTTTGATTCCAGCCTTGGGCAACTGTGTGTGTGAGGTTTTGACAATCTCCTGGGTTTCCTCCAGGTGCTCTGGTGTCCTCTCAGAGTCCAAAGATTGTGAAGCTTAGGTGAATTGGCCATGCTTAATTGCCATACTGTTCAGGGATGTGTAAGGTTAGGTGCATTAGTCTTGGATGAAGGTCGAGTAGATTAGATTAGATTAGATTAGATTAGATTAGATTACAGTGTGGAAACAGGCCCTTCGGCCCAACAAGTCCACACCGACCCGCCGAAGCGAAACCCACCCATACCCCTACATTTACCCCTTACCTAACACTACGGGCAATTTAGTATGGCCAATTCACCTAACCTGCACATCTTTTGGACTGTGGGAGGAAACCGGAGCACCCGGAGGAAACCCACGCAGACACGGGGAGAACGTGCAAACTCCACACAGTCAGTCGCCTGAGTCGGGAATTGAACCCGGGTCTCTGGCGCTGCGAGGCAGCAGTGCTAACCACTGTGCCACCGTGCCGTAGGGGAATGAATCTGTGTGGGTTTTTCTTCAGAGGATCGATGTGGACTTGTTGGGCCGAAGAGCCTGTTTCCATTCTGTAGGGATTCTGTAACAACCGGGAGAAGGAACTGCAGTTGATTTTTCCATTCCCTAGCTCCAGACTCAATGACAACAAAATGATGGTGCAGGGACAAAGTAAGGAAAGGTTCGAGCAATTTCATAATGAGATTTATTTTATTATTCATTTGTGGGACTTGAGCATCACTGGCTGGCCAGCATTGATAGCCCATCCCTAGTTGCCCTCAAGAAGGTGGTGGTGAGCTGCCTTCTTGAATTGCTGCAGCCCACTTGCTGTGGGTGGACCCACAATACTGGTAGGCAGGGAATTCCAGGATTTTGACCCAACGACTGTGAAGGGCTGGCGGTATATTTCCAAGTCAGAGTGGTGGGTGGCTTGGAGGGGAACTTGCAGGTAGTGGAGCTCCCAAGTACCTGCTGCCCTTGTCCTTCTGGGTGGAAGTTTTTGTGGGTTGGGAAGGTTGCTCTCTAGGATCTTTGGTGAATTTCTTTGGTGATTTTTTTTGAGATGATTGGCCTGTGTTCACTTCACAAGTTATCCTTTCACGAATTCCATGCCAAACCTTTGTTTGAGAAATTTGCTGACTTTGCATACACTTGGGCTCATGACAGTTAATGACATGGGAGTGGGAAGGAAGAACCGTTTTATTTTCACAGTGAAACTGGCAGTTCCTTTGCAGCCAATTGTTTTCTAGGACTTTCTCCTCACCATCCAGTCCTGATAAGACTCATACCGTTGTTATAAATACTAATACCTGTGCATTGAGGGCTTAACAAGTTCTCTTCAAAGCTGCATGAAAAATGGCTTTATTTCTTGAAGGAGCAAGCTTCATTCACTCTTTTTGAACTGACTGCAGTGATGTGATGCAAAAGCAGCCTGAGAAACAGCTCAGTTAGGGATGGGGATTTTCAATGTGTGATCTGTGTTTACTCCATGGATGTGGCCTAATGTGTGAAACAGAATGTGAGCTTCATCTGAGGAGCTAACAGCTTAGTCTGACCTGGCCGATGACGTTAATTGTTGCTATCTTCTCCGTGGATGAACCATTTCTTGAAAAGTATTTGAAACGCAATGGTAATGCGTTTTCACCTGGCCTCCTGAGTCTTACCTCAACTGGTTGTTCTTCACTTCCTGCTGTGAGCTGTTTTGTTTGTATTGGAATTATTTCTCAACCAACTTTGCTAAAAAAAAGTGAACAATCAGGTCATTGTCATGTTGCTATTTGTGGGAGCTGACAGAGCTGAGATTGGCTGCGTTTCCTGCACTGCGTTTCTGAAAATGTATTGACCGGCTGTGAAGTCTCTAGCTAAGATTCTCCTTGACTCAGCCTAAGCATGGGGAAGGGTGTGTTGACTGACACGACACTTCCACCACTGAGGAGGCTTGCTGAATCGTGCTTCGGTGATTGGTTTAGAGCTGACTGGTAAGCTTTACTGAGTATCCTGGCCTACTTCTGGCCTTCACAGTGACATCCCGGCTTGCCAGGAGCTGCTGGCCAATCAGAGGCTGGCAACCACTGGATCCCAAAGATTATCCATCGAGGTGGATCCAATGGCAAAGTGACGGGTATTTTCTAACTCTGCTTCTCGTGAGGGCTTTTGGTCTCAGTGGGGCGAATGGGCCCCTCCCTTCCCAAAACCAAGGCAGGTTGCCTTGGTTACCCAGTCAGGAAGCCAGTCACGTGGAGGGAATCAGGGAGGAGGCTCTCAAATGGTCATGTTTGACAACTGAAGGGCTTTAATTGCTGGCAATTTGATCCCCAGTTGACCTTCCTGCCCATCACTCGCTTTGGAAGGTGGAGAGAATCTCTGTCTAAGGCACAGCGTGCCCAATTATTTTCCCTCTTTGCCTTCTCTCAGAATGTGAAAATTGCACTCTATCTTTTTACTGCTGGGCAACACCTCGGTTTAGCATGATCCACTAGGTCAGCTGTATAATTCTCAATTTGGTTCAATATAAAGTACTGCCAGTGCTCCACTCCCACAGACATTCTCTGACCAAACATGCAATGAGTTAGCAAGACAAAAAACACTGAGTCCGCCAATAATGTTTCTTGGGGTCAGGACTGATGAAGGCCTATTGCCCGAAACGTCGATTTCCCTGCTCCTCGGATGCTGCCTGACCTGCTGTGCTTTTCCAGCACCACTCTAATCTAGACTCTGATCTCCAGCATCTGCAGTCCTCATTTTCTGCACCTCGGCAGACTAGCTGCCCAGAGTCAGAGCTGGTTCCTGTCATGGCCCGATAAATTCTTGACTGGTTCCCTTCTTGCAGCTGAGGTTAAGATCGGTTTTGACATTTTGGTTTGGCTGAGCTCAGCACAGTCTAGGACTGTTTGGTCCAAGTGCTCAGTGATTCACTGCTCCTGGCATCTCTTCCTCCTCCTCCAGGTAGCACTCCCAGCTCAAGGCTGTGACTTTATGACAGAACAAGGCGAGGAGACAAGCCCTTGGTGCACTGTAGCTGGCATCAGGATCAAAAACCCCAACCCCTCAAAAGGTTTTTGCCTTTATACGGAACCTTGTAACCAACTGCTCATTGAAAGGTGGCGTTCCGTGGTAGATGGGGGTGTGTCTGTAAGTGACCACTTGAGTGCAGTGATGGAGAGAAGTCTGTGTCCATGTACCTCCCCTCAGAGGGAACTGAAGTAATAGAAGAGAGAAAGATTGTTTTCACTGGGTCTTGTGGCTGGAGGCCGAGAGATTAGATCCCTAGGAGTACCTGCGAGCAGAGCTGAATGTGAAGAGACACAAGCACCTTTCCCAGCTCTGGGTGGTCTGGCGTAGAAAATAGAAGCAGGTTTCCTCCGGGTAATCCGGCTTCCTCCCACAATCCAAAGATGTGCAGGTTAGGTGAATTGGTCATGCTAAATTGCCCCTTAATGTTCAGGGATGTGTAGGTTAGGTGAATTGGTCATGCTAAATTGCCCCATAATGTTTAGGGATGTGTAGGTTAGGTGAATTGGCCATACTAAATTGCCCATAGTGTTCAAGGATGTATAGGTTAGGTGAATTGGCCATGCTAAATTGCCCATAGTGTTCAGGGATGTGTAGGTTAGGTGCATTAGTCAGGGATAAATCTAGGGGAATGGGTCTGAGTGGGTTGCTCTTTGGAGGGTCAGTGTGGACATGTTAGGCTGAAGGGCCTGTTTCCACACTGTAGGGAATCTATGATTCTTTGAGGAGTTGGCCATTCCACCCTTTGAACCTGCTCGATTTTTCAATATGATCATCTCACTCCATACCCGTTCCTACCACTTTCTCCCTTTGACCTTTTTTAGCCTATTTCCTTCCTAAAAAAATGTTCATTGGCTTCAACCACTTTGTGTGGCAGAGGCTTCCACAGGCTCACCACTCTCTGAGTGAAGACATTTCTCCTCATCTCAGTCCTAGATGGCCTGGCCCATATCCTTGGACTGTGGCCGCTGGTTTTGGACTCCACAGTCATGGGGAACGTTTACACTGCTGCGTTTACACTGTCTAGGCCCGTTGGAATTTTATGGGTTTCATTGAGATTGCCCCACCTCTACCATTAAGATGAGACCTTATCTCGGGACACACTGATGTGCATGCTAGGTTATCCCACAACTGGATCTCTGTTCATTTTAATGGAAAGGCCATTCATTTTTAAAATCTCCTGCTAATTTTAATTCCAGCACTGACATCAAAAATAACAACGTAAAGCTAAGTGAAAGCCTTGAAACCACACTTGGCACTTCACTTTCCGAAATTTTAATTTATGAGGGAAGCGGCAGCAGTAAAAAAAAACACAGTTGAAACAACAAAGCTGGCTGGCTATAAATACGCATGCGGTTTCAACAGTTCCACATTCTAAGAGCTCAGCAGTGAAAATCTTTCAACTCAAGTGGCCGGTGAGAATTTCACTTCCTCTTTAGTTTAGCAGAGCCAGAGATTTCTCTCCTTGGTGGAAACATAGGCGCAATAGGAGCAGGTGAGCTGTGTCCGAAAGGTGAACTTAAACAGATCGCCAAGCTACAAAGAACTGACCTGACCTGTCTTTTTATTTGACACCCAGATTGTGGGCAGTACCTCTTGCCCCTCGAAGAGCAGGCGGTACAAACCGTGGTAGCAGTGGTGTTGTATCCAGTAGTGTTTATCGTTCCTCATTCTGACTCAGTCGGGTCTTACAGAACGACCATGGTCTCTTTATCGCAGCATTGTCTTTCTAATGATTCCCACATTGCACTGTCCCCAGTTGAGAGTCCATTCTGAGTATTAATGGCTATTTCTAATTACAGTTTGACAATTACAAGTTTGGATCAATTGACAAACAAACGCACGACAAACATAGACACATGTGGACAGACAGGCGCACACATCACATGTAGACAGACATACAGGCACACACCACATACAGCCACACACATAAACACCACATACAGACAGACAGGCACACTCAAAGACAACACCATGTGCAGACAGGTACAGAGACAAACATACACACAAATCATATACAGAGGCACAGGCATACACAAAGACAAACACCCCACAGGCAGACAGGCAGAGAGAGAGAGATACCACATACAGACAAACAGGCGCACACACAGCTACACATGTGCCACACACAGAGACACACACATACATGCCACATACAGACAGGCAGGCACAGAGACAGAGACACACACGCACACACACTCAGACATGCCCCAGACAGACAGACACATGCACAAAGACAGAGATACACACACACACGCACACCACACAGGCAGGCAGGCACTCCACACAGAAATACAGACACACCACAGACAGACTCACACAGACAAACAGACTATACAAACTGACACTGCTTCCAGAGGAGCCTGTTTTCAGCTCATTGGCAGCACTGTCTCATCTGAGTGAGAAGGTTGAGTTTAAGACCCACTTCAGTGACTTGAGCACACAATCTTGGCTGGCACTTCAGTGCAGGACTGAGGCAGTGTTGTTTTCTCAGAGCTGCCATGTTTTGGGAGAAATATTTAGCTAAAGCTTTGCCTGCTAACCAGGGGAGATACAACAGATCCCATGGTGCTACTTCAAAGAAGGCCAGCAGCAGGATCCCTAGTCTCCTGGGCAGCAGTTTCCCCTGGAAAAGAAATGCCATGTAATAGAAAGTGATTTGGTCATGTCTCATTTTTGTAGTACCTTGTTGAACACACTAGGGCTATGCTTCCTACGTTGCAATACTTCAGAAGTATTTCATTTTCTGTGAAGTGCTTTGGGACTTCCTGAGATTGTGCAAACATTTCACCAAGGCTGGCTCTTTGGTTCCCCACTTATAATGGACCTCCATTAAAAAGATAATAGGAAGTTAGGTTCCAGACATGTACCAGTCCATTGACCACTGTTTTGAGAACTTTTGTATCCAATATTAGACCTTCAAAATAGCATTACAGGATATTGCTCAAAGTAGCTTGGAAGTTATTAATATCACTGAATTATTTTAACCATTCACCCAGGACTGGTAGGGATGGTGACCCTGACAGGGAAGCGAAAGTGCTTGCCTGCAGTTTTATGAATGGAAACCCATGGTTAGTTCATGGTTTATGAATGACCCGAATTGCTGTCTGCAGCAAACACAAAATGATCCCTCAAAGCTGCAGACTTGTAAGAATGTGCTAACCATGGAACCCACCACATTGCTCAATGAATATGTTTACTGGCTCACGTGGTGGTGAGCTATTTTGGCAGAAGCTCTCTGACTGACATATCTGGCATGAGCTGGGAGGAGCAAGGGAGAACTCTCAATAATTGCTTATCCCTCAACTATAAAAAAAAGTAGATTGCCAGATCATTCACCTTATTGTGTGCTTGTGGTGTCAGTTGGATACAAACTGGCTGCTGTATTTGCCTGTAGTTAGTGTCTAAACCCATGAAGTTGAGTAGGTGCTTTGGGATGTTTCTGAGAAACAGGGTAAAGTGCTACACCAATGCAAATTATTTAATGTTTCCTGTTTTTAACCAGACACAGTTGGCTCTTTCTCAAAAGTGTTGATGGGTGCAGAAGAAAGAATCTGCTTTTCTATAGCACCTCTCAAATCCTTGGGACATCCCAAAGTGCTTCCCAGCCGAGAAGGTTTAACCTGCAGTCATCTGTGGAATGTTGGAAATGCAATGGTCAATTAGAGTATCAGAAAATTCAACAATGTGATAAATGACCAGATTACGCTTTAGATGCTGTCTGAGGAATAAGTGTTGTCTGCCACAAATGACTCTCCTTCTGTTGTGGGATCTTTGTGCTCACCCGAGAGGGCAAAAGGGGCTTTCATTAATGCCCCCCTCTGAAAGGCGATACCTTTGACAGTGCCACACTTTGCCAGCACTGATCTGAAAAATCAGCGTAGATTGCACACTTCCTTTCTGTAGCAGGGTCAGGATCCACAACTTTCAGTTGTCGAGGGTAAGTGATGGCCTAGTGGTATTATCGCTGGGCTGTTAATCCAGAGGCCCACACAATGTTCTAGGGACCTGGGTTTGAATCCTGCCAAGGCACATGGTGGAATTTGAATTCAATAAAAATCTAGAGTTAAGAGTCTAATGAATTCATTGTCGATTGTCAGGAAAAGCCCATCTGATTCACTTTAAGGATGGAAACTGCCATCCTTACCTGGTCTGGCCTACATGTGACTCCAGGAGAAAGTGAGGGCTGCAGATGCTGGAGATCAGGGTCAAAGAGTATGGTGCTGCAAACGCACAGCCGGTCAGGCAATGTCCGAGGAGCAGGAGAGTTGACGTTTCAAGCATAAGCCCTTCATCAGGAATGATGAATCAGACCTTCAGTTATGTGGTTGGCTCTTAACCGCCCTCTGGGCAATTAGGGATGGGGCAATAAATGCTGGCCTCGATAGTAACGCTCTCTCATTGTGAATGGTTAAAAAAAATTATTGAGCTAAAGCTGATGCCTACATGTGACTCCAGGAGAAAGTGAGGGCTGCAGATGCTGGAGATCAGGGTCAAAGAGTATGGTGCTGCAAACGCACAGCCGGTCAGGCAATGTCCGAGGAGCAGGAGAGTTGACGTTTCAAGCATAAGCCCTTCATCAGGAATGATGAATCAGACCTACAGTTATGTGGTTGGCTCTTAACCGCCCTCTGGGCAATTAGAGATGGGCAATAAATGCTGGCCTCGATAGTGACGCCCTCTCATTGTGAATGGTTAAAAAAAATTATTGAGCTACAGCTGATGCTCAACTGCCTTGATTGGGAGTCCCATATGTTTGAAACCAATCTTGCTTTGTCGATCATATGAGATTTATAGACCTGAGAGGGTAAACCAAATGGAGATTTTTGTCCCTTCTCACTGGTATTGGAGAGGGTAGAAAATAACTAGGATGACCATCTCCCTGCCGGGGGGAGCACAGCTGTGATGGCTACCATGGTCAAACAGCTTGTCAGTCCTCGCTGTTTGCACTCAGTCAGAGTGGATGTGGCAACAAAGTTTCCTCTGGCTGGTGGGGAATGGATGGAAGTGTCTAAAAGCAACAGGGACACATTCTCGGAATAAAAGGCAAATCACTTTGGACTGAAATGAGGAGGAATTTCTTTGCTCAGAGGATGCGGAATCTTTGGTATTCTTTGCTCCAATCATGTAGTCTGTTCAAGTCAGAGACCGACAGATTTCTAGATATTAAAACTATCAAGGGATACAGGAATAGTGCGGACACAAGCATTAAAAAAATATCAGTCATGGTGTAGTTGAATGGTGACCAGCTGAAGGGCCGAATGGCCTACTTCCTCTCCTATTTCTTATGTAGAGTGGTATTTTGGGTGAGTATGTGAGGGATTCCCTGTGCAGCTTTATATATATGTGCTTCTGAGACTGAATTGGTGCAACATTTGTGAATTGGGTAAATCCTGTCATATTTACACCAACGTTGTTTAATCGTAACAGGGCCTGCATAATGGTGTCAACATTGTTATTCCTTTTGTACGAAATTTGAAATCAGATCAAATTCACATACAAGTTCTTTAGCACTGGTCCTTTTTTTTTAATTATCTGCTTGGCTAGTGACCAAATTGCAAAGAAGCTGGAAATCAATAGCAATAAACTGAGCAAACAGACACAGCCAGCACAAACTGCAGCACATGTTTACCTAAAGCCAACCTTATCCATCTTAATATAAGCTGGGGCCAGCACAGTGAGTGTTGAGGCTGCCCAGCCACTTGTCTTATAATCGCCGCTGTTACTGGACAGGAAAGCTCTTATTGAACAATGAGTGCCCCGCATTGCACAAGTGAGGATGACTCAGAAGAATTTTGACGTTGCTTTTGCTGCTGACAGTGGAGTTTTTTTTTTGCTGCCTTCATCGTTGCTTTCACTTTTCCGATTGGGACTCTGATCTCTTTATTCTAGCCCAGTGAGTTCACATTGTTACCTCTGTGATGTGCCCCATACAGTTTCTCCCTGTTTTACTGGCTGGGCTACGACTCCCCTCCGGCTACTCTGTCGGTGCAGGTTAAAGTTTTGATCGAAGTGGACGTGTCCTCGGATGAAGAAATTCCACGGATCTGTCCTCGCCTGATTTGTCAGCGTAGCCTCTGATCTGTCCTGTCCTATCCAGTGGGAATGATTGCTCCATGGAAACAGAATTGAGTTCCCCCTTCATGACATTACAGACCTTGGTCAAATTGCCCTGAGCCAGTCACTCATCATCCTCCGATATAAATGGAGGATTTACACTGTAATGCCGCAGACAACTTATAAAGCATTTTATAACGCTCAGGAAAACTGTAAAGCAGAGACATTCCTAAAATAATTGAATTACACAAAATACATTACACAAAAGCTGACTCGTATATATGGTTCAAGGAACAATATGTCTTTAACAGGGTGGTTTGGTTATATTTCTACATGAAGGGTTGTAGATAAGAAATGGGTTCTGATTTTCCATTTGTGTTCACTTAACAGAAACAGCCATTTCTCAGGTATTCAGTGAAGTGATGGTGACTGGGGACTGGTGCTTGTGTGCATTCCTTCAAAATGAGTGAGACTTTAACACAGTGAGCACTGGGTATGGTCTCTGAAACATAAAACAGTTACACAGACTCCCTCTCCGTCTGAAGAACACCCAGTGGCTGGCAGAGAGCAGGTCAATAAATCTCACTCAGTCAAATCGATGTCCCCTAACAAAAGCACTCGATCTATTAAAACAACCTGAGGGAAATCAAGTATGAATCCTGGCAAGAGTAGGCTGATTCCTGCTGGCTTAGTGGTAGGGGCCAGGTAATTACTGTCAGAAGGCCAGGCTAGGAAGGAAAGAGATATTAACCAGGAAATCCCTCTCCTGATCAATATCCGGTGAATCCCATTCCTGATCACTGTCAAGTCAATCCCTCTCTTGATCAGTATCCAGCGAATCCCTCTCTTGATCAGTATCCAGCGAATCCCATTCTTGATCATTGTCCAATGAATCCCGATGATTATTACTCAGTGAATGTCACTTCTCATCACTTTTCGGTGATTCCTGCTCCTGATTACACTCTGGTGAATCCCACTCCTCATTACTATGTAGTTATTATCCAGTGCATCATTCTTCTTATCTGTATCTGGTACACTCTGCTCTTGATCACAATTAGTGATTATGCAGTGAATCCTGATCCTAATCAATGTTCAGTGACTATCCAGTGAATCCTGCTCCCCATCACATTCCAGTGACTATCCAGTGAATCCCACTCCCCATCACATTCCAGTGGCTATCTTGTGACTCCCGTTCCTCATCACTGTCCAATCTCCCATTCCTCATCACTGTCCAGTCTCCCATTCCTCATTACTTTCCAGTCGCCCCCATTGGAAGCTGGGTGAGAGCAGAATTGGACTTGTTGTGACCCCACCCACTCCTCCTTCTCCTCCTCTTCCTCCTCCTTGAAGACTATCTGCCCACCCGAGAAGGGAACTGAAGAAAAAAAGAAAATTTTGAAATGTGGGTGAGGCCCAAAATTTATCGCCTGTTCCCAGTTGTCCTGGGAAGACAGTAGTGGGACCTTCTCAAACTGTTTGACATGTCTTGTTTTGCCTCTTCAGCGAGCGGTTAAGAGCGAGCTTCATTAGTTTGGATTGACATCACATGTTGGTCAGACTGAGTCAAAAAAGCATGTTCCCTCAAGTGAACCAGCTTGATTTTCGATTATAAAAATCTGACAGCTTTACCATCACTGTTACACAAAGAACATAAGGACTAGGAGCAGGAGTAGGCCGAACAGCCCTTTAAGCCTGCTCCGCCATTCAATAAGATCATGGCTCATCTTTTCTTCACTTACCCCGCACTCTCACTGTACCCTCAATTCCTTTACTGTTCAAAAAAAACTCCCTTAGTTTTAAAAATGTTGACTGAAGTTATACCAGCTTTTTAATTTCAGTTTTTTTAAAAATAAAATTTGCAGTTTTTGAACAGCGATAGTGGGATTTGAACTCTTAATCTGTAGGTGATTAGTTCACCACTGCCAAGATTACAGCGATAGTTTCATGTTATTGCATTCCTGTATGTCTCAGTTTCTGGTCAATGGAACTATACTAAATGATGACCAGTGCAAAAATGCAGCATTGAGAAATATACTTAAACTGAGCCTGCCTTATCGCCTCTCAGTGGTTCCTGACCACATCAACCCCCTTCCCTGTGTAAGAAGCTGAAAACAGTTACATTTACAAGCTGTCTTGACAGCCTCACCAGCAGACTGCAAACAGATGAGATAATGGTGAAGGGGGAGGGAAGAGGGGAACAGCGGGAGAAAATTGAGGAACAACATGCAAATACCAAACCACATCACTTCTGAGCAAGCCTTCACTCTGCCAGGTGGCTGTGACCTAGATTCTGGTGTTAACTGTGTGTGTGTGTTGCATCAGGCCATCAATGCAGGATCTCCAGATTTCAGTTCAGCATCACATACTGTTCCTCAGTTACTGTCTGTGCAGGAGACAGCGTCTGAGAGAGTACAGGGGGATGAGGAGAAATGGTTTCTCTTTGTAAGGTGTGAACTCTGTTTCAGAAGGTGGCGCAAGGGGCGAGTGACTTGGAATGTTTCAAAGGTAGATGGGCTCTTGCTGGACAAGTGGATCCAAGCTTATTGACGTTTGACAGGAAAGCCAAGTTTGAAATATAAAGGAATCAGCCATGATCATATTGAATGGCAGAGCAGGTCGAAAGGGGCTGAATGGCTTTCCTCTGCTCCTGTTTTCTACCTTCACAAAATCTATTATAGTGTACCATTACAGTGCTCCATTACAGTACTTTGTTATATTGCACCATTACAATATTCTGTTATAGTGCACCATTACATTGCTCCTTTACAATACTCTATTATATTGCACCATTACAATACTCTGCTATATTGCACCATTACAATACTCTGTTATAGTGCACCATTACAATACTCTGTTATAGTGCACCATTACAGTGCTCCATTACACAACTGAGGTCAATAGCTACAGCCTCGCTAACTTGGTTCAACCTGAGCATCGAACCCCTGATGCCTCTGTGACTTGGTGCTTTACATTACAGTATCTCACTGGGCTGTTGAGAACTCCCTTGCAGATTGCTGTATTACTGCAGGGTCTGAGACTTCCAGTGGTGGGCATTTGAGCCTTTTGCAAAAGAAAAAGATGATTTGCATTTGCATAGCACCTTTCAAAGCACATTCCCCCCCCCACCTCTCATCACCACCACCACCACCACCACCACCACCACCACCATTGGCAATGAAGGACATTTGAGGTGTTGATATTGTCACAATGTGGACACCATAGGGATGAGTGTGCGAGCAGCAACTCCCATAAACAACAATAATTTCAGTGATGTTTGTTGAGAGATACAAATTAGCTAAGACACAAGGGATAACTGCCCTGCTGTACCTGGAAGCAGCAATATGTGATCTTTTGCATCCACTTGAGACCACAACCAGGCTCCTGGTTGAATATCTCACTTGAAAGACATATGTCCTCAGAGCTGCACTGGAGTGTTAGCTGAGACCTTACACATGAAACTTGAACCTAGAACCTGGAGGCAATAATGCTGGTTCTGAGGGACAGCTCACCTGGCTGCACAGCACTGGTGCATAGTCACAGCTCCTTGAGGATTGCTAAATGTGATGCTATTTTACACCTGCTTTATCTTCCTGTGATGGATCTATGCACAATGACCAGCCTGTGTGAGCAGAGTGAGTATTGAGAGACGGTCTACAGCAGGGAAAGCACAGCCAATGATTGTTCCTTTAACACCTTCCACTTCATTCTTCAAGAAGGCCAATTCTGTTGCCCGTTCTGTTATGATGTTCCCTTATAGTACACCATTACATTGCTTTGTTGTGATGCTCCATTACAATAATCTATTGTAGTGCACCATTACAGTGCTCCATTACAGTATTTTGTTATATTGCACCATTACAATATTCTGTTATAGTACACCATTACATTGCTTTGTTGTGATGCTCCATTACAATAATCTATTGTAGTGCACCATTACAGTGCTCCATTACAGTATTTTGTTATATTACACCATTACAATATTCTGTTATAGTACACCATTACATTGCTCCATTACAATACTCTATTATATTGCACCATTACAATACTCTACTATATTGCACCATTACAATACTCTGTTATAGTGCACCATTACAGTGCTCCATTACAATACTCTGTTATATTCCACCATTACAGTAATCTGTTATGGTGCACCATTATAGTGCTCCATTATAATACTCTGTTATAGTGCACCATTACAGTGCTCCATTACAATACTCTGTTATAGTGCACCATTTCATTACTCCATTATGATACTCTGTTACAGTGCAACATTACATTGCTCCATTATAATACTGTTATAGTGCACCAATGTAGTGCTCCATTATAATACTGTCATAGTGCACCATTACAATACTCTGTTATAGTGCACCATTGCGGTGCTCCATTATAATACTGTTATAGTGCATCATTACAGTGCCCCATTATAATACTATTATAGTGCACCATTACAGTGCTCCATTATAATACTGTTATAATGTACCATTGCAGTGCCCCATTATAATACTGTTATAGTGCACCATTACTGTGCTCCATTACAGTGTTCCATTTTAATACTCTGTTATAGTGCACCATTACACTGCTCCATTACGATACTCTGCTATAGTGCACCATTGCAGTGATCCATTGCAGTGCTCCATTTTAATACTCTGTAATAGTGCACCATTACACCACCCTATTACAATACTATATTGCACCATTACAATACTCTGTTATAGTGCTCCATTCCAATACTCTGTTATATTGCACCATTACAATAATCTGTTATGGTGTACCATTATAGTGCTCCATTATAATACTGTTATAGTACACCATTACAGTGCTCCATTTTAATAAACTGTTATAGTGCATCATTACAGTGTTCCATTACAATATTCTGTTATACTGCATCATTTCATTACTCCATTATAATACTCTGTTACAGTGCAGTATTACATTGCGCCATTATAATACTATTATAGTGCACCATTGTAGTGCTTCATTATAATACTCAGTTACACGATGCACCATTACAGTGCTCTGTTACAGTGCTCTATTACGATGCCAAGCTACTCCATGGGTGCACTTGGCTTTTACCTTGTGTTCCAGTCATTGGCGACATAAAGGGTTACTGTTTCCCAGACTGATCACCTACTTACCAGGCATTGGTACCTTAAGGGAAGTGGCCCTTCCAACACGACTAACATGGCAACCATTTATCCCTCAACTGATGCGTTAAATAACAAATCTGTGTGTTGCTTCTGAGAGTTTACAATGCTTAGACTGGCTCTCCCCTGCTCCCTTCAAGGCAACATTGTCCACGTTTCAGAAGTGCTTAATTGGCTGTGAAAAGCATTGGGATTTGCTGAGGAGGTGAAAGGCACTGTGTGAATTTGAGTTCTTCCTTTTAATATTTACCCGACAGCCCGATGCCAGTATGCATTAATGTAAGGTGCAGAAGTCATAAACCCAGTCAGATTCATTGACTGCAAGCTTGTCTCTGATATTGTGCTCTATAGATTTCATTCATTCCATCAGTGGCGATAGGGGGGCTAGGGAGGGGGTGCTGGTATTCAGTGGTCCTGTTAGAAACACTACGCATTGTTCATAGGTTTAGTAATGAGGGCTCGATCGCAGTATAATGGCCTCCCCTCAATTTGCATTATCGTAAAGCAGTCGGTTGTAGAAATTTCAGACCCATTATGTCTGACAGCAGTTATCTGATCTGCTTCTCTGCAGTGTGTGAGTTCCAGTAAACCATGTCTTATTGTCTGACCTTTTCATTTTCCGCCGAAAAAGAGAGATCAGTTCCTCGAATGTAATCGAGTGAGCTACAAGGCAGGGTACAGGGAAAATGCGTGCTTTGAAAATCCAAGCATGCGGGGAACAAGATGCTTTAAATCAATGCCATTTATCTTCTGGCTTGCCCCAGCAAAACCAATGCTGGGCTCATTTCGAGGCGAGGTAGCTGATATAAGTATATTGTCACAATGTTCAGTGAGCTGTGAGACCATGGGAACACATGTTCTTCTGCTACTCTTTTATATCTAATTTTTGATGAAGTTATTACAGGTAGTGTCACCGCTGAATAGAGTGCAGACAATGATCGTGTTAAATAGTGGAACAGGGCATGTTTTCATTGGAAAAGCAATAAAGTGCTTTTTCGCCCCTGCTCTTGGCTGCACAGGAGGATGCTTTGACCCCTGGCTGACCTCTCTAATGATGCTCTACCAAAGCGTGCCTCTTCCCCTTGAACACACAGCTAAACTGAATCACAATCCTTTATTATATTTTTTCCAAATTGGTTCAATTTGATAGTGATTTGGCCTGCGTTTTGCAGATCTGCAAAACTTCAGGGGGGTCTCTGTTCAGACTGAATGCACAGGGGATAGAGAGAGATATGGAGGAGGCCTGTTCATCCTGGAACGATTCTGATCTTTGTGTTTACCGGGTACATGACCTACGGAAAGTTAATGGCTTTTGCGTTTATCGTAAGGGAGCTCAGAGGGTGGGGAGACTCCAGCCGATGCAACAACCACCTGAGTGAGGTTGTGTCAGAGAAAGACTTGAGATAGGCGCTCCCAAGTGAAGCATGTTAAAGTTAAAGCAATTTTGCGCCAGATTGATTTTAACAGTTTGCAAATAGACCTCTACTCGCCGTGTATGTGAGGAGTGGAACGATGCTCCCATGTGGCTGTTTTTTTAACTTCAGGGTACCCTTTCTCAGCCCAGTAGAATGTGGGTGAAGCTTGATCTTTCAGAACTTCTGTTGCTCCCCGCTTTCACTGCTCCCCAGCGTGGCCATAGATTCCCACCGGTGTATAATTCCACGGATGTCAGAAGCCTTCCGGCTCCTCACCCAGTCGCCCATTCTTTAATCTGCTGTAGAATCAAAAATAGTTAGAGACAAAGAAACTGCAGATGCTGGAATCCCAAGTGGACAGGCAGGAGGCTAGTGGAACACAGCAATTCAGGCACCATCAGGAGGTGGAGAAGTCGACGTTTCAGGTGTAGCCCTCCTTCAAGGATGGCAGTGACACGGCAGGAGGTCCATTTGGTCCACTGATGGCATGGCTTCCCTTCACTCATTCATCCAGTTCTTTTTCGAACCTTCCAGCTCAGCGAGAACCTCATTCTGAGCTACAAATCTCCCCAAAACTCGCTAACGCCATTATTTTCAATCTGCATCCACCACACATTCAAATAGTTTGCTCTAGATTAGAACCACTCGCTGTGTAAAATTGTTTTTCCTCCTTTGTCTTTTGCTAATTACTTTCCACTCAATGGGAACAGTTGCTCTGCCCACAGCTTGCTTTTGAACGCCTTCTATTGAATCTCCCTCTGACTTTTCCTTCTCCAAAGAGAAATGTTGGTTTCTGCAATCTATCCACTTTGCTGATCCCTCAATCCCACAATCCAATCTTCCACAACCTTTCTGCCTCCCTCCCTGAAGACTTCTGATCCTTCCAAAGGTGTGGTGACCAGAATTATGTCCAGTTCCCTAGTTGCAGCTGAACCAGCATTCCGCAGTAGTTTAACATCTGTTTCTTTTTCTCTGATATTGTGTGCAGTTCTGGTCTGTCTCCCATCAGAAGGATGTTGTGAAACTTGAAAGGGTTTAGAAAAGATTTACAAGGATGCTGCCAGGGTTGGAGGGTTTGAGCTATAAGGAGAAGCTGAATAGGCTGAGGCCATTTTCCCTGGAGCATTGGAGGCTGAGGGGTGACCTTATAGACGTTTATAAAATCATGCGGAGGATTGATAGGATAAATAGACAAGGTCTTTTCTTCCTGGGTTGGGGAGTCCAGAACTAGAGGGCATAGGTTTAGGGTGAGAGAGGAAAGATATAAAAGGGACCTAAGGGACATATTTTTCACGCAAAGGGTGGTGAGTGTATGGAATGAGCTGCCAGAGGAAGTGGTGGAGGATGGTACAGTTACAACATTTAAAAGGCATCTGGATAGGTATACGAATAGGACGCATTTAGAGGGATGTGAGCCGGGTGCTGGCAAATGGGACCAGATTAGGTTAGGTTTTTTGGTCGGCATGGAGAAATTGGACTAAAGGGTCTGTTTCCATGCTGTACATCGCTATGACTCTGATAATGAGGGCAGGAAGATTGTCATGTTGAGGGCACTGCAGTCAAAACTCTTTTCTCACCGAGTGTCTGGAGATCCAGGACTGAGAAGACAAGTTAATCACTCCCTGGGTCTTGGACAACCCTAGCCCAGCAGTGGTTGCCATTTCAGTGTGATCAGTCCAAGCTGGGGCTTGCCTCTCGGTATGGTTGAGCTGCCACATCCAGCGATCTTCTGGATGGTTTGCTGTGCCCAGGCCCTGTGCTGGGGGTTGGTACACGGTTTGTAAATCCTCAAAGTTGCAGGAAGTTGGAGACAAGTACAAAGCAGCTGCAAAAATGCAAAGCTACCTAACACTAGGTTTTTATTGTGAATGTTAACAGTGAATGTTGTTAAGATATCAAGCCATGTTAGACGTCATAGCCGAACTTAATCTTGACATCACCCAAACAGTTACTGCTCAGTTCAGTCTGCGGTGGTTATGAGCTGGAGCCTCTGAATTTCCTTGCTTCTTATCCATCACATAACCGTCCTGATTTATAAGGTTCAGAACAGCTAACATACTCTTAGCAATGCATTTATTCACAAATAAATAATTGAATGGAGTAGCCAATATAAACGACACAATGCAAATACAAATGTCTGCACAATGGGAAAGTGCATGATATGTTTGTAGGTCTTTGTAAGAATGTCTTCTGATTGAGTTGGCAGTCATTGTTACATAGCTAAGTGATTGTCTTGGGGTTGTCAATCCAATCTCTTTTCATTCTATTCCACTCAATTCATTGTTCATCCTCAGGCTGTACTTCTTGCCTCCTAACTCTTGTTCACTTCAGTAACTGTGTGTTCAAAAAGCAGCCCTGGACTGTGTGAAGCCCTTTGTACATTTTACATGTCAGAACCAACACTTCTGCTCTTGATGTATAGGTTCCCAGACAAACTGAACAATTTCCCTCATACACGCATCCAATTGCCAATAGAAAACAGATGTCACCGGGACAATGAAGACTATCCGGGCCATCTGGTGGGAGATATGAACACTTTTGCATGTTCACATTGAACATACAAGCTTTCACAACATAACAAACTAGTTCTTTATAGATCAAAGGAGCAACACCACTAATTAAATCAAGGAAACAAACCAAACGACTCCAAAAGACAAAATTTCAAATTGGATTGTTTTACCCAATTTAATTACCAGCATAATCGTTTCATCTAAAAGGACAGATTCTTTTATAGCAAAAATAACAAAAAAAAGAGAATTACTTATTTCCCACAGAGCGAGAAATTCAATAGTCTTTTGTTTCAAGAGCTGCGCATTTTTTCTACTCATTAAATAGTTCATATCCCTTTAAACAGCCCACAACCCCTCCCCCTCAAAGAAAACCCATGCCAAATATCAGCAGGAATATTTTGAGGATGTTAATTGGGATATAGCAGATTGGAAATGTGGAGTCAGGCTGTTAGTAGCCACCAATACTTATCCAGTGGCCTGACGTTGGAACCTGCAAGGAACTGGACTCAGTGCAGGAAGTGAACACGCCAGCAGCTAAAGGTCATTTTTAAACTTAACAAATGGCCACAACCTATTTTCCCCTTAATTGAGAAGTATGTTTGAACATCAGCAACTTTGCTCTCTATGTGGGTACTCAGCACTTTAAAGCATTCACTGAAGTCGTGGGACATAGTCTTTACTTGGCTGTTCCTCCAAACTGGTGTTTCTCACCAGAACTTTCTTTATTGAGTGCCACATTCCCAAACTATGAGTTTTCTGGAGACATTGCTCGTGGCAACACAGTGCTGGGAATGATGGGATGTGAATTTGCACTCACAAATTCCCAAATGTGGGATTGTGCAGTTTGGGGCTTTGTGTTTTGGAAGACAGATTGAAGGATGTATATTGGAATCGCTGGGCCAGGGGCCTCACACTGTCAAGGTGCAAAGTGTTGATAACGTCCACTTTAATGAGAAGTAGAAAGAACCTGCATTTCTGTAGCACCTATTGTGACCTGAATACGTCAAAAGACACTTTGCGACTGATTAACTACTTGTTAAGGTGTTCTGTCTGTGCTGTTGTCATATTAGTTTTGTGCACAGCTTCCGCAAAACAGCAAAATGGTAATCTGCACTAATGATGTTGGTTGATGAATAACTAGGGGGTCAGTTTGTGATGCCGACCATGTTGGATCAACTCCTGCACTAGCTGAGATTACTGCTTCTCGATGTCTCCTCTTGCCTGAGATGTGGTGACCCCCAGGTTAAACCACCACCAGTCGCCTCTCTCTCTCTGTCACTCTCTGTCTCTCTCTCTCTTTCTCTAATGAAATAGCAACCTATTGGTCTGGTAGAATCATGGTGACTTTACCTTTACTTTGGTGAGGAAATAATGGCCGAGACTCTGGGGGCAGGTTCTGTGCTCTTCTTTCAATTAATTCTATGGGACGTTTAAGATCTACTGGAGAGGAAAGAGGATGAAAGTCACAAGGGAACCCCCAGCCCTGGGGGAAGTCAGTGCATTCAAGGGAACGGAAGTGCCTTCATTTGCTTTCTGCATTGGATTGCCTTTGCATTGGGCAGGATGGATGATGGATGGATGATGCAGCAGCATCGATTCTTAGCTCCACCCACCAAGAAGAGAGACTTGGAGAGCAGATCTGCTGAGAGTCGGGGGGCAACAAGTGACTGGACTTGTGACTCCAATGTGTAAGATGAAAAGACCATCTGGTCCCTCAAGCCAGAGTGCTGCATCACTGTGAACTGACACTAGCTCGATCCCATCCTCTTGATGTCAGAAACCATTGTCCATCCACGATGTGTATGCGTTTGCGAATGCTCGAGTATAGAGTGATAACTGTTATCCTGTGCAAGCTACTATAAAAGAATTGTGGAGGTAGATAGCAAGCAAACCCCTGAGGCATCTGTGCGACCCACCATTTGCGATTTTGATGTACGTTTTCCAGCCTCCACCCCAGCCTAGTTCTCGACATGTGGTACATCGTGGTTAAAAAAAACTGGTGATAATGACACATTGAATGGGAAAAGCCACATAAGGTGAAAAGCTATAAGGATCTGAGGTGACAAGACATTAGCACATGGAGTGGGTAAGACTATCAAATTAGGGGAAAACAGGATTTTACAGCAACGAGAATAGAAAATGCAAAACCTGATTAATACCACAACTGATTGGATTTTAGGCTTTATGAACAACTTGTGTTTTTATCGCTCTTTTGAGAGGTCCCATGGTGCCCCACAGCAGCGTTAGCAAATGATATTTGTCACCAAACCATTGTTGCTGAATCAAAATTCTGGAGAGCCAGCACTGGGAGGGTACCTCCTCAGAAAGACCAGCTCTTCAGTTTGCTCCCCAGCACTTTCCCAAGGCTAACGAGTGAAGGGCGATCAATGCTGACCTTCCCGGCAATGTCCACATTCTGCGAATGAATAGGAAGAGGTGATATTAGGGTAGGTGACCAAATGAGCTCAGTTTTAAGGAATGTCTTAAAGGAAGGGTGAAAGATAGCGATGTCGAGAATTTCAACACTTTAAGTTCCAGTTTGCTGAGTGGGAGCTACGTTGGAGCACTCAAACTGGAATTTAGCAAGAGGCGAGAACTTGGCAAATGAGCAAATCTTTGAGGGTTGGAGGAGTTTCCAGACATAGGGAGGAATGAGGCAATGGAGGGATTTGAAAAGAAGGATGATACTGAAACAACCATTGGAAGGGTGTTGAAGCAATCAGGACAATGCAACATCGATTCACTCAGAGACGCCTTGTATTTCAATTAAACATGACCTCAAGCACTTTGGGAAACATTCAAAGGATTTCATTGTTAGCCCAGTGGACTGCATCATGAACATACTTTCACAGCCAACAAGTCCTGATGTGGAACTTGACTCCAGAGCATCTGCCTAGGGTTAGGGGCACTATCACTGAACCACAAGACTTCCACTGCCTGCATTGAGAATATAAGGACTTGAAGAATTTGATCTGTTTGATTAGTTCTCTTACCACACAGAAGGTTATGATGCTTGTGGAATACACTACTAGGGTTAGTGATTGAAACAGACATTGTATCAATGTTGTAGTTGCAAGGTAGAAGTGGAAAGGGGATACGGGGATGAGGATATCACATGAGGGTAAACGAACCGCAGATGCTGGAAATCTGAAACAAAAGCAGACATTGCTGGAGAAGCTCAGCAGATCTGGCAGCATCTGTGGAGAGAAATAAGAGTTAACTTTGTGGGTCCAGTGACACTTCACCAGAACTGATTTGATGAATAAACACTATCGGGGCCTGGTTCGACTGAGCAACCTCTTTCCATGTTGAAATTTTAGTGTGTTTTAAAATTCTTTCCTGGGTTTCATTGCGGGTCCCTCGGTTCACTGATGTGAATTTGGATGGATCCAGCAATGTTGTCTTAACTTTGCTTATGAAGCAGGCAAAACTGTTGGTGACTTCTGGGACAGATAGCAGATCGGTGACTTTGGAATCACCAGCAATTTGCGACCCTCCTGCTGAAATTGGAGACTTCATCTGACTGAAGTTCGTGTCCTGAGTTGTCAATACCTCCCAGGGTTACCAACCCTCTGGAGTCTTTTGGTATTCAACATCGATCTCCAGGGCACAACAAGAGAGAATGGGCATTTAAAAGCAGATTGTTATTATTTATTTTCAACACATTTGTTAATGAGTTTAACAACATTAGATGTGAGGAAGGGAGGCTGTTTGACTGACGCTTGAGAATTGACCAGGCAGGCAACAATGTGCTTGCTTTGCTCTTGATGGGCAGTGATCTTCGACAGCGGTTTCCTATTGCGCGATTTTCTGTAGCGCTGGGTTGTAGAGGAACACAACCATCACGTTATAGCAGAACGACCTGTATCATTCAGGCAACAAAAGAATTCCATGCACTTGGTTGTTTTAACAGGCTCAATAGCTTGTTCAGTTTGTGATAGTAATGGATGAGCTTCTGACTGGTACACCTCCTTCCCCTCCCGTGATAGCGAATGCTGGTGTGATGACATTAACCTGATGTTATCGTGCCATATTTGACATTTGTGTGAGACGTTTTTTTTTCCTTATGCTCATGGGATGTGGGCCTCACTGGCAGCATCCATTGCCTTTCCCCAGTTGCCCAGAAGGGCAGTTGAGAGTGAACCACATTACCGTAGGTCTGGAGTTCGATGGAGGCCAGATCAGATAAGGATGGCAGATTGCCTTCCTTCAGGGACATTAGTGAAGTGGATGGATCTCTACGACAATCAGCATTAGGCGGGCTTTCAATCCGAATTTTTGTTGCGTTTAAATCTCACCATGTTCCGGGGTGGGGTTTGAACCCATGCCCCCATAACATTAGAGTCAGTAGATGTGAAGCTGGAACAGCACAAGCATTGGGCCGAAGCATTGACATTCCTGCTCCTTGGATGCTCGTCTGACCGGCTGTGTTCTTCCAGTTTCAAATCTCATTGACTCTGACTTCCAGCATCTGCTGTCCTTCCTGTCTCCCCCATGACATTAGCCTGGGCTGCTGGCTGACATTACCACCATGTCACCCCATCGAGCCCACTCACCTGACTGGTCCTGTAAAATCTAATCCTGTGAGAGAACAGGACCTCAACTACGTTCCAATGGAGTTGGAAATCTGAGCACCACCTGACGCCAGGACACGTTGTGACAGACTGCACTAATCTGCAATCGAAATCCTGATTTAGGATGATTTACAGCGCACGACAGCCAAGCAGTGTAAGTCAGACTCGCTTCTGTACTGCACCCCTCAACAGAAAAACGATGCGTCTAAATTCGTTTTTTTTTCCAATTTCCCCTCTGACACAGTGGGACCTCTTAATAATGTTGAATGTTTAGAAAAATTCTGTTATTTTGGCAGTTTCGAAGTGGACCAGCCAAAAATATTAGGGGGATGGAAGGGGAGAGAAAGGCAATCTGTTTCATTCCAGTTTGGAAATAATGCAGATGTTATGAGAATGTGCCAGATTATCACATGTATTGAATTAACAAATGTCAGGCTAACAAGTCACTATTGTTTCCTGGGTTCGACTTCACCATTGGCCCTGCCAAATTGTTAGTTGGTTTATATTGTACTCAGGATATGGTATAGCTATCAAGGATGAAAAATTATTGTACCCTGTCAAACGAAAAGTCTCTCTCATCAGCTAGCACAAGTTATATTTCAACCTTGACAATCTCAAACAAAATACGCCCAGCCCGCTTCGAATAAAATTAATTTTGACTCTGTGTATTCTCCCTTTGTATCCTGAACGTAGGGACAGGAGGCCATTCAGCCCCTCAGGCTTAGCCTGCCAGCCAACTAGATTGTAGTTAATCACCCTCGCTTACCTGCCTTAATTCCATAACACTAAATGCCCATATCCAACAAATGCCAATTTTGACACTGCATTGCCCTGTCACCTGTAACCTTTTGTGACAGGAAGGTCCAGATTTCCAGTGAACTGGAGGTTGAGGTGGATTTCTATGGACACTAGATCTGGCATCTCACTCAAATGGTTCTCATTCACGTGTAAGCTTCATCAGTAAGCTGTTCAACTGTGAAATACATCATAGGCTAAGGCCCATCCTGCCCTTCATCTGATGATCCCCCCCTCCCCCCCACCCCCCGCAGACACTAGACAACGGGCATTCACGTCGCCCCTGCCCCAGGCTGTCGGGAGATCGGGGGGGTGGGGGCTGGCTGCTCGCCAGTCATCACAGTGCCACCCCATGCGGTGGCCGTTGCTGGGACTGCAGCCTGCCACCTGACCTCTCAACCTTCCCCGCCATCAGGAGTGTCATTGGAAGATATTTGGGAGGTTCTGCCAGGATTAGGCTTCCCGGGAAACCCTGGGTGGAATTAGCATTAGTTCATTCAAATACATCGTTACACACTTCAGAAAAAGGCATTTCACAACATTGCAGATGAATTTGAGGTGGATTTTAAGAGCAGTGTGTTTTAAAAGTTGGACCACTTAGGTCCCCAATGTTCTTCTTCAATAAGTTGCCTTTTGTACTTTTCTGAGCCTCTAATACACTAATGGATACTTAGCAAGTGCTGGGATATGTCAACTACTCCACTTATTGTCACTGTACTGTGCAAGCACCACATGGGAAGAGGTGAATTGTGTGTGTTTTGTTTTTTTCTCAGTTTGTAATTCCTCTATGTTTAGCCAATACTCCATGATTAGTCTGGAGTTTCCCAGAAGTGGAAGTTAATCCACTGGACGCAGGACACTGCTGGCTGCAATCTTGGAGAAAAATTACAGGGTCCTTTAAAATGGACGTAAAGGCAAAATACCTTAGATACTGGAAATCTGAAACAAGCGCAGAGCATACTGAAGAAACTTAGCAGGTCTGGCAGCACCTTTGGGGAGAGACTCCTTTGACAAAGAGTTGTTCTGGACTTGAAATGTGAACTCTGTTCCGCTCTCCGCAAATCCTTATAGTATGAAAGCAGGCCATTCAGCCCATTGAGTCCACACCGACTCTCCGAAGGGCATCCCACCCACACCCACCTCCCTTTGTTCTCCCTTTCACTCTGCATTTCCAATGGCTACCCCAGCTAACCTACACATCCCTGGGTACTTACGACGCAACCTTGCATGGCCAGTCTGCCTAGCTTGCACATCTTTGGATTGTGGGAGGAAACCCATGCAGACACAGGCAAAATGTGCAAACTCCACCCAGACAGTCGCCCAAGGCTGGAATCGAACCTGAGTCCCTGGCGCTGCGAGGCAGCAGTGCTAACCATGGAGCCACTGTACTGCCCCTATGATACTGCTGTGTTTGTTTAGTTGGAAGAGATTGTTTTGCCATTTTATTTGAACTTTTCTCGTGACCAGGATAAAAAGCATTGAACATGGGCTCAATATGCTTTTCGGTTGTTGACAGTCAAGTACTCTCCAGTTAGGTCATGAGTCTATTTGCTTTCTTGTTGAAGGATTGACGGGTGGTACTGGCTAGAGTGGGCCAGGGGAATGGACACATTGTTTGATGAGATCTCCAGGAATATGCTTATCACAGCTGGCCACCCTGGTCAGGAGCTGGTAGACCTGGCAAGCGTATTCCCCCGTCCCATACCTTGCTCAGCTGAGGATTGAGTGATTGTCTGGGGTCCCAGCTGAGCCAGACTCGATAGTTCAGCCACCTTCACTGTTGAAAGAATTGATCAAACATCCAGGAGTGCGTCTGTTCTTGGACAAAGGCGAATCACAACCACTCCCTCAGATGTTGCCATCTTGGAGATTTCCCCTCCACTCTTGAGATGTATGCATCTCTCTCTCACACACACACACACAATTACAGATACACACATTCACTCATTCCTCATTCCTGAAGAAGGGCTTATGCCCGAAACGTCGATTCTCCTGTTCCCTGGATGCTGCCTGACCTGCTGCGCTGTTCCAGCAACACATTTTCAGTACAGATACACACAGCCATAGATACACATCGACACAACACACACAGACACAGACTCACACATAGACACAACACGCACACAGACACATGCACACATAAATATGCACATACGCACTGATAGACACAACGCACACAGAATACGCACATAGACACATGCACACACAAGTAGGCACTGATAGACACAACACATACAGACAGAACATGCACATAGACACACAAACATAGACATACACACTCATAGACACAATGCACACAGAAACAGAACACATGCACACAGACACATAGACACACAAACATACACGTACACACTCCCACCTCTCATTGTTCAAGGTTCTACAGGCCGTATCTTGGCCAGACTCACTTGTTGGGACAGCTGACACATCAGCTCTGCGCTGCCTGTGCCTTTGCCTGGATCGTGTTGATGGACGCGGCACTACCGCCCGTGTGTTCCCGCTTCCTGCTGGACATTCCTTCAGAGCGATCCGGCCTGGTCCCCCTCTCCCCATCCTGCTACAGAATGAGGAACGGGAGGCCGGGACAATCCCGTTGCTCAGTGACCTGGCCCAGCACATATTTGTTTTCCTGCAGAATGACATTAATATGTGTCACAGGATAAGCTCTCCATGTGTGCAGCACTTTATTACATTTTGCAATTCAGGACTGTGTACTGTTTAATGCCCCTGGGCTACTAGATCGGTGGAGTTTTTAAACAAGTTATTTTAATTGCTTATATGAAGTGTCGATCATTCTGCCACTCTTGGCAGCACAACTCAAGAAAACAAATTCCTCCCCAAGTCAAATCAGACAATCTTTTGATTAAGAACTGAAGCTCTGTTGACATGTTTAGGATTCATTATTGCGAAATTATAAAAAATTGGTTCACGTGAACACAGGGCTGCAGAGTATAGCTTTGCTTTTGCTGTGGGATGTGTACAGGGAGCTCAAAGCAATCGTTGGGAAGAGCGTGCATTTGTGTAGCACCTTTCAAAACCTCAGGATGCCCAAAAGTGCTTTGCAGTTTTTTTGGACATGCAATCACTGCTCCAGACGCTGAGGAGATTGAATGATTATTTCGATAGAAATGGTAAGCAAGGGAAGAGGCAGGAGGTTGGCACTAGGTAATAGAACTATCACAATGGGCCAAATGGCCTCATTCTGTGCCAGAACAATTCTTTGACTCTGCCGTAATGTGGGGAGCACTTTTGCCAAATGGCGGTGAAGTCATGACCAGATTGTTCGCGTGATGTTGCTTGAGGGATTAATGCTGTCCTGGAGAACTTTCTTTGAAATGTCTTTGTCCACCTGGGTGTCCACAGTGTCACCTCAGAATGAGGCAGCTCTGACAGCACACCTAATGGGTATGAGTCCTGAGGTTGACTTTGAACCATGATCTGTGACTCTGAAGTGGGAGGTCTGACTAAGGCTGTGACCCCCTTTGAGACGCAGCCCATCAAAAACTCTGCCAGGATTGAGAGGCACAGCAAACGGCAGCAGCATTGGATGGGCAACGTGGAAGCGGGAGCCATCGTCTTGAGGCGATGAAGAGTGCAATGGAGATTGAAATCGGCTAAAGGGATGTACATGGTGGCAAGGCTGTGAGCTCAGACTTCCTGAGTGGGATGTGAACCTGTGACTTACAGACCAGGGGGTGAAAGCGCTTAACACCAAGACGTGATCAAGTTGCCTTCTCGAAGTCTGGACCAGCCAGACGGAGCTGGTCAAAAGCCTATGGTTTTCTAAAACATACGCTCTCTTTTGAATGTGTTATTCTGAAGCTCGGGTGCTGAATATCCTGCAACATTGTGTCAGGAGCTGGTATAGCCCACATACCATTTCCTAGCCTCACCTGAGTCGTCAATATTCTCAGTGGGAGCCCTGGTATTTGAAAGACGGAAGTCACAGCTGAGCTTGGGTCCACGCTTACTGTTATATATGCAGTCAGGTTCCAGTAGGGACGTTAGGTCGATAACGTATGCTCTCATCCTGTTTCTTGTATGAGTGCCCTATTCATTTAAGGAGCTTTAAATCAATTTTGTGCTTTTGATGCATTTGCATTCACTGAAGGGGCTCGGCTTGTTGATGGCTTTGTGTTACTCAGGAGCAGGCAACACTGGTCTGCTTCTCTTCTGCACCCTCCAAACTGTGCCTTTCCACCACTGTCTGGCAGAGAGATGTCAACTCAGCAGAGAGCTGGGAGCTTCCCAGTCTAAACAGGTTGCTTAACTGACAGGAGAACAGGGGTAGGCCATTCAGTCCTTCGAGCCTGCTCCACCATCTGATACAATCATGGCTGATTGAATATTTCATTACCTTAGGCCCAGCCTGTCTGCATAACCCTGTAGATCATTGATAATCAGGAATGTATCAACCTCCACTCTAAATACTGAGCTTGCACAGACCTCTGGGTGACAGAATTGCAAAGGTTCACAAACCTTGGAGTCAAAATGTTTCTTCTTATCTTGGTCCTAAGTGGCATCCCCCTTAATTTTAAGTTGCATCACCTTGTTTTATACTCTGCAATCTGGGGACACAGGCAGATGTGGGTCCTGCAGATGCTGGAGATTAGAGCCAAGATTAGAGTGGTGCTGGAAAAGCACAGCAGGTCAGGCAGCATCCGAGGAGCAGGAAAAATCGACGTTTCGGGCAAAAGCCCTTCATTAGGAATGAGCATCCTACCTGCATCCACCCTTGTCTATCCCTTTAAGGGTTTTGTAGGTCACAATGAGATCACGTCTCATTCTTCAAAACTCTACAGGCCGCGTGTTGGCCAATCTCCTTCCACTGTACAGTCATGCCTTCCGGGGAACAAATCTGGTGATCCTCCATTGCATTCGCCCAATGGCAATAGTATCTTTCTTGAGGTAACGAGACTCAAGGTACAGTCTAACCAAGATCTCATACAACTTCATTACTCCTGCACTCAAACCCTTATGTGATAAAGGCTAATATTCTGATCGCTTTTCCAATAGCTTGCTGTACTTGACAGTCCAGGCTGTTGAAATTACTTTGGTTTGTTAGACAAACAGATTGCAATGCACCATGGGAGAAAATCCATGGGATGTGGCCCTGCCTATCCCTAATTGCCCTCCAGAAGTTGGCGATGAACAGCCTTCTCGACCCTCAATAGTCCACTTGTTATTAGCAGACCCACCATGTTGTTAAGTGGGCGGCACGGTGGTACAGTGGTTAGCACTGCTGCCTCACAGCGCCAGAGACCCGGGTTCAATTCCCGACTCAGGCGACTGACTGTGTGGAGTTTGCAAGTTCTCCCCGTGTCTGCGTGGGTTTCCTCCGGGTGCTCCGGTTTCCTCCCACAGTCCAAAGATGTGCAGGGTCAGGTGAATTGGCCACGCTAAATTGCCCATAGTGTTAGGTTAAAGGGGTAAATGTAGGGGTAGGGGTATGGGTGGGTTGCGCTTCGGCGGGTCAGTGTGGACTTGTTGGGCCGAAGGGCCTGTTTCCACCCTGTAAGTAATCTAATCTAAGATTGTGCCAGAGTTTTGACCCAGTGACCCTGAAGGAATGGTGATATATTTCCAAGTCAGAATGGGTGAAGGAAAAGTTGTAGGTGCTGCTGATAGCATAACATGCAGATAAATACATAAGGGTAGTAAGGCAGCAGAACCAAGTCAGATAGCTTAGATCTGACCAAAAAAACTGCTGTTGGAAAATCCAGAATAACTGAAAATGCCAAAAATAAAGGATAGGCTCGCCATTTTACACAGTTCAATTCACAACCTCAAGTCTTCCCAAAGCCCTTCACATTTGATAAAGTATTTTAAAAGTGCAGTTGCTATTTTAAAAAATCAAATGTAGCAGTCAATTTATGGATGGCTTTGTGTTACTCAGGAGCAGGCAACACTGGTCTGCTTCTCTTCTGCACCCTCCAAACTGTGCCTTTCCACCACTGTCTGGCAGAGAGATGTCAACTCAGCAGAGAGCTGGGAGCTTCCCAGTCTAAACAGGTTGCTTAACTGACAGGAGAACAGGGGTAGGCCATTCAGCCCTTCGAGCCTGCTCCACCATCTGATACAATCATGGCTGATTGAATATTTCATTACCTTAGGCCCAGCCTGTCTGCATAACCCTGTAGATCATTGATAATCAGGAATGTATCAACCTCCACTCTAAATACTGAGCTTGCACAGACCTCTGGGTGACAGAATTGCAAAGGTTCACAAACTCCCCTGAGCAAGCTCCCCTGAGCAACTGTAATGACCTGTTTCCCTCTGGCTTTGGTTGGGGCGTAGATATTGTGTGGAATTGCAGAAACCTTTCTGCCTCTCTGAGATTAGACACTACTGCTCCCTATCCACCACCCCCACCCCAGGTCAGGTACTTTACAAGAAGTTGGGAAGAAGAAATTCACAGACACGCCTGACTTGGATTTTAAATTTGTGTCGCTCTCTTTCATCTGATTGTTGTTCACATTCTGGGGCAGGACAGAGAATGGATCTCACAATCCAGACAAAGTCGTTCTGGGTTCCGCCTTCTGCCTTGTTACTGTTGAGGATTGATCAGAGATTTCACCTCCACTCTTGAGATGTCTGCATCTCTCTCTCTTTCACACATGCACACATATGGACACGTGCACACACAGACATTGCCACACAATTAGAGACACAGACATAGGCACACAGACACATAGACAATTACAGAACCCACAGACATAGACACAACACACACAGACATAGACATATAATTACAGATACATGCAGACGTGGACATACACACACACACATACACAGACATAAGCACACAATTACAGATACACACAGACATAGACACAACACACATATACACAACACACACAGACCATGCACAGATACATGCAGACACACACATAGACACAATACACACAGATAGAACACATGCACGCACAGACACATGCCCTCACATACACATTCATAGAAGCTAGCAGAGAGTCAAAAACCTGGACTTCTGTTTGAACTTCCAGCCTTAAATGTCAAACAAACTCCAGACAGACAGCCACCTGGTCGTCTGGCTCTGACTGGTCCATGGGGTGAACCTGAAGGTGATGATGAACAAAAGCTTTCATTTTGCTGTGCTTTGGGAAAAGCCTTCTGCTGGCTCACCCCAGTTGCTCAACACAACAGTGAGATTAAAAAAAGAAAATCAAAATAAGATTAAAGAGGCCGGGGACATCGGATGCTGCTTTTCTCTTTCTATAGATTCAACTTTGATGATTTACATGTCATGAAGACATGTTTATATTCAAATTGCTGTTTTTTCCTGACATTGAACAAAACCTTAATCATTAAGCTGATTTGAGTGGGATAACGGCCACTTACTTGTCTTGAATAGAGTGTTCTGATAAGGCGTCACTTGCAGTGTTCATAGCTGAAGCCCTGTCACTCGGGAATTTGCTGGGATGAGTACCGCGTGGCGGATGACTGACAACAATTTGGGATTTTTTTTGGCAGATGACAAGTTAAGGGGTTTAGTGGTGCAATTATGCACTGAATTCAAGGTGCTCAGATGTAAATGTCCTCTAACCACTCTTGTCATCCCAGACTTATTACAGCTCTTTTATGCTGTTTCCTAAGCGTAGAGCTGAACCCCCCCATCCCCTGCTGCTGCTTTTTCACTTTTTCGGGGGGAGGGGCAGATGGGTGGGCGATGTTGGAGGTAACCGTAGCAGCTGTTGGTAGGAGTTCTGGCAGCCCCATGCCTAATGCTGAAAATGGAACACACCCGTCAACGTTTTATTTTACAAAGATTTTTTTTCCTTTCTTTTGAAATTTCATAACTTATTTCTAACAGTGGAGCATTTTAATGTTTATGTATAGATGTTTAATTTAATCATACTCCTCTATGGATTGTTATTTGTAAAAAAAGGTTATTGTTGAATAATAATGGAAGTTCCTCTGTGTTCTTTACTTCTAAATCTTCCTTCCTTACCCACTGGTAAATCATCTTGACCCCTAACTGTAATGAACACTGATGTCCTACAAAAGCAGTGAGGGACAGTGGGATTTTGTACTGTGAACTCAGCCTAATTCTGTCCTCCAATGTTGACACACATTCAATTTCACACTATGGGCAGGAATTAGGAGCAGTAGCTTTGGCTTGCTGTAGTTCTCAATGGCCGAGATGGTTCTGAAATCTCTGCCATAGCTCAGTCAGCGTTGACTGTGAGTCAAACCTGGGATTGCTGTTCGACTTGACGCTGTATAAAGCAGTGACTTTATCCGCTAAGATGTGTTAACAGGTTTTAATAGATCTTCATGGCTGCTTTCCAGATCGTCCCAGTCAGCTCTTCTGATACTTTTCTTTAGCACATCTTGCTGTTGTTATTTGTGCCACTTACTTCAAAGTATTGCATAATTCATTTTGCAGACTTTGAATGCTCAAAAATAATAAAAAAGAAACAAGTCCCTGAGAAAATCAGTCAGTCTGGCAGCACTTTTGAACAGAGAAACAGAATAAACATTTCAAGTCTGGTATGACTCTTCTTTGGAATGAGGTCATCAAAGTGGATTTGAAAGGTTAACTCTGTTTCTCTCTCCACAGATGCTGCCAGATTTGTTGAGTTTCTCCAGCACTTTCTGTTTTTAATTTTAGATCACTGCTGTCCACAGTGTTTTGTTTTTGAATTTTTAGAAGCTGTGGCACAACTTTGAAATCACAGTTGAGGTATAAAACCTTGATTCTCTGTTTAAGCCCAATGTTTTTCTTAAAGGAGTAACACAGAACATAATGTTCCCTCTACAGTTTTAAGGCTAATTATTGTGTCACCCTAGACCATAGCGGCTACTCTCTTATCAGAAAGAAGCGACTGGGGGGTGGGTGGGTGGGCGGGCGGGGGGAGGGGTGGTGAGTGGTGGCGGTGGAGGTGGATGATTTAACCTGAGGGCCACCAGACCTCAGGTGTGGGGAAGAGGTTGAGAAGGAGAGTTCTTCATGGTAACCTCAAACCGGTGATGGCAATTGACCCCACGCTGTTGGTATCACATTGCTCTGTGAGCCGACAATCCAGGCATCTGTGCTAAACGGATTCCCTCATGGATTGTCCTGTGTGGTACTGAGCATAGGGACATTCCAGCTTTATTGGTACATCTTTGGACAGCACAACAATTTGGGGGTGTGGCTCATTTGCCCTCAGTACCCTGAGTAGGAGGAGGAATTATAAGCATCCAAACACTGCTCAGCAATTCACTGTTAACTGTCCACGGCAACAGGGGGAGACCCCCTCAGTTGGTCTTGACTGTTCCTCAGGGAGGGTAGTCAGTGTTCCTCATGTACCTCCATTCTGTGACCATTCTTAATGCATGAGCCTGTTCAAATGATTAAGGTTCCTGGCCCATGAGGACGATCACAGGTCAAGCCTCGCAGGAGTCAGTAGCAGGAACCTTGGCTAATTGCCACTTTGTTGCCTAATTGTGTAAGTCTCATTTCTAGTGTCTTAGTGCTGGCATGCTCACTGATCTCAATTCTGCTTCCTTTTCACAGCTCTGAACGAGCCCACCATTGATTATGGCTTCCAGCGGTTGCAGAAGGTGATCCCCAGACATCCGGGTGACCCAGAACGATTGCCAAAGGTCAGTTACACATTTAAACCTTTTTCAGTAAGTTACTTGGAAGCACTAAAGCATCAAAAGCCTGATTGGTACGTTACTTTGCGCTGACAGGAATGCCCAAGCATAAATGAGATTGTTGGTGCAAAATGTGGCATATAAAACTCTTCTCTTTTTATTGTGTTGTATCTGTGTTGAAGATAAGATTAATTCTTCCCTTCACTATAAAACATCACACCCATGGTATTGTCGTGTCTTACCAGATCATAGAGGGAGAGAGAAAGAGAGAGAGAGAGAGGAAGGACTGGTGGTGATTTAACCTGAGGACAAGTATACCTCAGGTGAGGGGGAGAGGTTGAGAAGGCGAGTCCTTCATGGTAACCCCAGTTGGTGATGGGAATTGAACCCATGGTGTAGGCATCACACTGATTGGCAAACCAACCATCCAGCAAACCTATACCATTACAGTCAATGCTGTATCCCATTCTTCTCTCCTGACATTCATCTTATCCCAAAATGCACCAACGGTTCCATTAATTCCTGACTGTAGTCAATGCTGTAATGCGGTGAAGGTGGGGGTTGGGGTGGAGGTGAATTTGTGCACAGCCGGATCCCACAAACAGCTCTGTGACACTGCGTAGATAATCCATCTTATCGACACTGGTTACAGGATAATCGTTGCTGAGGAGAACTCCCCTGTTCTTGGTTGAAGGAGTGCTTTGGGATCTTCCATGCCTGCCTGAAGGGAGCCCTGGTTGCCAATACTCAGCCACAGACATTAGTCATTCTCTGACCCCTCTTCTCACAAGTGGCGCAGCTTTGGGGGAAGGCAGTAGTGACGAGTTATTGGCATCTCCAGGCTTCAGCATGAACTCTGGTCTGTATGTGACTTCCGGTCCATCCGATTATAGGAAGGGTGTGAGGGTCCTACAGGGGCCGCAGAGAAAATTTGCCAGAAGGGATGAGGGATTTTAGCAACAAGGTTAGATAAAGTTGGAGAGGTTGGTGCATCTTCTCCTTGGAACAAATGAAGTTGAGACGTGGCCTGATAGAGATGTACAAATTCGACAAAGAAAACCTGATCCCATTGGCTGGTGATACAAGGACAGAGTTTCAGTTCTGAGCTACGAGTTTTAAGGATGTGAAGAAACAGTGAGCTGTAATGACCTGGGCTTCACTGTCAATGTAGGCCCTGTAGAGGCAGAGTCAGTGAGTGATTTGCACAGGAAACCGGATGGTCCCTTAAAGGAGGTCAACTTGCATGGCTACGGGAAAAGGATGGGCAAATGGAACAGACTGGATAGCTGTACAGAGAGCTGGAATGGACTTAATGGGCAGAATGTCTTCCTTTGGTGCCATGATGATGCTGACTCCCAGTTTGCGAGCTAAGCATTACAAAAGGTCAGAAACTCAGCCCTTCCTGGACACAAAGCTTGACAGCACGCGACAACCATGAGGTACCAGAGAAATCCATTCCGAGTGTGACAGAAGCAGGGGCTAAAGGGACAGAGAGGGAAAGAGAGGGAATGATTCACAAACCTTCCATTAATCACTCGGAGAAAGTGAGGACTGCAGATGCTGTAGAGTCAGAGTCGAAGAGTGTGGTGCTGGAAAAGCACAGCAGGTCAGGCAGCATCCAGGAGCAGGAGAATCAATGTTTCAAGCATAAACTCTTCATCAGGAATGTGCTTGATGAAGAGCTTATGCTCGAAACGTCAACTCTCCTGCTCCTCGGATGCTACCTGATCAGCTGTGCTTTTCCAGCACTACCTTTTTTTGACTTCCACTTAATCACCCAAGACGTTTGTGTCAAGCTCTTTCTGAAGTTACAGCAATTAAAATACAAGGTTATCCTGGCTGACTGAATAAAAGTTGGGACTGAACACCTGCTCACTACACACTCTGAGGAATCGGAGGCAACAAAAACTTGTGAAAGAGAAACAGAAGCTGATGATTGTAAATGGCTGGACAGTCAGTATCTGTAACAAGGAAAGAAGGGTAAACGTTTCAGAAGCAACACTTGTGTACAACAGGTCAAAGTAATGGCATGCATTTGGAAACTGCAATGTAGAAACGTAAGATATCTGGAAAGAGATTATGTTTTTTAAGCAATACACATTCCTTAATAATAAGGGGGGGGGGAATACAATGAAAGGTACAGCTCAGACCATTTGCTGCTATCGTTGATACCTTCTACCACTCTCTTCATTCACTTTAATGGCAAACTCTCTCATTCAATCCCTCCTTCACATGTTTATCCAGCCGCATAAGGCTGGACTCTCCTGTTCATCTTAACCACTCCTTGTCAGTTCCAAATTGTCATTGCTGGACCTCAGAAGCAGTTGCTTCAGACGAGACTGGGGAAAGTTGAGCACGAGGTGCCTTCGGGATATGATGCTGTGTTTAACCTGTTAGTGACCCCTCTTGGCGGGCTCTCAAAACTGCACCCACCTATCTGTTTATTTTAATGGCGCTTTGTCATCCAATCAAGCGTCTTCACCTTGCAGGTCGCTGGTAACTGTCGTGTTTTAATTTAAAAGAAAGTTTCATTTTGATAGAACCATCCACATGCTCAGTATGGCCCAAAGTGCTTTGCAGCAGTTGCGCTGCTGGGAAACGGGACAGCGCTCATTTGTATTCAGTAAGCCCTCATAGCCTAAACGTCTGCCTTGTGATGTTTGGCTAAGGGATAAGTATTGGGCAGCGCTGGCTCTCTGCTGACCATGTCAGGGATGCCAAGGAAACCACTGAAAACCCTGGACGACAGCTGCGCCCAAAGTCTCCTGTTCACCAAGGTGCCACCCTGGCAGACTCTGGCAAACCACCCACCTTTCCCCTGTTTTCATGAATGGGCCAAAAGTGAGAGGCGTCCTACAACTAGAGCGCAGTCTGATTTGCCACATGACTGCCTGGGCAACTGTGAAGATTGCTTGTGTTGGGTCTAACTAGCCGCACTTAATTCCAGTTGCCCTGTTAACAGCCAGGAATTCCAAGGAATTTGCATCCTCCAGACCTTTCCTTGGAACCTCCAAACCTTTTGGCTCTGTGTTGTGCTAGGAGGAAGAAAGCAAAGAACCTGCCTTCACGTAGCACCTTCCATCACCACCCCCCTCGGATGTTCCAAGGTGCTTCTCAGGAACCAAGTGTCTATAAAGCACAGTCATGTTTATAAAACTTGAGCTGCCCAGTGCTGGTGCATCTCCCAATGCGATCGCAATCAGTTTGAGGCGGAGGGTGAAATAATTGGGCAGGATTCAGGGAAAACCACGTGCAAAATGACGGCATGTAAGTTTTTGCATTCAGACAAGGCCTTAGTTTAATGTTTCATCTGAAGCGAGGCATCTCTGACAATACAGCTGTCCCTCCGTGCTGCAGTGGGATACTCAGAAGGGGCCCGAAAGGGCACTCTGCTATTAGGCATTCATAGACTAGAGGAGCAACCAGTAAGAAGATATATATATTTTATTAAACAGTATAATGTAATCGTTTTCAAACCCTCGTTTTGCTGTGTGCGAGGGCCCACAGGGGAAATAAACATTTAAATGTTTTAATTTAAAAACAAACTAACCCAATTGCCAGCAATGAACTGGGAGGCCTCAGAGTAGCTGGACTCAAACACATCAGGGTCTGTTGTATGATTGAGCTGCACTTCTGTCCAAAAGCCCAATCCCCCGTGTGCCCAGGATGAATTACGAGTGAATTATAGCTTACGCTAAAGTTAGCAGTACTCGCTTGACAGGAAACAAAATGCGATGAATAGATAGAGAAAAAAAAGGGGTCAGTTCATATCAAGCTGACAGACATATTTTACTTGTCAAGCAGTTCATGCAGTGACTGTGTACAGGGGCAGGGCTGGGTAAATTTCCGTCAGATCCCATCGACAAATTTGCATCGCGTTCGCCTCCGTGAAAAATCAGTTGGCAGGTGAGGCTTTGATCCTCGCGTGTTCCAGGGTTTTATCAAGAGGATACAGGGTCTCTCCGATGTTGTGTCAGGAGGCAGTGATTTGATCACTACATGGCAGCGGAATCACAGAGCGATTCTGTTCCGAGTGGATGGATTGTACCCGGTGTCGTGGCTGTCTTCTGAGTAATCTTTGATAAAAGACAAAATTCAGTGGAGAGAAAGGCGAACAGCGCTTGTGTGTTTTGCTCTTCCAAGCTGCAAAATACCAGGCAAATTGATCCTCTGGGAGTAGTAAATACACATTACTTTATCTTGTACTTCATGTCCATGGCTTTCATATACCCCTGAATCCTGATAGAACAACAATAGTTAATAGACTAAAAAGAGTAATTACAAGCATCTTTTCAGCACTTCCAGCTTGACTGACTTTGTGTGACCTTATACTTTTTACCTCAGCTAATCTGGCTGCTACATTTTTGATTCAATTTGCATAGTCTGTGTAGTGTATAGTGATACATGACCTTTTCTTAATGTCACCTGTCAAAGAATTTTACACCGGTGTTATAAAAAAAAATATCCCACTAGAGATTAGATGTCTGATAAACAGAGCCATTGACTGTTGTTGGTTAGTGAAGATTCAAAATGGCAGCGGGATGCAATAGTGATGGGAAATAGGAGAAAGAGTCACTTGGATGGAAAAGGGATGGGAAGCAGGAGAGTCACTGGAATGGGATAGTGATGGAAAACATGGGAACAAGAGTCACTAGGATGGAAAAGAGATGGGAAACAAGAGAGAGAGTCACTGGGATGGGATTGTGACAGGAAACAGGAGAGAGACTGGGAAAGGGATGGGAAGTAGGAGAGTCACTGGGATGGGATAATGATGGAAAACATGGGAGAGAGAGTCACTAGGATAGGAAAGAGATGGAAACAGAAGAGACAGTCACTGGGATGGGATAGCAATGGAAAACAAGAGAGAGAGAGTCACCGATTTCGGATATTGATGGGAAATACAGAAGAGAGGCAGGCAATGAGATGGGATCATGATGGGAGATATTTAAGGGTCATAGCTGGAATAAATGTTGAGTTCTTTGTCTAACACAGTCAGTACTCACCCAATTTAGAATGTAGTCCAAAGCTTAGGTTGATCTTCAAGGTAATCAAACGTTATTGACCTTCAAGTATATATGGGTCTAATGGTCACACGTAACGACTTAACTAATGCAGGATGTTCGGTGTGTTCCCATGACTTTGGCAACTGGAGCTACCTCCTTTTGTGTGAGTAGTAGAGTGCCTCAAAGATCAGTCGTAGGGCCTCAATTATTTACCACCTATGATCTGAAGAAATTAGCAGAACTGTAATGTATTCAAGATTACTGATGCCACAAACATAGATGGGATTTCATGTTGAGATGAAGACAAAAAGAGTCTGCTAAAGAATATACCTAGGATGAGTGAGGGGACAAAAAGTTGGCAGATGGAGTTTAGTGGGATAAGTGTTGAAAAGATGTTTCCACTAGTGGGGGAATTTCAAACCAGGGGACATGGTTACAGAGAAAGGGGACCCTCATTTAAAACTGAGATAAGAAGGAATGCCTTCTTCCAGGGGATAGTTAATGCCTGCTTCAGTTAACTGGCCTTTCTTAATATCTGCACTTGGTTAACAAATTATCCATGCAGAATGGCTTATGAATGCAGCAGGTGACCCAACCATTCTGAGACTGTGCTTATTCTCCACACAACCTTCATTTCATCCTTGTCTTCATTTCATCCAACATCCCATTAACAGAACCTCCTCTTCCTCTTTTCCCAAATCCATTGTTCTGGATGCTGGGCAAATACAGCTGCTTCGTCTCAATGATTTCATGTGGCTGCAGGTTCCAAGTGCCAGCTATCCTGTGGGGAAGAATGTTTCTTTTGAATTCTCCCACCAGATTTATTAGTGGCGAGTTTCTGTTTATTGATCACGGTTTTTTTTGCAATTTTCCACTGATCCCGTGCCTCATCAGTTTACCAAAGACAGCTCACAAGGATGTGCTCTTGCCATCATCCTTTCAGGGGCCTAGATCCAGTTTCAGCTTCCTTATCTATCCCTCCAGCTTTCATTCCTGGTCCATCAAAGATCTCAAGTTCCTGGGACAGCTATCTGGTTTCGGTAGAGACGCCTATGTTTTCCAGGTGATATTGACTTGATTCCAATCACTTGATGGTAGGCAATCCTTCTTACTGCTCCCAAGGAGGCACTACCACTACCAAAGGGTGACAGATCCACACACTTTAGAGTTTGATAATTAGCCAGTAGGTTATTGCTCTTCCTTGCCACTCTCCATTTTCTTGCCCATGTTCCATAATGCAGCCTGGCTGTGTTATATCAACTTCACACTGGAGAGTTAGTGGCAAGTTCTTGAGGATATGAGCCCATTGCATCCCAAAGTTGTCATTTGATATTGTTCCAGATTGTTACTCGTGCAAGTCATTGGGAAAATGGAAAGGGTTCCCGATGGTTTTCTTGGTCAACATGAATGGTGGAACTGAGGTACATGGGTGAAGGAGACTAGGAGCTTGTATTCAGATAACACCCCTTCACATCCCCCATTAACCATATGTTCACTTTATTTTTGTCAATTCAAATCTCCAACATTTGCTGTTGACTGTTAAGGAACGGATTTCTGCTGTTACCACCAACCTTATTGTGTGTTTCACATGCAGGCACTGATCAGCAATCACTGTCTGCTTTCAGAATCAAAGACAACTATGGGTAAAACTGGAGTATAAAAAGTGAGGCAGCGTGCTTCCATGTGCCAAGTTCTAATTGCCCTCAAGATGTCTTGCGTGACAGAGACAAAGATAAAGCCTTTTGCAATTTGTCATCTCAGTTCACAACTTCTTCTGTTGCTTGCACTGTCAACGTATCCTGGCCGATAAAGGAACTTAATTCGCCTTTTGTTATTTCTGCTGTACTCGTCTGCATTGTTTCTTCACCTAGATATTAATGCACCAAAATGATAAACACTCTCCATTATGCATCCAGGGGAAGGGGAGAGATACAAGCATTGAAGAGATGGTAATGATTTGAAATGGGGCTGACATTAATTATTGTAGTTTGTAGCCTAATCCAAATGTCACAACACGTAATACACTACAGCCAAGGCATTTTCTTTTCATCTATATAGAAATATATTTCATTGCATATGTACACTTAAATATAAGTGGAAATATAAAGTAAAAATGCCAAAATGCTGGAAGGACTCAATAGGCCAGGTAGCATCTGTGAACAGCTGATGACCTTACATCAGAACTAATTATTTTGAAAGGTCACCAAATCAAAATGTTACCTCTGTTTCTCCCTCCACAGATGCTGCCTGATCTACAAAGTATTTCCAAAATTTTCTGCAATTAACATTAATGTGTCCTTCATTAGATTTTTAAATTAAGGGAGAATTCATGTAGGACCGGTGTGTAATTATGTGTTTGCTGATAATTTTGGATGTGTGGAATTACTGGGGTAAATTTTTCAGAGTCGTGGTCATTAACGCAGGAAATGTGAGGTTTTCCATGCTCCTTGACTGTATATTAATGCAGTTTCTTCCCTTTCACTGCTGGGCAACTCTCCAAGCAAATTCCCTTGATTATGTCATGAGCACCAACTGATTAAACAAAATACATTGCTGACTTAAAGGAAGAAACAGATAAAGTAAAGAGCATCTTTTGAAATTACTTTCTAGGCAGCTTTGATAGCTGTCCTGATTGTGATATCTTTGCATGACATGCACGTGCACTATTGTCTTGGGGCTTTACTGATGAAGGAACACTCTCAATTCCAGTGTCCCAAAAATGCTTGATAGTAAGGATTTCCAAATTCTATTTTTCTCCACTTCCATGAGTTATTTTGGGCCTGCAAAACTCATGTTCAGCCAAATATCATTCCAAAAGTTTATATACTATTGCTGTTAGTGCTGAACTGAAGCGTTAATAATTACTGCTAAGAACAGGAGACGTGTTGTTGAAGTTTTTCATTGTGCATTCATAGGAAAATTTGCAAGAACTGCTTATGTAAAGAGAAATGTGAAAGGACAATTCTTGCTGGCTGTCCTGATGAGTACAGCTTATTACAGTTAAAAATAGCTTATTTCAGCAATGCTCTGTTCTACCAAATGATTATTTGATAATTGCTAGCGGAAGTTGTAATCTCAGTGGCAACTTTTTATGTGTGTTTATATAGAGTATAATTTATACAATGTGTATATAGATATAAAACTCCAAACCATTTATATATATAGTGAATATATGTGCGTATTTAGATGTATGTAAGTATGTTGTGAGATTATGACACATCAGGGGTTCACATGTTTTGTAACTGTACATCTGGTTTATTACACCACTTGAAATTTATACATTGTCAGGGCATTTGAATTATTAATTTGCTAATGAAAGTCATCAAATGCACAAAGTAATTAGAGAGTCGCTCTTTAATGTTTTGTATTTGCAAAAACTAGTTTACTGTGGTTACATTGGAGAATATGACACTGTAAGTCGGCTCATGCTCCAAGGTGTTGCGATAAGACCATAAGATCCTGGAGCAGAAATAAGCCATTTGGCCCATCGAGTCTGCTCCCCCATTTGATCATGGCTGATATGTTTCTCAACCCCATTGTCCTGCCTTCTCCCTGTAACCTTTGATCTTCTTATTAATCAAGAAGGTATCTATTTCTGTCTTAAAGACATTCAATGATTTGGTCTCCGCAACCTCCTCCAGCAATGAGTTCCACAGATTCCCCACCCTCTGGCTGAAGAAATTCCTCCTTATCTCAGTTCTAAAGGGTCATCCCTTCACCCTGAGGCTGTGCCCTCAGGTCCTAGTATCTCCTCCTAGTGGAAGCATCTTCTGACATCCATTATATCCAACCCTCTCAATATTCTGTAAGTTTGAATCACATGCCTCTCATCCTTCTAAACTCCATCGAGTATACTTCCAGAATCCTTGACCTCTCCTCAAATGCCAAACCCTTCATCCCTGGGCTCATTCTTGTAAACCTGCTGTGGACCTCATCCAAGGCCAACACATCCTTTCTTATTGTGGTTCTGTTCGCCGAGCTGGAAGTTTTTGTTGCAAACGTTTCGTCCCCTGGCTAGGCGACATCATCAGTGCTTGGGAGCCTCCTGCGAAGCGCTTCTTTGATGTTTCCTCCGGTTTTATAGTGGTCTGTCCCTGCCGCTTCCGGTTGTCAGTTTCAGCTGTCCGCTGTAGTGGTTGGTATATTGGGTCCAGGTCGATGTGTTTGTTGATGGAGTTTGTGGATGAATGCCATGCCTCTAGGAATTCCCTGGCTGTTCTCTGTCTGGCTTGCCCTATGATAGTAGTGTTGTCCCAGTCGAATTCATGTTGCTTGTTGTCTGCGTGTGTGGCTACTAAGGATAGCTGGTCGTGTTGTTTCGTGGCTAGTTGATGTTCATGTATGCGGATTGTTAGCTGTCTTCCTGTTTGTCCTATATAGTGTTTAATGCAGTTCTTGCATGGTATTTTGTACATTACATTAGTTTTGCTCATGTTGGGTCCTTCGTTCTGGTGAGTTGTTGTCTGAGCGTGGCTGTTGGTTTGTGTGCCGTTATGAGTCCTAGGGGTCGCAGTAGTCTGGCTGTCAGTTCTTGGTGCCATACATCAGGAACATCTCATTCTGGCTACCATACATCAGGAGCATCTCAGAACTGACAGCCAGACTACTGCGACCCCTAGGACTCATAACGGCACACAAACCAACAGCCACGCTCAGACAACAACTCACCAGAATGAAGGTCCCGATACCCAACATGAGCAAAACTAATGTAGTGTACAAAATACCATGCAAGGACTGCACAAAACACTATATAGGACAAACAGGATGACAGCTAACAATCCGCATAAATGAACAGCAACTAGCCACGAAACGACACGACCAGCTATCCTTAGTAGCCACACACGCAGACAACAAGCAACATGAATTCGACTGGTACAACACTACTATCATAGGGCAAGCCAGACAGAGAACAGCCAGGGAATTCCTAGAGGCATGGCATTCATCCACAAACTCCATCAACAAACACATCGACCTGGACCCAATATACCAACCACTACAGCGGACAGCTGAAACTGACAACCGGAAGCGGCAGGGACAGACCACTATAAACACCGGAGGAAACATCAAAGAAGCGCTTCGCAGGAGGCTCCCAAGCACTGATGATGTCGCCTAGCCAGGGGACGAAACGTTTGCAACAAAAACTTCCAGCCTCGGCAAACAGAACCACAACAACGAGCACCCGATGCACAAACTTTGAACATCCTTTCTTAGATATGGAGCCGAAAACTGTGTCACAATATTTCAAATGCAGCCTAACCCGAGCTTTATACAGCCTCAGCATTGAGTACATCACTGCTGCTGCATTTTAGCCCTCTTGAAATGAATGCTAACATTGCATTTACCTTCCTAATCACTAACTGAACCTGCATTTTAACCTAAAAGTATTCTGAACTAGGATTCACAAGTCCCTTTGTGCTACAGATTAGAAAATAATCTGTCTCTGTCCTTCCGACCAAAGTGCATAACCTCACACTTTCCCATATTGTGTCCCGTCTGCCCACTTGCTGTGCTTGTCCAGGTCCTCCTGCAGTTTCCCATCTCATCAGCACTACCTGTCTCCCTATGTTTCATCCTAGCACCAAGAATAGGCCATCTCTATGGGAGCTGCTTGTACAAACACTGAATTACATTGAATGTACAAGTTGGGATCAGGCCATTTGGCCAAATGGCTCTGTGTTGGCATTTGTTATCTACACTAGCCTCCGCCCACTCAGCTTCAACCAAGCCATCAGGATGAGCAGTTCCTTTCCCCATCAAGTGACTATCTAACTTCCCCTTAAGTGTCACTGTGCTATTCACCTGAACTATTCCTTGTGGTAAATTATTGTTCGTTCATAGATATCACCTTATGATTGTTGCTCACTTCAGGAGGATTTAGATTGAGAACTTCCACCTCTGTGTATTTCCTCTGCCCCCAGTTTACAGTCGACACCAGACCCCTAACTTTTAATAGTGGGGCATCCAGAAATTCTTATTAAAGTTTTACTTGATGAGGATTTAGAGAAAGATGGGAAAATTCCAATTGGCTGCAGGAGTGGTGCTCGAAACATCAAACTCAAGAAGCTGCCAGGGTGGATCATGAAGAGCAAGTTCATTTGACTGCCCAGGAAGAAGAGTTAGAATGGATACTGTTTGAAAGAGAATCATGAATGAAAAGAACTGCATCTGCCACAAGCCATTAGGGGCATCCAGCGGCATTGTGAAAATTATGAGCTCTTGATCTGATCTTTTTCCTCAAAGACTAGTAAAAAATCTTGAAGCATTGATGACCGAACTCTTCATTGTCATTCGGTGAGGGAATCAAATAGTGTGGAGCTATCAAAGTTCAGATTCAGCTCAGCCACAATCTGATCAAGTAGGGACACGAGGTGCTGAATGGCCTCTTCTGTTTCTAGGGACCTGTGAAAAAGGCACATTTTTGGCTTGTTTTAAAAAAAAGATTTTACTGACAGGGATCTGCAGTTCAACCTCTTCATGTCATAGTATATTAAAACAAGAACTTTGAGTAACTTGGTTTTGTTTGTTGAGGAAGGTTTTGGAACAAAATTATAGTCTGTAATGCTGTTTTTCCACAATTAAGTCTGCTTATAAAGACTAAACTTCCAAGTACCGTTGTGCGACTTTGAAAGACTGCTCACAATTGTCCACAAACAGCCATGTCCTAATCTGCAATTGAATCATTCCCCATTTCTCGCTCATTTTTAAACTCCCCCCCAACCCTCACCATATGGGACCCAATAAAATATTCCGAGGCTCCATATGGGGAACTCTGATGTGACCTGTATCCATTTTGACGGACAGATGAGAAGCTCGTTTCTCTCCTGAAGCTTAATTTAGGAGCATCAGCTGCTGGCAGTGTAGTTATGGCAACTGCACTCCCATAACATATTCCAGCCTTCCTAATTTCTGTGTCAGCCACATTTAAACATCAGTGTGACAGGAACTACACCAGCATTGTGTGGTTCCGTAAATGACGAGGTCTGATGCAATTAAATCTCCCTCCAGCTTTAGCTAAAGTGATTGTTTGCAGTCTCACTCCAGCAGATCACTTATGGCTTCTGTTTTTGGAATATTTTACAATGGTAATGATTCAAACTCGTCATGAATATCAACAGCGACAGTGTCTGTAATTGGAGCAGTGAGGGCACAGTGCGTAATTACTCTTAAACATAGATCAGGGTAACCTTCTCATACTGCAGGCTGCTTTTATTGTCTTGTGTGACTTTTGTTGAGGGTGTGAATCGCACCTATTCACTTAGCGCAATTGGCAAGCATTTGCCAAATTGAAATTGATGGCTACGTGTTAGTCTCCATTGTTATTTTGCTATTAGCCCAGCATTCTGCAAGAGGAAAGAAGAAGGGAAGTGGAAATGTGAGGGAAGTCTTCCAGTGCAATGTTTGGCTGCACCCCGCTCCCCAATTATTTATGAGCTGGGGATGGGAGGGGGTGGGGGAAATGTGTACAGAGGCAAATTAAAAAATCATTACCAACAAATCGGTGAAGAACTGGGCTGCAGTCAGAGCTCGTTAGCAGAGGCACGTGAACCATGTCTATCAGTGGAGTCACTTTGCTGCAGAGTGAACCCATCTCACTCTCTTTGAAAGTATTGAGTCTTAGTAGGTCCATTGTTATTGGTAGCCATTCTCATTGAGTGTGAGATAACAAGATGAGGGGGGAGAGCAGGCTGGTATTGGTCAATATATCCAATTATGTCCTCATCCCCTCTCCCCTCCCAGATTGGGCTCTGTGCTTTTAAAACCAGTGTTGGCATTCTCTCTTTGCTCTACCTTGCCAGTGAGTGCCAGTTGGAATGCACTGTTATCGGCCCACCTTCCCCCAACCTCAGCGTTTCCCCTGACTGGGGATCAGTTAACGTCGTGCAGGCAGGGTATTGACCCTGCGACCTTTCAATTCTGCACTTAATGCAAACTTGTCGAGGAGAGAGATGTTCCACTTTCTTCAGTCTGAGTGACAGAGGCTCTCCCGACCTCTGGTTATATAGCGATTTTTGCCACGGGAAAAGAGAAATGTGCAGATGTCAGTAAATTAAGCCGGCTGATTTGGTGGCTTCAGTGTGAAAGCTGTGAAGATTGAAGTCTTATCTCTGGTGTGCAAGGCCGGCGGTCCACTGGCTGAGTCGGATTGTCAGGGGCTGATAAGGCAGCATTGTGGCTCTTTAGCGAGAGGAGCTCCAGACAGTACTCCTGCTCAAGGATGATGTCTCCTGAGCAGCCAACTGCTGCTGCTGGGAGGATCCCACTCTCCCATTCTGTAGTAGCATACAGCGCAGAAAGGGGCCATTCAGCCCATCAAGGGTGGGCCACATCTCATTTGGACAACCTGACGGGAAACAAGAGACACTAAACGTGTTGACCGATGCAGAATTTGGGGCAGTTCCTTCACCTTAGCAAGGGAATATTTGCAAGCTCCACAGCTGAATGAAGAGCAACAAAGCGACTTAAATCCACAAAACCAACAGGAACACAAAATAAAGCTGGAGCTGTAGAAGGCATTAATGCCGTTTGCCTACAGGACAAACCACCTGCAATCTGCCACACACCATCTTGATTAGGAACGACAGGTGTCCCCCCCCTCCGTATCTGCAACTACTGCGTTCCCAGACCTACCGTGGATGCCCAAAACCGTGGAAAATTTACCTCCCTGGTAACCCCCTGGAATTATTCCCAGAGTGCTCCATGTCATATTTTCAGGCCACGGTAAACCACAGATAACTGAAACTGTGGACACCGAATCTGCAGATATGGGGTTTGACTGAATATCAGCGTTCCTTTACCTTCACTGGGTGAAAATCCTAGTACTCCTTCCTTTACAGCATTGTGGATATACCTGTGCACCAAGGATTGCAGTACTGCCATAACACATGTTTCGTTAATACAAATTCGCGAAAATGTGTCTGGCGAATTGGGGACACTGTTTCTATAGTGCGAACTTTCTAAAGCGATTCTAAAGCGATTCAGACCCCATTCGTTTAAATGGTGCCACTATTAAGCGATTTTCTATAACACGGGATTGCACGAGAATGGAACTATAGCAGAACTGACTGCAGTTCTACTCATCTGCTGAAGGGCACTTAGAGATCGCAGCAAATGCTATCTGAGCCTGTGATGCCCACACCCTTCCATGAACGGGTGAAGAAAAAAATGCTGCTTGTAATACCAATTGCTTTTTAAGTAGATAGCTCAAGACCAAAAGTTCCTCGCTGAAATATGACCGCCATCAACATCACTGGTATCAGCTGTATATCATTGAGCTACCCCAGGACCATGGACTGTATTGGAAATGATGCTGTGTCGGGGAAGGAAAGATAGCCGTAGATAGATAAGGCATTTTTCAGGACCTTGAGACATTTTCACATGCACTTTGCAGGCGATGAAATAGTTCTTGAAGTCTAGTCACCATTATAATGTGGGAGATTATGTGGCTACGTGGTTCACCTCTCCTGTCCTCTCCAATTAACACGTTCCACTTTCTGGAATTGCCCAAACCTCTTACATGAAAACCTAACTCGAAGGCAATTGAATCCAGATTTTGTGAAGCCACGCAGTCTGGGCTGGACTGGCTCTATTAATGATTATAACCTTCTGGTTGTAAAAGGACCAGAAGCCAAGTTAAGGCACCAGTTAGCACCCTTTCACCTATCTCAGGCACATGCTGGAATCTGCCAGGACTCTCCTCATATTCTTTGGTCCAGTATGACCTCTTTAACGTCACCCAATCTCATTCCTGCCCCAGCTCAACGCTTGCTGAAATCCTCATTCCTGTCTACGTTAACTCTAGATTTGCCCATTCTAACACACTTGTGACTGCTCTGTCATATTCTGCTATCGATATTCTTGAGGTCATCGAGAACACAGCTGCCCATGTTTTACGTACAAGTCATGTTCCCCTCTCAGCCCTATGCTCTCACATACATCGACTTTGACATTCTCACCCTTGTTTTTGAACTTCTCCACGGCCCACTCTCTGTACTCTTTCCAGCCTCACAAACCTTGAGGCTATCTGTACCACTCTAATTCTGGGTGTTTTGGACGTCCTTGATTTTAATTGCTGTGCCATTGTTCAACATGCTTTCAATTACCTAGGCCCCATGCTCTGCAATTCCCTTCCTAAACCTCTTAACCTCAATACCTTCATTTAACTTTATTAAGGCAGCACGGTGCCACAGTGGTTAGCACTGCTGCCTCACAGCACCAGGGACCTGGGTTCAATTCCCGCCTCAGGTGACTGACTGTGTGGAGTTTGCACATTCTCCCCATGTCTGCGTGGGTTTCCTCCGGGTGCTCAGGTTTCCTCCCACGGTCCAGAGATGTGCAGGTTAGGTGAATTGGCCATGCTAAATTGCCCGTAGTGTTAGGTGAAAGGGTAAATGTAGGGGAATGGGTCTGGGTGGGTTGCTGTTCGGAGGGTTGGTGTGGACTTGTTGGGCCGAAGGGCCTGTTTCCACACTGTAAGTAATCTAATCTAAAATAAAGGCAATCCTGAAAACCTTCCTTTCTATGACTCAGCTTTTGGTCATCTGACCTAATATTTCCTTATGTATCACTTGAAATGTTCCTGTGAGGTACTTTGAGATGCTTCATTATGTTAAAGGCACCATATAAATATAACGTGTTGACTCATCATTGAAGAGGAGACAATTCGGCAAAGTAGAGCACTTAAATTTCTGGAAAGAGTCGAGTGAGGGACGGAAAAGATAAATATTCCAGACTCCAGCTTGGAGAGAAAAGGATTAATCTAAATATACCTTTGCTTCCCTGTTCATCTCTGCCCTTTCTAATATACATAAATATCATTTGAAATATATTTTTAGAAGGAGTTAATCATGCGGAGGAAAAGCTGTGGTTTGCGCTGGATATGAAGTGCATTAATCAATGGCTTAATACATGTCGAAGTGACTGGCCACATTTTATACTTTCCAAAATGCTACAAACTCTAGTTAACCCACTTTGCCACATTTTCTCTCTCTGCCTCTCTCTCTCTCTCTCTATACGCCTCTCTCTCTCTCTCTCCATCTCTCTCTCTATCTCTCTCTCTCTGTCTCTCTCTCCCTGTCTCTCTCTCTGTCTCTCTCTCTCTGTCTCTCTCTATCTGCCTCTGTCTCTCTCTCTCTCTGTCTCTCTATGTCTCTCTCTGTCTCTCCCTCTCCCTCTGTCTCTCACCTTGAGTTGTGAAGTTTTGTAACCCACTATATCAAGATAAATTTCTCACAGTTCCTAGCCAGACTGGCTCCCTGGGAACAGCATCTACAATGTTGGCATCAAGTGAAGCTCAAGGGTTTGGTCACTGACATCCAAAGGGTAGATGCTTGTTTGAAGATGGTTGTTCGTCCCACCTAGGCTTTCGGTTCTCCATTAAATAAAAAAGCACCTTGAAATGCTAGTGACTTGAGGATCAACAACTGACATTTGTTGACAGAGAAAAATTTAGAAAGAGCTGTGAAATCTGTAACAAGAGATGCGGGCGAGAGTAAATGTGTTGACTGGGTGGGCAGTAGTTGGACAGACAGTTCAGTGTAGAGGGCTGGCTGGTGTAGCAGTCATATTAGTGGATTGAATACTTAGAAGCCAAGACTAATAATCCAGTGATATGGAAGTTAGAATTCCACTGAAATCTGTTCTTTAAATAAAATCTGGTGGAACCAGAAGTGACCACGAAAGCTATTAAATGATCAACTTCCAAGATTGTTCACTAATGTTCTGTAGAGAAGAAAACACGTCAGCCTTGCCATACTGGTTTATTTGGGGTAGCACGGTGGCTCAGTGGTTAGCACTGCTGCCTCACAGTACCCAGGTCCCCGGTTCGATTCCAGCCTCAGGTGACTGTGTGGAGTTTGCACATTCTCCCCGTGTCTGCGTGGGTTTCCTCCGGGTGCTCCAGTTTCCTCCCACAGTCTAAAGATGTGCAGGTTAGGTGAATTGGCCATGCTAAATTGACCATAGTGTTAGATGCATTAGTCAGAGGGGAGGTGGGTCTGTGTGGGTTGCTTTTCGGAGGGTTGGTGTGGACTGGTTGGGCTGAGGGGCCTGTTTCCACACTGGAGGGAATCTAATCTAATCTAATATGTGACTATGATTCCCACACCAAATTGAGGCTTGATTTCAAGTACCCCTGCCATGCATGTTTATGATGTGGAAGAGCTGGTGTTGGACTGGGGCGGACAAAGTTACAAATCACACAACACCAGGTATTGACCATCAGGTTTATTGGAAGTACAAGCTTTCAGAGCACTGCTCCTTCATCAGGTAGCAGGATCTTAAGACACAGAATTTACAGCAAGTGTTTATGACAGGGGTGGAACTGGGAAGGCAGGGGCACATAAAGTAGATCAGGTGGTTGGACTAGCATCTTACAGCCCACCTTGAGCTGACACCCATAACTTACCGGGTGAACAGAGGTCAAAATCAGCAACCTACCCGTTTGATTTAAACTGATAGTTCAAAGTCACTTAGCAAGTCAGTGATATGAGCTGAGTCATGCACTGCCCATTCAGAACATGGATGGTCGTGTTTGTAAATGGTCAATATGAAAAAGAGCGTTGGTGGGGGGGAACGAGAAGTGAGAATGTGGAATTAGATCACTTCTGAAATGGTGTGGTGGGAACTGGAATGAGGGAGTAGTGAATCCCATGCTGCATATAAGCACAGGTCAACGTGTTGATAAGACCATAAAAGAGCAACCAAAATCCTTGACTTGTATCTGGAGGTATAGCTTAAGTAAGAGAGGGCAATGTTGAACTTAAACAAGACTTTACTCTGGATACACCTGGCCTACTTGGTCGAGTTATAGGTGCCCCATGGATGGGTGCTATTTAAACTCAAATTTAAAAAAAGCCCGTAGATCACGGAATCCCAACGCATCCACACCGAACAGTAACCAAGCCAGTCCCATTCCTCTAACTAATGCACCCAAACTACACATAACTGAACATTGTGGACAGTTTAGCATGGCTAATTCACCTAAGCTGCACATATTTGGATTGTGGGAGGAAACCTGCACAGACACAGAGAGAACGTGCAAACTCCACTCAGGCAGTCACCCGAGGCTGGAATTAAACCTGGGTCCCTGGCGCTGTGAGGCAGTAGTGCTAACCACTGAGCCACCATGTTGCTAGTGTAGACATATTAGGATGTTACCAGGGTTAAAGAGGATACAATTCAGAAAACTGTTAGAAAGAGCAAATCACATCTGGAGCTAAAAAGATTAAGTCATAGAGTGGAAACAGACCCTTTGTTCCAACCAGTCTATGTTGACCATAATCCCAAGCTAAACTAGTCCCACCTGCCTGCACTTGGTCGTAATCCTCCAAACATTTCATATTCATGTACTTATCTAAACATCTTTCAAATGTTGTAACTGTATCCGCATCCACCACTCTCTTGGAAGTTCATTCCACACACACTGTGTAAAAAAAATTGCCCCCATGTCTTTTTAAAATCTTTCTCCTTTCACTTTAAAAATATGCCGCCTGGTCTTGAAACCCCCACCCTAAGGGAAAGACACCTGCCCATTCACTTTATCTATGCCCCTCGGTATTTTGTAAACCTCTATAAGGTAACCTGAATCCCCCAGCATTCTAACAAAATGAACAGTGGAACATAAATTTAGTATTCCTTTCACAGTTTCAGAATGTTCCAAAGTGTCTCATTGCCCATCAGATACTTTTGAAGCGTAATCGCTGTTGAACTTAAACTTATTACCCTCTCACCTTAAACTTATTACCCTCTAATTTTGGACTCCACCATAGACATTGCCTATTCATCTTATCCATGCCCCTCATGATTTTATAAACCTTTATAAGGTCACTCCTCAGCCTCCAACACTCCAGGGAAAATAGCTCCAGGCTATTCAGCCTCTCCCAATAGCTCAAATCCTCAACCCTTACAAGGCAACATCCTTGTAAATATTTTCTGAATCCTTTCAAGTTCCACAACATTTTTACTATAGCAGAATTGAACACAGTATTCCAAATGTGGCCTAACCAATGTCCTGTACAGCTGCAACATGACCTCCCAACCCTTATACTCAATGCACTTATACTTGAGAGAGGATCTGAGTCCTGAGTGCCTCGTCACTCCTGCTGGTCCAGGGTCTACATGTGATCTTCATGGACTGCATTGGCACTTTGTACTCCATGTGAGCTGTTGATTAAAGCGAACAGTCACTTGTAACATTTCACCTCCAGGGACATTAGTCTACACGCTGGGATGGGAACAGTTAAAATCAAAATCCTTTCACTTACCAACTTGAGGGGTGGGCTGTATTAAAAGGTTTTGTGCTGAATCTAACCAATCAGTAGCAGACTGTTGTCAGTTACTGTTGCAAAGTGCCACTCAACTGCAGTGCACAGGTGTGAGGATTATTGAAGACTGCCTGTTGCGTCTTGAAGGATCCATTTTCCTCTTTGTTGAAGGCAGGATTAGTCCATACAGTTTACTCCCTTGCCGTGCAGTGAGTCTGGCTTCAGTGTGATAGACCAACACAACACTGTCCAACATTGGCTGGCTTCAGGTCTCCTCATTGAATTGCTGGCACACACAATGTTGTTATTGCTCAGGGAGTTGGAATGAAAATGTGAGAAATGGCAGCACTTCAGGAAAGTGTGTTCACAGGAGAAATCTCAGCGGGTCTGGCAACATCCGTGGAGAGAAAGCAGAGTTAACGTTTTGAATCCAATGACCCTTCTGTATTCATTTAAAGCAAACAATTAATTGAAGGCTTTGTTACTAACGTGCATATGATGAGTTGCCTTTAAGTCATCCAAGAAAGACATGGATGCAGTAGATGTTAGAAAGTTTTGGCCATTGTTGTTTGAGAGAATTAATGAGAATGGACCGCAAAGCAATGACTATGGATATTTGGCCAATAAATGTTTATAATGTCATTACTTCAGTTTAAAGCAAACATGTTAATACTGATTGAAATGGGGTAATAGGCTGTTTGGAGTTCAATCCACTGAAAGCTTAATAATTGTTTTTAGGCTTTAAGTTTAGTTGTATATAATGATTGTACACACACGTGCACACACAAACAAACAGAGTTTCTCAATCACAATTATACACATACAGATCCCCTCACTTATATACACTCATACAAATACACTTACACTCACCCACACTCTCACGCTCATACACAGTCAGTCATACTCTCACACACCCATATAAACACACTTCCTTTCACTTGTGCAAAGTTGTACTTACACACACACTCACAGTCTCATGTACTCGTGCACGTTGGCTAATAGCCAACCATGCAAGCTGCACCCACTTATATGTTTGAGGAATATCGTGCCTCTAGATTTGTGTATCTCCCTATCCTGTGTAACCGGATGTTTTCCCTCACCTGGGGCTGAACATTACTCTGGGGCTGGGATCACTAATCCCTGCTGTAAAAGTCCAAACCTCTCCGCCTCGCCAGGCGTGCCAACCCTCCCCCCCCTCAACTGTGCATCCTACTCCTCCCCTCGACTGCCCATGCCACAATACCTGTGGGCTGGCCATCCCACCCCTCCCCCACTTTGGTGATCGACCGTGAATCAGCCTGAAGTCTACTGCTGGAGTGGGGCTCCAATCTCCAGTTGGCAACTCTCCTATACCCTGACAGCATCTCCGGGAGCAGGGCTGTCCCAGAAAGGAAGCAAGGCAGGGTGGACCATGGGGAAGGGAATTCAGGGATGGGGAAAACAGAAGACGAGTGGCGATACCTTGGGAATGTGGAGGAGATGGGGGTGGGGTCTTCGATTGGCACAGCAGGCCTGAAAGGGAGCCATGCCCCAACCCCCCCCAACTGCTTCACCACCAAGTTCCTCTGCATTTGGTAACATCCCAGCAAGATACCATTGGGTGGCTCATTAATTAGTCATTTGAGGATCCAAACTGGTTCATTAGTGAGCGTCTGCTGCACTGATGGTGTAGTTCTCACGAGGCCTGGGACTGCAGACCTGGTGCCCAATTCTACACTCCCCCTTGTGATGCCAGCAAGAAACAAACTGACCCTCTCACACAGCTGTGATCAAGTTGAGTTTGATTCTCATTGAACCCCAGCTGGGGTTTATTTTCCTTTTTAAAAAAAGCACCAAGTCACAGATTTTAAGCTTCAAGTGACACGTAACTAGGTAGAATAACCCTGAGCTTAAATCACGATTCACATTTGCAGTGATGATCAATGTTCCTGCTCATCCAACACTCATACACACGCACGCACACACGCGGGCACACACATACGCACTCACTCAGTCATGGTCTCTCTCTCTCTCTCTCTCTCACGCATACACAAACACACAATATTTTATTAAACATGGGCTAGGAGAGTGTAAAGATCTGCAACTTTTGATGACTCTCCCGTAACAATTCAAAGATATGCAGGTTAGGGTGAATTGGTCATGCTAAATTGCCCATAGTGTTCAGGGATGTGTAGGCAAGGTACATTATTCAGGGGTAAATATAGGATAATAGGATAAGGGAATGGGTCTGGATGGGTTATTCTTCGGAGGTTGGTGTGGATTTGCTGGGCCGAAGGTCCTGTTTCCACACTGTAGGGATTCTATGATTGAACAAGAATGCTGGGCTGTCAGTTTAATGCTGGCTATCTTTTGCTGTCCTTTGATGGCCCTTGGGTGGTTTGTAATTAAATTGTTCAGAGATGTTATGACACACCTCTGGAGCCTCTGCCTGGGCCTCCTGGCTCAGAGGTATGAACGTTGCCTGAGCACTGCATGGGGCTTGTGGGGAGATGAGGCATAGCTGGCAGCTGAAGACACAGGATGGGGAGAACAGTGACCAGCCAGAGCTGGGGAGGCAGAGAGATGGTACAGGGTGGTGGCATCTTACTGAAGGCACCAGAATTGGGTGAGGCTGGCGCAAAGTGAGGGTAAAGGGAATTCCGTTGTTGCTCTTGGAAGGAAGGGAAAAGTGGACGGATGGGAATTGGATTGACCCTGTGACCCTGTCACTTGGGGTGGGGGAGAGGGTATACCTGCTGAGGGGGAGAGGAGGATATCTCCGAAGCACTCAGTCCTCAGGCAAGATCCCCAGCTTGGCCTATTCCAGTGACGCTCAGCACAGGCTGGAGGAACAGCACCTCATTGTCCGATTAGGTCCTTTCCAAGCTTCTAGACTCAGGTACAATAAAGCACGGCGCCGGAAAAAGCACAGCAGGTCAGGCAGCATCTGAGGAGCAAGAGAGTCAACGTTTTGGGCATAAGCCCGTCATCAGGAATGGGGAGGGGGAAGGGGGCTAAGAAATAAGTTTGGGGGGGGTGGGGAGTGGTGGGGCTGAGGGGAAAGGTAGTTGGCTCTGATGTCTCCAGTATCTGCAGTCTTCACTGTCTTCTCGATTCAAAGATTGAGTTCAGCAATTTCAGGCCGTGAATTCTGTCCCGCATTTATTTCAGTTTTCCTCTCGTTTGCTTCTCTCAATCTCGTCTTTAATACATTGCTTTTGATTATTCGGCCATTAACACTGACTGTGTGCTAATGCTTTGTTGCTGCTTGATAACCAAAGCTGTTCCTTTGTTCAATGGCATCTTGGTCATTTTGTGTCTATCCTATTGCAGACCTTTCCTATTATTGTTCCTGGCTTCCGCTTCTCAGTGGCAGAAAACCCAAGTCACATTTCTATCACCTTTCACTTCTGAAGGAAATTGATATTGCACTTGGAACATTAACTCTGTTTCTCCTTGCCCACAGACCTGCTGAGTTTCTCCAGCATTCTCTCTACAGCTCTCCACCATCTGCAAGATTTTGCTTTCGGCTTCATTAATGTGTTGTGTTTTTTCTCCCCGACAGGAAAAACATGTTTTGTGTTTAGTTTTGTTAAATACAATTGCAAGTGTTCCAGAGAAAATCAATGACCTGAAAGCAAAACACTCTCTGACCTATATTTAACAAATCATGGCTTGAAAGACTTTGAGTGTCGACATAGCAGCACTTAATATTATTGAGAGAGTATTGATTAAATGCGACTGAGGAGGAGGTAGCAAGTTAAGGAACCAGCAGCAAAAAACAGCAGATATGGTGTCGGAGAAATATAAAACCACCCATGTATCTGCTTGCTCAAAGCCCTGCACTGTCTGTGACAGACTTAGGACCTGGGTGTCTGAAGGTGTGTTTGCCAGTGTTGATTCCAATGAGGAGAATAAATGAAAAAGGCCAGAGTTCAGGCTCTAAGAGATTTCTAGGAAGTGGGGAGAGGGGGTTGCTGAGGGTATGGGTGCAGAGAAGGGAGGCGGGATGGGAGGAGTGGTAATTGATGTTACAAAAATCAGAGACAAGGGGTTGTGAGTGGGCAAGGTTAGCAGGAAGATGTGAATTTTAAATGTGAAATGATATTTGGGGGTGGGGGTGGGGGGCTTCCTGCAGGTCAGCACAGGTGAGCAGGACTCGGACTACAGGCTGGAATACAGACGAGATGGCATTTAACAAAATGCTTGGGAATAGGAGACCGGCCTACTCTTTTTGGCCAGGCCATCATTTATTGCCCATCCCTAATTGCCTAGAGGGCAATTAAGAGTCAGCAACATTGCTCTGGGTTTGGAGTCACATGTAGGGCAGACCAGGCAAGGATGACAGTTTCTCTCCATGAAGGGCATTAGTGAACCAAATGGATTTTCCCCAACAAAATCAATTCATGATCATCATTAGACTCCTAAGTTCAGACTTTTGTTTCAAATCAATTCAAATTCCACCACCTGCTTTGGTGTAATTTGAATCCAGGTCCTCAGAGCATTGCCTAGGTTTCTGGATTAACAGTCCAGCAATAATACCACTAGACTATTGCCTCCTCATTTGCAACATTGCCTCCGACCTTAATGGAGTGCTAACCTGACTGGAATTGAGGTAAAATGTGTTTATATTTTAACCAAAATAAAACATGGAGAATCACTTCTTGTGCATTCCTTAAAGATCACTTGGTTCCATACAACAAAGAGAAACCAATGATGATCAAATGATAATGATATTCTGGAGGCTGCTTAATTTAACCTTCACTGAGACAATATTAGTGCAAATGAGCAAACGGCAATAATCGAAGATAGTCCCACTGCATTACGAAAAATGTGACAATATTGATGGAGAATGAAGTTTCAAACAGAACATGTTTATCAATGCGAAGGCACTGACTCATTACCATTACATAGCTTGAATCAGGCAAATGGAACTTGACCAAGCAATTTACAGAGTTTTGTATGTTGTAATTTGCAGTGGGGGGTTATTGACTTAAGGGGAGTAAGTTACCTTTGAGACAGATGGATGATTTATGAATTATGTAGCGATAGGACATCACTGAGAGCGCGTACAGAAACCGAGTCTTCTTGACCTGCAGTCAGCTAGCTTGCCTTCTGGCTGTTTGCTGGTAATCAGAGTATTTAATTGAAAAAGAGACCAGGTCACTCATGGCTACGTAATGGAGGATCCTGTTAAATAATTACTGATGAAGTCCTGAGCAAGTACATCCCGGCAAGCCATTAGTGAGCAATGATTTATCTGGATTATATATCAGATGGTTATTAATATTTAAATTGACAATGCATGTGGTGAAATGAGGTAAGTAGGTTTATGAGCTGCGGTTATCTGGAAATACTCAATTTATGGAGGCAGTGCGAGGGATTGGCCTCCTTTTATGTTAGTTCATCGGCATCAATAATAGGAACCAGAGTTTCTCTTCATCATTTTGTGCCTCTGTTGATTTTACTTTTGTGTGCCATGCAACCTTTAACTAGGACTCCCAGCCAGGCACAGCCCTGACATTGCAGTGAAGATCAGTAACTAACTGTTCAACTTGTAAGCAGTGAGTGCCCTTCAAAGATAGTTCACTGGTCGTGTGGCACTTTCAGATGGCCTGAGGATGTGTTAAAGGCTACATATATGCAGGGGCTCCCTCGCTTTTTACAGCCTTAATTTATTCTCCCCCCCACCTCCTCCACTCTTAAAGGCATGAGCTCACAATTCCCAGTCTCTTGTTCATGTCCAATCTTCAGGAACATCTCCTGGTTCAGCTGAGGAGAGGAGCCCTGGGCCAGTTCCCCTCTCTCTGACAGGCTGGCAAGAAGAATCATAGAATCCCTGCAGTGTGGAAATAGGTCATTTGCCCCAACAAGTCCACACTGACCCTCCGAAGAGTAACCCATCCAGACCCATTCATCTACATTTCCCCTTCACTGATTTTTTTGTTTTCTTAAAATTTCTGGATGACTGACAAGCAGGAGTTGAAATAATTAATCTCCTTAGGAACAGCTCTCCTTTGTGCCTGGTCACATAGCTTTCATACTTTAACTTCCTGTTGGTACTGCTTCCAGGGTAAGGGCCACCAAATCACATGGTCCAATATTTCATAGAATCCCTACAGTGAAACCAGGCCATTTGGCCCAACAAGTCCACATTGACCCTCTGAAACTTAACCCACCCAGACCCATTCCCCTACCCTATTATTCTATATTTCCCCTGACTAATGCACATGACCTACACACCTCTGAACACTATGGGCAATTTAGCATGGCCAATTCACCCTAACCTGCATATCTTTGGATTGTGGGAGGAAACCAGAGCACCTGAAGGAAACCCACTCAGACATGGGGAGAATGTGCAAACTCCACACAGACTGTTGCCCGAGGCTGGTCTCGAACCCAGGTCTCTGGTGCTGTGAGGTAGCAGTGTTAACCACTGAGCCACCGTGCCAACTAAGGAGTTGGCTAAGGAAGCTTGTGTCTTTTCAGCAGCATTTCCCACCTCTGACTGGGTAGGCAGAAGTTTCAAACCCCATTCCAGAAAGTCCCCGTGATAGAGACTGAAGTACGGCCTCTAAATTCTTGGCGGGCATCCAGTGGTGTTTTTAACATCCTCGGGAGTGACCGCTGGCTCAGAGATGATCTCCTGCCTCTGGGTCAGAGGGATTGGTTTTCGTAGCAGCCTGTGTGAAAGACCCAGTTGGTGATTTGTCTGCGGATTGGTCTGCAATTGAGTGTGGGTAGCCCTGTCTCTCATTCTAAAGCATAGGAGAGGTCATTCAGTCCCACCCAGAAGGAGCAGTTCCATAGATAAATCAGACCTAAACAATCTTTGTAATCTCTGTACGTGGCTCAAGAATCTCACTTCTTGAGTTAGGCATAACATAATTGGATTGACCATATGAAACAACAGTCTGAACAGACCAGGGTCTAATTGTAGTTCAGTGTTCTCACCTCGGAGTTTGAATGTTGAGAGACAGAATCCTACTTCAGTATTTTAAAATATTGTTTAGGCTTACACTTCCCTGCTGTCCTGAGGGATTTGTGGCATTGTTGAAGAGGCTTTTCTTTGGGTGAGAAATTAAAGCAGCTCTGTTGGTCCCCATGTTGATACCAAAGTCCTCACACCATTCTTCAAAGTGGGGAGGTATATTTGTTCTGATGTTCTGATAACAAATGGTTTCCTCAATCGACATCACCATATCCATATCAACTGGCTATCTGTTGTTTGTTAGACTTGCCAACTGATGTGGAGATGCCAGAGTTGGACGAAGGTGGACAAAGTCAGAAATCACACAACACTAGGGTTGTCGTCCCGAAGGTTTATACCCTGGTGTCATGTGACTTCTGACTTTGGCAAATGAGTGTTGGATTTGCCTGTATAGTGGTATCAGTGTAACAGTGACATTTATTGGTTCAAGGATGCTGTCACCAATTCTCTTTCTTTTCACCGTGACAAAGGGCCCATTTGGTTAACATTGATAGAGGAAGAACACCAGTGAGCCATAGAGTTATAGAGATGTACAACTTGGAAACAGACCCTTGGTCCAACTCGTCCATGTCAACCAGATATCCTAAATTAATCTAGTCCCATTTGCCAGCATTTGGCCCCTATCCCTCTAAACCCTTCCTATTCATGTATCCATCCAGATGCCTTTTAAATGTTGTAATTGTAATTGTACCAACATCCACCATTTCCTTTGGCAACTCATTCCATAAATGCACCATCCTCTGCATGAAAAAGTTGCCCCTTAGCTCCCTTACAAAACTTTCCCCTTTCATCTTAAACCTATTACCCTCTAGTTCTGGACTCCTCCATTCCAGGGAAAAGACCTCGTCTATTTACCCTATTCATGCCCGTCATGATTTTATAAGCCTCTCTAAGGTCACCTCTCAGCCTCCGACGCTGCAGGGAAAATAACCCCAGCCTATTCGGGTAATTGTAGGGGAATGGGTCTGGGTGGGTTGTGCTTCGGCGGGTCGGTGTGGACTTGTTGGGCTGAAGGGCCTGTTTCCACACTGTAAGTAATCTAATCTAATCTAATCTATTCAGCCTCTCCCTATAGCTCAAACCCTCCAACCCTGGCAAAATCCTTGCAAATTTTTTCTGAACCCTTTGGAGTCTGAACAAGAAGAGACTAGAGTTGTATCAAGATGTGGTATATTGAAAGTTAACAATTAGGTGTGAGTTATATCCATTCATTAGACATTCATACAGGGTCTGTGAAGGGACCTGCACATATAAATCTGCTCACAAGGGAATAAGGGGATTCTCAGATGTTCTGCCTTATCCCCACCCAAGTCTGCATGGCACCATCACATTGGGTGAAGCTTAGTGCAGTCTCCAACACTAACCCTTTATGAAACATGACATTTTATAGCATCTCCCCACTACTAATTCCAGCATCCCCACCCCCACCCCCACCCCCGCCTCCCAACCAAGCTTTCATCCTATAATTACCATCTCTTGGATGTCCTTCATGGGAATGTTGTTCCTGCTACCTACATGGCTGGCCCATTACCTTATGTATTAAAGGAAGACCTTTACTCTTGTGAATTTCTTTTATCAAGAAACTTATGTGCTGAATCAGATAGTTGCCTAATGACAGCACCTGAAAGTTAATCTCATGAATTTCCATTATGGATAATGGCTCTTTATTCTCAATCTTGTGTTGAAGTATGTACGTTCTTGACTTCAACTTGATTGGGTTGGAGATGCTCATTTTCTCTTAGTATTTGCTGTACTCATACACCAGAGATATTCCCATCATCAGATTACTGGAGGATTGCTCATTACTTATTGTTATCTCTGGAAGGTACTGAGAATTCTGCTTTGAAAGACGAAGAACTGAAATATACTTCTTTATGTGGCCTCATCACTTAACATCGAATGTGAAGTCTGCTACAGCTATTTGTTGTGGAGATGGCTTTTTAGTTAAAGGTTCCTCAGCGAGCTTGAGTGGGTTGTATTTGCTTCTGCTCTCTGACTTAGCTGATTTTTATTATCAGAAGCTTCTTTAGTGAAGACAGGAATGGAAAGCAGTTCTGCATGGTCACAAATTTCCTTCCTGTAGGCAGTATGAAATAATTCTCATATACCAACAGATATAATGGCAATAGATTTTTTTCCTTTTTGGTGGATTTGGCCATGAATTCAGAAGGCTCAGTGAAATCTTCTGTTGGTAGCCCCTTGTCCAAAGATGTGCAGATTAGGTGGATTGACCATGCAAAATTGCCTATAGTGTCAGGGATGTGTAGGTTAGGTGCATTAGTTAGGGATAAGTATAGAGTAATAGGGTAGGGGAATGGGTCTGGGTGGGTTACTCTTCGGAGGGTCAGTATGGAATTGTAAGGCTGAATAGCCTGTTTCCACACTGTAAAGATTCTATGATTTGACCAATTGGAATGCAGTGGTTTGTTCCTGGATTAGTTGTTGTCTGACTCATTTCTCATTGAATAAATTTGGCATCACATGGTTTCTCTTCACCTGTTAAATCTCTCTTGGATCAAAGTGAACACCTTCTTCAAGGATGTTGGTGACTGTTGCATCTTTGTATGGATAAGCTTTTGACATTTTCTGCTGTGAAACTACATCCTAATTCTGCACTTCCTGTAGACGTGGCCCATGATTTTATGGATGTACTTTTGGCATGCTTATACCTTACAAAGTGGATAGGTTCTGTGATAAACTTGCCCTTCTCCTCTTAGGATTTTTCTGTGATTCTTCTTCCAGTATGATCTGAATAGCTTTCTCCAAAATCAGATCTTTTTTGAATTGTAATAAGTTTGGCATAGCCTCATTAATAATTCCCAAAATAACATTTTCTCTTATAAATTCTGATTTCAAAACTCCGTAGCTGCAGCTTTTGTCTGATCTGTAGAGATCTTTAGTTGTTATCTATGGATGCTCTGAATGCTGAACTCTTGAGTTAAATCTTGCTCTTCCAAGAATATTATTTGTTCTCAGATTAGCATATTATCAAAAGCAGAATTTCTTCAAAAATATCTGTTTTGTCTTTATTTTGGCAGTTTACGCCATCATCAGCTGTAGGTCCCATTGAATGTAATTGGGTGTTTAATTGTTCAACTGAGATTCAGTGTTTAAGTCTGAAGCAACTTAATATCTTAAAAACTGTTTTCTCCAAGATGTCCAATCCTGTGTTCTGTTTGGCCCTTCTCTCATATTATAGCTTACAGATATTATTATTTCTTCTCCCATGTCTTCCTGATGTGATTATTTGTTTTTCGTACTTTGAAGCTTCTAAAGTTTTCAGTATCGCAATGCTGCTGTAATCTCTTTCCCTTTAAAAGTTTTACTTCTAAAAAAAAATGCTGCTTTATTTTCCATGACATAAGGCTTTTAATCTGTGTTTTTTAGGTATGCTACACTTCTCTCTTTTAAAGTGTTAAATTCTGTTAACTAGTAATCCTGATCTGCCTACTGGGGTTTTCCCACACTTTTGCAATTAAAATAGATGATTTCCACTTTAGTGGTTGAATAAACATTGTCTATTTTGAACCATCGTTTAAGTTCTGACTGTACCATTCTTGTCATGCCCTCAACAGTCTCATAATTGCCTTCCTCTGTGAGAGTCTGTCTGCTCTTGCTTTTAAACTGGCCTGTTGATTTTCTGGTTACTGGTGCAGTAACCTCAGCTTGAATTACTTTGATAGCCTTTAATTTCCAGACTGTAGCTAGCCCTCCTGCAGCAATGCCCATCATGGACTAAGAACTCCCTTTTTGCTTATCTTCAGTCACCCCAGCTTGTTTTCCATGCCAGTGATTTGAAGTGCTTCTCCTTACCCAATGGGACTTCTAACTTGATGTGTGGAGTTCACATACGTTCATCTCCTGGCTGCATCTCTTAAGTGGGAAAACCTACAGATCGTGATTTCCCGGTGGAATCTGTATCTGGCAATTCAGGCTAATCTTGAAGCTCTGTCTAGCCCAAGCTGTTCGTCTTTACCAGATCGGAAGTTAAGACTTAAGCCTGGATTGCCATTTCTCCCTTGTTAGCCTTCCTGCAAACTCCTGCTGACTGCTTGGTTGTTCAAACACTTGCAGCTGCTGACTCTGATTTTGAACATGGCAAATCTTTGAATACTTTGACTCACTTGGTCTTCCAGAAATTTCTCCCCCTAGATCCAATGGACTTTCCTACTATTCTACCTCGTGATATTAAACAGTAATGCTCCCCATTGATCACCATGTGGTATTTTTCTGTATAGTGGCTCTGGGACCATTCCACATTCCTTGACTGGATCCGAAGGCCTGTTTGGCCAATAGTGGCAGAGGATTAACTGGCTTTTGTCTTAACAAGCTCTAGTTTGTTGCACGATAGCAATCAGATGCAAGGTAGCTTAGCTTGAATTTAGGAGAAAGTGAGGACTGCAGATGCTAGAGATCAGAGTCAAGAAGTGTGGTGCTGGAAAAGCACAGCTGGTCAGGCAGCATCCGAGGAGCAGGGTATGATGAAGGGCTTATGCTCGAAACATCGACTCTCCTGCTCATCCTGACTGGCTGTGCTTTTCCTGTACCCCACTTTTTGACATAGTTTCGACGCAGGTTTGCATCAATAGAATGCTAAGACGATATGCCTCTTTCCGATATAAAATCATCAGAATTGGCAAAACTCAATGCAGTGTTCAACATGTTCCTTTCCAGCACCATTAGCTTACACAGCAGGTCCTGCACTTAAAGCACATCAGGCTCAGTAAATTATTGCAAATCAAACTGAGAGATCAGCTGCAAACACTGCGTCAGTGAAAGTGGGGAATGCTTTACAAGGGTCTGATCTGAAGGGGTTATTCTGAACTAACCCGAGGGTCTGTCCACGGTGATAGGTAAGGTAGCCACATGGGCAGTTTTAGCAGCTCTGAACAGTGGTAGTTGGAGATGGTAGTGTCTCCTACCATCAATTCAAAGTCTGCACATTGTCACTAAGATGTGTGAGAAGCGCCTCTTTCACTGAGGCTGGTTCATGTTTTGCTGTTCACGGCAGAATACCAGAAAGGCCCGAGTCCAGCATAGGTCTTGGTTTGCAAGTACAAGTAATTAGGAAGGCAAATGGAATTTTGTCCTTCATTGCTAAAGGAATTGAGTTTAAAAGTAGGGAGGTTATGTTACAGCTGTGCAAGGTGCTGGTGAGGCCACACCTGGAATACTGCGTGCAATTTTGATCTCCTTACTTGAGAAAGGATACATTGGCACTGGAGGGGGTGGAGAGAAGGTTCACTAGGTTGATTCTGGAGTTGAGGGGGTTGGCTTCTTAGAAGAGGCTGAGTAGACTGGGATTATACTCATTGGAATTTAGAAGGATGAGGGGTAAAGATATCAAATTATGAAGGGAATAGATAAGAAAGAAGTAGAGAGGATGTTTTCAGTGGCAGGTGAAACTAGGACAAGAAGGCACAGCTTCAAGATTAGTGGGAGCAGGTTTAGGACTGAATTGTGATGATACTTGACTTTCCCAGGAATAAAGGTCTGTTCAGTTTGTAGTCTTGGATCTTTAAAGAATAGTGTCTCAGGATGTGGTGGCTGCTTCCATGGTGACAGGTCACCAAGGTGGTTTATGGCTGAGAGGTTATCTGTGTAAAATGAATGGAAACAGCCTTTAATGACAGGGAACAAGGGCTAAGTTCTTCTGTGACACGGCATCTCAACTGGGATGTGACGAATTTGCAAGACCTTGGACAGGCATTGCTAACTTAAGTAGCAGATCAATAAGTTAAGAGAGCACTGTAAATCCATGTTGGAGTATTCAGGCCTGGAGGAATCACAGTATCAGGACCCTACACCATTTGAGAGTGTGGCTGATGATGCACCACCACAGAGATGATATTTCCCCCTGCATGGATGGAAAAGTGAGACTGACCACATCGGTATGATTTAAACAAGTCATTATTCTGTTTTGTAATAGGTTTTGGCGTGTCGAGATGAGTAGAAATTTCACAAGGTTACAATCCAGCCCCTTTCTGGAAAACCCGATACTGAACAAATCTCCTGTCATCAAGGTTCACAAACGCATTGATTAATATCAATTGATTTGTGTAAAAGCAATTTAAAGTATAAGCTGTTAAAAATAATCAGCAGTAAACCTGAAAAATCCTTGAACAAAGCAGTCACTTTTAAACTGAATTCACTTAATAACTCAGGAATGTGGGAGTAGTCTCAGTAATGGTGACCATAACAACTACCAAGAATTGTTGTAAAAATCCACCTGGTTCCCTAATTCCCCTTAGGAAAAGAAATCTGCCATACTTACCCGGTCTGGCCTATAAGTGACTCTGCCAGAAGCTAAAGTTAGAGTTTAAAGAGCTTTTGTCATCTCAGAAATGCTCACAGTGGTCTTGGTTCACTAGTAGAGACAAAATCTTGCAGTGCTATTTGGCATCGAGAAGGGGAGCCTGAGTTAGAATGGGTTGGGTGGTCTTTGCCAAATGTATTTATCTTGTGATCACAGGGCACGCCTATGTTAGACATGAACAGCTTGTGAATCTGCTTTACCCACCTAATTCATTTAACCAGTTACATGGTGTGCGCAGAGTAAAGGATTAATATTTAAAAATATAAAGAAACAAATACAAAAGCTGTAAATAAGTTATGTCAGCAGTGGTGTAGGAGATCACATTGTGGAGGTACTGAAAAGAGATGCAACTGTGTGGATCTCCTGGTAAGAGTATAAATAGAGTCATAGAGTCATACAGCACAAAAACAGACCCTTCGGTCTAACTTGTCCACACCAAACAGATATCCTAACCCAATCTAGTCCTATCTGCCAGCACATGGCCTATATCCCTCTAAACCCTTCCTATTCATATACCCATCCAGATACCTTTTAAATGCTGCAATTGCACCAATCTCCACTACTTACTCTGGCAGCTCATTCCAGAAACACATACCACCCTCTGTGTGAAAAAATTGCCCCTCAGGTCCCTTTTATATCTTTCCCCTCTCATTCTAAACCTATGCCCTCTAGTTCCCCCACTCCAGGGAAAAGGCCTTGTCTATTTATCCTATCCATGCCCCTCATGATTTTATAAACCTCTATAAGATCACCCCTCAGCCTCCTATGTCACTTAGCCTCATTGTTGCTGAATCCTGAGAGACATCCAAACAGCATATGCTGATTCTGCTCTGAATCACTCACGTCACTGTTTTTAAATGGGAATGGGAGGGTGTGTGCCATTTTAAAGTTTCTATTTGTTGTATAAGAATAACTTGTGGGCACGTTACCTTTGACTCTGGCTGTTTGGGTGCTAGCTAAATGGTATTAACAATAGCTGTTGCTATTGGAAACCACCCGAGGCTCCTTAAATGGGGTGGGGGTGTAGATGAAACCACCCACTCCCCCCTACACAGGCCACCCCATATACAAATCCAGCTGGCAGGATGGCACAGAACTAATGATGGCGTACAAGAGGAGGAAAGAAAGGACGTCTTGGTGTGCCATTTACTGCTGGGCGTTTGCCTTCTTTTTTGCCTGTTGTGCAGGACCTGAAGGGTTAAAGGCAGCGTCTGTTCAGCCAGCTGGTGTAATGGGCTAGCAAACCTCCTCCACCCAGTCCACGGGAAACTGCGATTCTTTCTTGCAGGCCGTTCCGACAATTGAGGAAATGTTGGGGGAGGTGGTCGGGGCCGAGAATGATGTCACTGATATCTCGGCCTTTGAGCGTGTCGCTCAGGCTCCCCAGTTGCTCCCCCCGACAGACAACTCCTTGGCATCACACGAGCTCCTTGCTCGTCAATACGCTGAGCAAGGCTCTGTCCAGTCGTACGTGTCTACCCTTACAGACACCTACTACTGCACTTAAGGAAGCACAAGGTCTCCTTTGGTTTGTGGCACTCAGTTAAACCAATCTGTGTAACTGTGCATCTGTGTGGCTCAGCGGCCCACGAGAACCTGACCCTGCGTTGACTTAGCACCAGCAGTACTTGTATTTATGAACCGGACTATTAAGTGGAGGAATCATTGTGGGTGGGGTGACTCAAATAGGCAGAAGCTGAGTTCTTGGCTGTTCAATATATCATTTCAGTTGCATGACACTTTAATCTTTTCCCCAAAATTCTGTGTCTTATGATCCTGCTCCACAACCACCTGTTGAAGGAGCAGTGCTCTGAAAGCTAGTTCTTCCAAATGAACTTGATGGACGATAACCTGGTGTTGTCTGATTTTTAACTTTGTCCACCCCGGTCCCACACTGGCTCCTCCACCTCTTGCTGTCAACAGTGGGTAGAGTCTCCGGGATTGAGTCAGAGGCGTACCTGGAGTGGGGTCAGGACTCTGAGTCCAATGACAAGAACCTTTCTTCCACACATTGATGAGCCATGAATGCTCAATGCATCCCCAAATGTAATAAGACCTCCAATATTGGGCCAACAACAAAGGGACAGTCCCTGACTTGTGCCTGATTGAAGGTGTCAGGCACCTGGAGAGGTAGCCCATTCGGAACGTAGCTGAGTGGTCCTCTTTGTTAAACAGGGGGAGGAGAGGGGAGCAGGAGAATCCTGGCAGAACTGAACTGTTGGTAGCTGCAAGACCTTGGACAGGCATTGCTTTACTTAAGGCAATGTCCCTTAAGAAGCAGGACAGAGGGTCCGAGGAGGTGTTTGGACTGTGGGGGGTGTGGAGGCAATGGGGCATCTGATACAGAGTTATGAGGGGTTTGGGGTATTTGAGCTGAGGTGAGTTGAGCTTCTCTGTGCCTGGAGACTCTGTGCCCTGAGGGGACGGTATCATATAGAAACCCAGAGCTGAGAGCAATCTCCTGACTGTGGACTTGACCAGTTCCTGCCCACTCCTGCCATGTGATTGCTGTTGCCCTGTGTGCCCACCACCCACCCTTTAACATTCACATTCAATTCAGGGTCTACCAGCTGTACGTATGTAAGTGGAGTATGTGGATGAGGAGCAGGAGTAGGCCATTCAGCCCTTCTAGCCAGTCCCACCAGTTAATACGATCATGGCTGATCTCATCTCGGCCTCAGCTCCACTTCCCTGCCCACTCTCCGTAACTCTTTAACCTGTGACCAGTTAATAATGTGTCTCTCTCCTCCTTAAACTTACTCAGCGTCCCGGCATCCAGCTAACTTTGGGGGTAGGGGGTGGGGATGAATTCCACACATTCACAACCCTTTAAGAGAAGTAATTCCTCCTGTTTTCAATCTGCTAGCCCTTACCCTAAATCTATAACCTCTCGTTCTGGATTGTCCCACAGGGGGTTACATCCAATTTACTTTGACTCTGTCAATGCTCTTTAGCGTTGTGTATACCTCAATCAGATCTCTTCTCGCAGTGATTGTAACGTGGTCAGTCATCTGGACCTCATCGAATAAGAGTTCCCTGACTGGGGCTGGTCATCTGGTCCAATCAGGGAGCCTTGGCTGACAGGTAGGAAGAGGAGTGTCAGAGATGCTGATGCTCAGCTGACTCAGAAGAGGCAGTACTAAAGTCAAGGACTGTTCATGTGGAAATAAAGGGTGACTTGGTGATGGGATATTGGCCTCTGTGAAGTTATTTCACTCTCGCCCTTCCGAACTTAGGTAAATATGGGCCTCCTCATAAAACAAGCCTTTCCTCTCTGCAATTAATTGTCTGAACCTGTTCAGAAATGCCTCCAATGCAGGCTCATACTTCCACGGTATTGGCTCCTGTGCCTTACAGATTAAATTACAACCATCAGTTTGAAAGGGAAGAAAAATGCAATGAGAAAACATTAAAAGGAAGGAAAGACTGGTATTTTCACACTGCGTTATCAGGTAGCTCATGAGCATCTCAGAGATGATTAGATATAAGAGGCAGATGTAGGCCATTTAGCCCATCAAGTCTGTTCTGCAGAGTACCTCTCCTGAAAGAATGTTGAGTATGTGTTGTCAGGGAGATGTACTTAGCAGAAGAGAGTGAGGACTGCGGATGCTGTAGATCAGAGTCGAGAGTGTGGTGCTGGAAAAGCACAGCTGGTCAGGCAGCATCTGAGGAGCAGGAGAATCGACGTTTCAGGCATAAGCCTGATATACTGATCAGCTGATTTTGGACGCTTGGTGATGGTGATGTGAATGACCGTCTGCAGTGGTTATTGCAGAAAAATAAGGAAGATTGGCCAGGATATGAGAAGGTTTTGTTCCCTCTTTTACACTTAAGGTGTTGCATCTGTAACAACCACCTGAAACTGCTGATTCAGGTCTCAGCTGAAAGGTCATCATCAGTACACAGCACTCCCTCCATGAGCATCAAATGCGTACAAAAGCCGGGCAATGCAAATGACACCTGAACAATAACTAAAGACCCATGACTGAAACTGGAGTTCTCAAGAATTCATTCAGGGCCTGGGACTGGGCATCTGGACTGTCCAGGAACCATGACATCATTTACCACCCTCTCCTGTCACACAAGACAAAAGGCTGTCTCGTTGCTCTTTCATTAAGGCTTAAACTGAACATTATATGATGATAAAACTGCTAATGAATGCAAGCCGCATGAAGAATCTGTCATATTTTACAAGCAGAGCTCCCTTGTACGGCATGCACCCTGCAACCTCTCCTCTGCCAGTACCCTTCTCCATTAGTGAGACTAAATCCCACCCCCAACCATCACCGGCAACTACTCCCCTCCCAGACTCCCTCCCCAAACTCCCCCCACCCTTAGCAGCCCCTGTGTTTTTAAAATCTCTTCAGGAAACATAGAGCACGTGTGGTGTTACTTAGCCCTTTACACTGCGTGTCAATGGACTGCCTGCTAACAACCAAACCAATGCTGGTACCTCAGGAGATGTTAAGGCTTGGACTCGTGTTATAAACGCTGGCTGGTTCCTCAGCTTGTCACCAGAGATGGCCTCATTCGGAGGCTTGGAACACATTTTCATCGAGGGACCTTTGTGCGATTAGCTTCCATTTAAAGAAGGATCAGCGGCATTTTGTTGCCCTTCCCATTCCTCTTCAAACAAAAAAAGCAATCTGTTGCAATAAATTCACTTCAGCTCCGACAGACCCAGAGCAGCAAAGCTCACCACCACCATCACTGGACATCATCGTGGTAGCTCTCCTGTAACTTTCCCCTCCCCGATCCAACCAAAACAAAACAAAGTTACAGAATTAAAGGGATGGGTTGTTTCTTAAGTCGATGTAACAGGGTACAGGCCACCTTTACATCAAGCAGGTTTTGTGCTACACTGCTTGCTTCCCAGAGTCTTCAATTCTTTGGAAGTGGCATTGCAGGCAGGCGGGTTGGTAAAGAAGGCATTTAGCACGCTTGCCTTCATTGGTCAGAGCATTGAGTATAGGAGTTAGGACATCATGTTGTGGCTGGTGAGCCACTATTGGAATACTGCAGGCCACCCTGTTATAGGAAGCATGTTATAAAACTGGAAAGGATGCAGAAAAGGTTTGCAAGGATGTTTCTGAGATTGGACTATTTGAGTTATAAGGAGCGTAGGAGGTTGAGGGGTGACCTTATAGAGGTTTAAAAAATCATAAGTGGCATCGATATGGTGAACAGCCATGGTCTTTTTCCCAGGGTAGGGAGTCCAAAACTGGAGGGCATTGGTTTAGGGTGTAAGGGGAACGATTTAAAAGGGACCTGAGGGGCAACCTTTTCACCCAGCGGGTGGTGTGTGTTTGGAATGAGCTGCCAGAGGAAGCGGTAGATGCAGATAAAGTTTAGACATTTAAAAGACATTTGGGCAGGTACATGAAGAGGTTAGAGGGCTGTGGGCCAAATACAAGAAAATGGGACTAGTTTAGTTTGCGAAACCTGGTCACCTTGGCTGAGTTGGGCCAAAGGATGTGTTGCTGTGCTGTGTGTCTCCATGACTCTATTTTATTTCCAGCAGGTTCTTAAAATCTGACAAACGGTAAAGAAAACTCGATCTTTATCTCTGAGCAGCACAGTAGTTGCAGCGTTTGCCATGTTGGAGTGGGGAGGGAGGTACAGCAGCAGACTTAGGTGGATCTTACAACTGGGTGTGTTCCCCCCCCCTTCACCTCATACAAAAGTCAAATTCATCATTATGATGATGACATGTTGGCAGAGTGACCACATCATGCCAATCTCCCAAATGACAGAAGTTGACAGGGCGTGGAATTTGTCAGTCCACTCACCGGTTAGGAAAATCTAAGCTGTAAAACTGGACTTATTAATCCCCTGCCGCTCTGTCTTGGCTGGAAGCTGCATTGTTTCTCAGGAGTCAGGGGTGAAAATCTTTCCGAGTAATCTGCAGCAGCTATCACAAGGTGACAAAAGAGCAGCACAGAAAGTCTGCACTGAGATCACGGTTGAATGGTGTAGCCTTATCTTCTCGGCAGAGTGGCAGAGTCTGTATGTTTTATGGGACATTTCTCGGACTTTTTTGTGTTTCCAATAAAATAAGACACCGATTCTGTGAGCAGTGGGCCTTGACAATTTGAGCTGGAACTGACTATATGTTAGCCTCTCTACAACATGCCAATTGGGTGTGTGAAGCCCCTCGTGCTCTCCTCTTATTGATATCTTTCCACTAGCATTAACTGTAGCAGCTATAACAAGGTGGCAAAAGAGCAGCAAAAACATCCAGTGTTGATTGGAAGCACAGAGACAGTGTGCTGCAAGCGAGCGAACCAAGCACTTTTCGTTCCACCTCCTACAGCCCATGGAAATGTATTAAGGTTGGCACGGTGGCTCAGTGGTTAGCACTGCTGGTGGTTAGCACTGCTGCGTCACAGCGCCAGGGACCTGGGCTTGATTCCAGTCTCAGGTGACTGTCTGTGTGGACAGTCTCCCTGTGTCTGCGTGGGTTTGCTCCGGTTTCCTCCCACAGTCCAAAGATGTACAGTTAGGTGGATTAGCCATGCTAAATTGCCCATAGTGTGCAGGTTGGGTGGATTAGCCATGGGTATTGTAGGGGGATAGGTCTGGGGGGATGAGCTTTGGAGGGTTAATGTGAACTTGATGGGCTGAATGGCTACTTTCATGCTGTAGGTATTCTATGAATTTTTCCATCCCTCCCCTTCTTTCAGTATGCTGCTCTGCATTGGAATCTTTCAAGACTTTCTCCATTTTTGTCAAAACCACTGTGGGTCAACATTCCTTTCGACAATCCTGTCTTGCAGAATGAGCCAGCACAGATGGAGGCTGTTTGGCCCATCTTTCTTTGAGTTTAGTTTTTAGAAGAGCTATCCAATTAGCCTGTACTCCCTGTCCTTCCCATTTTGCCATGCAAATGTTAAGTGGCTTTTGAAAGTTATGTTTGAATCTGATTGCCCAAACCAATGCTGCACCCATTCACTGTCATCCTCCCTGCATGTCTTACTGCTCCACTGCTGTGGTCAATTGCTTGGCACAGTCATTAGGGGCCCTGACTATGGCTTTCAATATAACACGCAGTGTCATCCTGCATTGCAATTTCCAAACCAACAAAATAATAAATGAAGGTGTTTCGTGCCTCCCCCCCAGCTTCTCTGTGCCTCCATGGTCTCCTTGCTTTACAAGGGTAACAAAAAAAAGGGTTTTAGATTTAGATTAGATTCCTTACAGTGTGGAAACAGGCCCTTCAGCCCAACCAGTCCACACTGACCCTCCGAAGAGCAACCAGTCCCATTTCCCTTTGACTAATGCACCTAATACTATGCAACCTTTTCTTATCAGCACGATTCCAGCTAGTGACCGTACTTGCCGAGGTTATTACTCCAGCAACTTGTGCTGCTCTGTGCCATTCCTCAGATTGTGATTTTGACTGATGCATTAACCCATTTAACTGGCTTCATGCCTCAGTTCAAATTGAAGCCAGTGGTCAGACTCTGCCAAGGCTACGGACCTGAGGGCCACTAACTCTGCTGCCCATTCTTTAGCTTTGACTCAACTTGAGTACTGCTTCGAACTGTCAGTTGTTTCCTCAGCCTTCGTGTGAGAGAATTCTCTCCCCTGCTGAATAAGTTCCAAGTAGTTCTGTCTTGAGTACTGTGGTGTAATTTTTAAGAGCTCATAAATGAATAAATGGCAGTTGATTTGCACAGAACTACTGTCATCTGCCTTGACTAAATTTACTTAAAATATTCTGAAAAGATGACAAGTCTTGGATATGTAAAAGAGAATGATTGCTGATAATTGTAATATCCCATCTTATAGATGGTAATAAAACAGACAAAGTATTTTATTCACTTAACAAGAGCTGTGTAGAATGATGTAGTCAGATAATCAGGTATTAACCAGAAGCTCAGAGTCTGAAGAAAGCTTAGTTGAAATGTTCACTAAAAGGTTTGTAGTTACTTTCCAATTGTTTTTTTTCACAATGGTTTTAACTACTCAATTATAAAACATTTTTATTTTTTGCTTTTCAAAGGATTCTTTGTTTTGTTGATAGCCCAAGTGTTATTATTAATGTGCAGATCACCCAAGAGGAAAATTATCTCACTCCGTCCGAAATATTAAAGAGCCATCTCCCAGAAGAAGATAGCAGAATGAATCATTGTGTGTATGTGTCTGTGTGTGTGTACACACATGTATGTCTGTGTGTGTCGTGTGGACAATGGAACAGAAAATCTAGCGGGTCATGATGAGAGAATGGCTCCTTAAGTTGCTTCCCATATCTATGAATATGACATAATAAGATATGAGCTTGAGAGGAGGAATATGGAGTGGTCAGAGAGCCGGCAGTAATTGTCACTCTTTGCCCACTTGAGCTGTAACTGACTGAGCGTCTCGCTCTCAAACTATTGCTAATTTGAGTGCTGTAAAAGGCAGAATATTGGCTGATATTTAACATGCTAACTTTACTATGTAAGGGCTGCATTGCCAAGGACAGTGACAGACTTCACATGCTCATTAAAGTCAAGCAATAAAGCACTATCATCTGTCCCTGTATTACCCTGTCATCTAAATATAACTGGTCTTTAAAATACATTTGAAAAGTTATGAAAACGTATTTAAATGTCAACCAGTGTTATAAATTTATGGAAAATTACCCTTTCAGCTCTAGTTTAAAATTCGGTAATAAATAATGCACAGAATATTCTTTTGGCTTAAGTGCTGTGATTATCTGAAATCCATATTTAAAATAGATGATAAATTTCTGTGACCTAAATGAAGTGCACTGTGCCCAGCTGTAATTGTGTTTGCCATTGACCCAGTGATGTCACCAAATGGCTGTTACTGTACATGAAAGAGTTTTATTTCCCCCCCCCCCCACCCCACCTCCCAAGCTTCTCAATTGCGCTGGCTGGCGTCTAACTCTGCTATTCCATTTCACATAATATTATGGCTTTAAGGAGGCCCAGGGCTTGTGTTTGCAACACAACACACAATGCTCCCTTGAGCTGCAGTCCCCTTCTCGCAGGATTCTTCTTGCTTTTTCTGCATAATGGCCCTTGATGCTTTGCCACAAGCAGAGTTGCCCAGGCATACGTCAGAGAAGGTGAACCATCTCCCAGTCATGATGCATGATCTGGGACGAGGACTCAGCAGAGATGAAGGGCTTTTGCCCGAAACGTCGATTCTCCAGCCCCTTGGATGCTGCCTGACCTGCTGTACTTTTCCAGCAGCGCACTCTCGACTCTAATCTCCAGCATCTGCAGTCCTCACTTTCACCTAGTATGATTCTGGATTCCATCTTCCCCAACATGGGTGTGCCCTGGGAGGGAGTGGCTCCTGTATAACACTTGGGTGACATCCTGATGGTTAGAGTTCAAGTAATGCTTATGATTTTATGCCTGGTCAAAACAGTAGCTCCACTGTACCGCACTGTAAACAGCACAGAATCCAGCAATCGTGCTGTTATTTAGGCAACAGCTTTTCTGCATCAGAAACTAAGCTATAAACAGTGGTGTGTTGACGTTGACAGAGAGGAGCTTGGTCAAGACTCTAGAATTTCCTGCGTTTTCTTCTCCCTGTTGGAGCTGTTAAGACTTTGGTGTTAACTTGAATCACCGGGTAATCCAACACTCCGTCAGTACTCTGCTGGGGTTTCAGCCCGGCTTTGTGCAAAACACAAGCCTCAGAGTCTCAATCTGACACAAAAGGCAGAACCAGCTTTATTGCTGGAGATGACAGAATTGAGAACGCTTTGAGGTGGCCACAACAGCGTCAGAAACAGAAGTTGCTGAAACACTCGGCAGGTCTGGCAGCATCTGTGGAGAGGAGTCAGAGGAAACGTTTCGGGTTGAGTGACCCTTCTTCAGCACTCCTCAGTTAACTCTGACTTCTCTCCACAGATGCTGCCAGACCCGCTGAGCTTTCTGTTTCTCGTTTCTGATTTACAGCATCCGCAGTTCTTTTTTAAGACAATTAATGTGACTTTAAAGTTTCTGAATTTAAACGTGATTCTTCTTAGAGCAGTTTGTAAGACAAGCACACTCTGGTTGAAAAGGTAACTTCACAAAAAGAAAAATGTATTGCATGAAAATTTCAGCAACTCTCACCCGTTTGCCCCAAATTTTCTTATCAAGTATAAATAATGAAAAAGGTTCAAGTATTTATTTAGCCTTCTCTTAAAAGATGCATCGCCTCTACTTTAATATTGCCACATGCAAAGCACTTTATGCCTTAACAATTCTATGTGGAAAGAAATGTCTTGTAGCTTCTTTCCTCATTCCCTTAATAAGAATTTAAAATCACCAGTGAGACAGTTTTCACTTAATTTGACAATTCAGTGCTCATATTAATGTTCGGTAAGGCATCCCAAATGGTTGCTCAATCCCACCCAACCTCCTTGAAATGAGACTTGCACCTTTATTGATATGTAGCCATGCTTTTAGGAGAAGCTGTTGATATTTTGTCTAGGAGATTTGCACCAATCATTTCTGCAAAAGTTAACAGTGGATATTTGAACTTGTCGTGACAAATTACCTGGCGTGAGGGTATTTTCAGTTACAGAACGCTTTTAGAGGTTTAAGTCATGTCTTCACAGTGTAAATGCTCATATTTTAGAAAATGTATGCTCAAAAGGTCTTCCCGATAATACACCTTGAACTATTTTATTCAAGATGATTAATATTTACCAAAAGCTGCTACATAATTTGACAGCACGGCTTCTCCCAGAACCCATTCTGCTTTAACATCTTAATGAGTGCTAAGGGATAACAAGCATGAGTTTTTTTCATCCATTTACAGGAAAATGGAACAATGATCAATGAAACAAAAATACCTTGCATTTATATATTGCCAGTCACCTTCTCACGACATCCCTGGGGGATCTCTATACAGGGAGAAAGTGCGGACTGCAGATGTTGGAGATTAGAGTCAAGAATGTGGTGCTGGAAAAGCACAGCAGATCAGGCAGCATCCGAGGAGCAGGAGATTCGATGTTTTGGGCATAAGCCCTTCATTAGGAATCCTGATGAAGGGCTTATACCCGAAACATCAATTCTCCTGCTCCTCAGATGCTGCCTGACCTGCTGTGCTTTTCCAGCATCACGCTCCCAGGATCTGTACACAGCACAGTCTCCCAAAGAGCAGTTAGATAAATTGACAGATAATTGTGTTTTTTTAAGAGCCCGTTGGTTATTGCCAGGACATTAGAAGAATGAACTTGCTCTTGTTGGAACTGTGGTCCGGGGATAATTAGCTTCCTTGTCAGCAGGTGAACAGGGTCCTTGCCTTAGTGTGTCATCCTAAAGGCAGCACCTTGAATTGTGCGCTGCTCCCTCATTAATGCACAGGTGTTAAGAGAACTCACTCAGGCCTCTAGAACGGAAACTTGGATTTGAACCACATCTTGAGACAAGCCTTACAGAGTTACTAGCAGAGCCTAAACTGACATCAGCAATTACACTGCATTTTATCCTAAATGGCACTTCCAAATTTGATTCTCTCCCGCCTTTCTCAGCTTCTCAACTGTATTACAATCATGAATATTAAACTAAACATGTCTGTTTCGCCAGTGATTACATAATGTATGATGTCTACAAAAAGTGGAGAATGTGTATTTAGACTGAGATAACTATTCAGAGAGGTGGAGAGCGCGGGACTATTCCTCCATCAGCATTTCTTAGCAATGGTCATTCTGTGTGGGGAATTGTTATGTCAGTGTTATTCTGCACATGTTAAATCTCTAATGCTCATGGTTAGCTCAGACATGAGGCAGAACATAGGTAATGGAGCTCACTTGCTTGCAGAGTACAAAAGGGTTTCACTCTGTGGAACAAGCGACTGTGGATAGTGGCTGTGCAGCCACCCATTTGGAGTAGGAAGGGCAATAATGAATCATCCAGAGTTACTCCAGTCTGCCAGTATCCAGTGGGCAGGAGAAGGTATCAGAAAAGGATAGAACTGCACTGCTCCCCTTCAACTCCAGTGCTCATTATCTGACAACCACAGGATGCAAAGTCACTTGAATCAAGTCACAATGAGCGATCAGCCTCACCCTTCTAAGCTTGCTGTCTTTTTCAGTTGTTTTGAATGAAGTCTGTTCCTCCTCCCTGTCGCCTGAGTCTGTGGTAGAGAACTCCAAGATGCAAAAATGTTATTCGTGTATATGATATACGTACACACACACATGAAAAAACACTGTAGATTAATTGGCATCTGTCAGCAGTTTGAGTATGGGCTCTCCTTTCACATTAGTACCAAGGTCTGGAATGGTACATGAGCAGAATCAAGACTTTGCAGACCTCGCCATAGCTTGTCATTGCTGCCAGTGGATTACCCACCGCACTTTGTGCAGCCAACTGTAGATTGGCGAGGGAATCAATTGACATTTACCAGGTCCCTGTGTTCCCTGAGCTTTCCATCCTCATACAACCTTGTGGCCACTGCAGTTTGAAAGCCCTGACATAATTTCCTCAATTAGAGACAAAGAAAACTGCAGATACTGGAATCCAAGGTAGACAGGCAGGAGGCTGGAAGAACACAGCAAGCCAGGCAGCATCAGGAGGTGAAGAAGTCAATGTCTGAAGATGGGTTACACCCGAAACGTCGACTTCTCCACCTCCTGATGCTGACTGGCCTGCTGTGTTCTTCCAGCCTCCAGCTTATCTACTACATAATTTCCTCAGTAGCTCAAAAGCTAATAGCTAGGAATTTCTGCCTTTCTTCAGTGGCAACAGCAACAGGATGGGGGAAGCCTTGGTTAGCATGTGTAACTAAGTGGAAAGCACCATTCTTACCCAGGATGACTACTTGTCCTGGTTGGTACCAGATAGCGGGTCTTGGTTCTGCTGCAGGTAGCATGATCCCAGTTGGTGCATGAGGTAGTTGGGTAGCAGATAGCATTTCTTGATTGGAGAGTGTCTCCTGCTTTGTCCAGTCAACATGGTCCTAGTTGGGTAATGACTAACGCGTTTCAGTTGGTTGTGCATAATGTTTGTCCAGGTAACATGTTTCAGTTGGACAATAGATGGTATTTCTTGATTGGGCAACGGGTACTGAGTCCAGGTTGGGCAGTGGGTAAGATGTTCTGCTTGGCCCAGATGGTCTGTGCTGGTTGGTCCAGCACAGTGCAGTCAACTGGGTGCCCAACCAAGCTTTCTGAATGCATTGGCACTGACCCCTCCTCACCCACAGTGGAATGTGCACATTCACCATGGCAACACACTGCCACACTCACTGATGGAGAATGGGCACTCGGGCCAGGAGCAGTCGGCAGAGCATTTGACCCTTACCAGCTCCAGGTCACTGGTGTGAGGGGAGGGGAGCGCGTTTTTTTTAAGATGATGGGGCAGTGGGGGCGCGTGCCAGAGAGGTTGCACCCCTAATCATAGAAATTGAAAGAAATAAGAGGCAGAAAGCAACAGCCATCGATATGCATAAAGAACTCTTTGAATTGTAAGTGGCTGTTAGTGGAAATGTAACAATTTCACTGTGTACTGTGCAGGATTTAAAAATCCAGTAGCTTGTCATCAGAAAATAGACTGAAAGATTTTTGAAAATGTTGACGTTGACAGCTAAATGAATGTAATTATGTTACTAAAGTGTTTTACCTTCTTTCTAGGGGCCTTTATATATACAAACACTTAAATAGTGCCTGGAAATTGGCCATAACTACTAAGTTGCCTATAGTGACTACATTATTTTATATGAGGTGAATTTTAACTATAATTAATGTTCTTGTTGTTAGAATATAGAATAAATCCTATAAGTCTTTTACTGCTATCTTCATGCTTTGATGCATTGCTTACACACAGACTGTGAAAAGTGTTATTTGTAACATTTGCTGTGCCTGACGGCCCAGACTTGCTCAGACTCAAACACCGTTCTCTCACACACTGCCTCACTTAAAGGTGCAGCAACTGAGTTCTTTTAGAAATCTCTGTTTGTGTGGCAGAGTCTGCAGAATGGGAGAGAAGGGCAAGTCCTGGTTACTACCACATAGAAGGCACACTTGATGTTAATTACAGAGCAGGATCCTCCAGCCTCCCCCTCTCCCCAGTAGTTCCTGTGTTTGTTTTTATGTATGTGTGTACATGCGTGTAAGTGTGTCTGTGTTTGCATATGTATACATGTATCTGGTGAGCCTATATGTGCTTGTTAGCGTGGATTTGGTGTTTACGTCTACACATATGTGTGCGCCTATATAGATGTCCATATGCAAGTCCACATTATGTGTTTTTGCATGTGTACATTTGTGTGCCTGTTTATGTTCAGGAATGCATGTTTGTATATGTCACTGCGTGTGAGTCTATATCTATGTATCTGTGTCTGACTGTGTTAGGATGTGTGTAAGGCGGTGTACGTGAACTAAACTGGACCGTTTCACCTTCCAGGCCTCAGTACTTTTCTGATACTCACTTTCTGGGCTCTCAAGTGACAAGGGGTCACTTGAATAAGGCCAGATTCCATAACTCCGCGGGTGACAGCATCTTTGAGGGAGAAACTGCAAATCCTCCCAAGGCAGTCAGTAAATATCATTTTGAAACATTTTAGTTTTCCAACGAGAAATAGCTCGAGGAGAAGCATTTCTGACTGAAAGCACCTCCTCATCTGGGTTCCTCTGGTACCATACTTATTATAGAATTGATTATAAGCAGTCTTACTTTTAAATAAGTATTTCTCTTCAGTTCCACTAGAACCCAGTGCTTTGAGGTGACTATATGCTTTTTCTTCCTGCAAAATGCCCACTAGTTTGATAATTCCCCATTAAAAGGCCTGTACATCATTCTCATGTGTTTGATATTAACTTTCTTGCATTTGTGAGTCTCTCTGAGTAGGCGTCAAAAGCATTTCCATACCATCGGTCAATAGGTCATGACCACAGGCAAAGTCTGCGCTGATAGCCCACTGCAAGCAGGGGAATCAATGTACCGACATGGTTCATGGTGACATCTTTGTCCTTCCTTGTTCAACATCTCTAACGCTTGGCTCTCTCAGTGAACGCAAAGGTGTAACTGTCAAACAGTTTGCCAGCTGTGCGACCTCTAGAGAGGGTCCTTGCTGTGGAGCGGCCCTTTCAATAGCCCTGTGATTGGTGTTTACTGTAGATGCCCTCCCACCACAGTCGCGAGTTGCTGACCCATTCGCTCAGAGAGTGGCCATTTTCTTCTCTATTGCGCCGCTTCAATTTTTGGCATGATGAAAGGTTAATGATGAGCACTCCCCTGCCAGTAACTTCCAGCCTTATCTCCTTCTCAGTATCTCATCCCATTGACCCACAGACATCACATCTTCCCTCCTCCTCCCCCCACCCACCACCCACAACTAAGGTTCCCCTCCCAACCCATGTATCTGTGTCTACACCGGCCTACCTTCCCATCCTGCCCCTGTCAGTCCAATTGTGGTCATTTAATAAACCCCTATCCACTTGAATGTAGGCTACTCCTGACCAAAGGCGACACCTCCACTCCCACATTACACCCTCCCCAGCTCATGTTTTACCATATCACCTCCACCCCTTGTAAATCCTGCTTAAAAAGTGAAATGCAATGCTGTCCTTTATTTTGAATGGAATTGAACACAAAGGTAAGGACATCCTGCTTCAGTTATTGATGAGACCAAGGATGTTACCAGGATTGGAGGATCTGAGCTGCAGGAAGAGGCTGAACAGGCTGGGGCTGTTTTCCCTGCAGCGTTGAAGGCTAAGGGGTGACCCTATAGAGGTTTACAAAATTATGAGGGGCATGGATAGGATAAATAGACAAAGTCTTTTCCCTGGGGTCGGGGAGTCCAGAACCAGAGGGCATAGGTTTAATGGACGGGTTGGACCGAAGGGTCTGTTTCCGTGCTGTACATCTCTATGACTCTATGACTCTAAATAACACACTGCTTCCTAAGTTGCCAACATCCCTGCAGCACCTCCTCCCTGCTCCTCCCCTGTTAGCTCACTGCTGGTATTTTACCCACTGACCTGCCTAAAGTGTCTGCTCTCACCTTCTTTGGTTTTCATCTCTCGATGTGCACAAAGAAACCTTGCAGCATCGTGCCCTGTAGAAAGGTCAGTTGACCAGGGTCTCCACAAAACATAAGAACACCTGCTGGGCAGCGCCGCACACATTGTGAGATTCCTGGAATGTGCTACGAATTGCAACCAGAAAATCTTTTTCCCACACTCTCCTTGCCCATCTTTCTTTCCACACCTGTAGTTTGTTCCAGCTCCCTGCCCTATCTCCTGCCCATTTGTGGTCTCCCTGTTGCCCACCCCTGGATTCCTTATGGTGGACTGCCTGTCTTCTAGATTTCTACAGTTCTAGATGTCTGTTCCTTGCAATCATGTTTCTGATTTCAATCCTAAATGGCCTGGATTTAGTTTTGACTGTGATGTTGTCTTTTTCTTGATTCCCCCTTCAGAGGAAATGATTTGTCTGTATTTAACATGTTGCATCACCCTCACTTGACGCCGTTGATTTGTGTCATACTATTCCCACTGTAATCAAAGAACAATGTCATCTTGAATTAGAATTAGATTTATTGCCACGGTACTCAAGTTACAAAAGGACAGGAGTACAGTGAAAAGTGTACACTGTTGCTAACACAGGGCACCATATTAAGTACAAAGTGCCTAGGCACAACTCTTAGTTACAAAATGGGGAGGCCATGGCCTAGTGGTATTATCACTAGACTGTTAATCCAGTGACCCAGGTAATGTTCTGGGGAACGGAGTTTGAATCCCGCCATGGAAGATGGTGGAACTTGAATTCAGTAAATATCTTGAATTAAGGATCTAACGACTACTATAAATCCATTGCGAATTGTCATATAAATCCGTCCGGTTTAGTAACGTCCTTTAGGGAAAGAAACTGCATCCTTACCTGGTCTGGCCTACCTGTGACTCCAGATCCACAGCAAAGTGGTTAACTCTGAACTGCCCTCTGGGCAATTAGGGATGGACAGTAAATGCTGCCTGGCCAACGATGCACCCATTCTGTTAAAGAATTTAAAAAACCCAAAAAATAGAGGGAACAAAGAAAAAAAATTGCACTGTATTAAAGAGATATAGATAGTATAAATACCTGAACAATATAAAGAGCAAGCTGAGAGTGCAATCCAGGTGTTGATCTTGCCAGTCCTGTTTAATGAGACAGTAGACAGTCTTATACGTTGTTCTGATATGTTAGTGTAAATTATTGTTCTCATCGAGGTATTCTTGTGATCCTGTTCTGATGAGGACAAGGCAGCAGCTTCACGACAAGTGTCTGTTTTCTCAGCAATGATTTGTTTTATGTGGGAAAATTACAGCAGTAGCTCGGTATTTGAAAGATGATACAAGATGAGCTACTATAGTCTTGCCTGAACATCCAAAGTGGTAGAGGTTTCACAAAGTTCATTGTGCTCTTGGGACCGGGGCTGTCCAAAAGCTGTTTAGTAGCGAATACAGTCGCTCTAAATGGCTAAAAGCAATTTACCCACTGCAGCATGTAGTAATTTGTATCAGGAAGTTATTAAAAGCAGGAAGGAGAAATCATAATATGAGCCATTTAGGATAAGGATTTTTCTTTGAGTCAAAAAGTCTTTCTGGGTCTTAAAGAAGAGGTAGGGAGTGTTGGGTCTTAAAGGGCATTTCTTTCAGTCTTTACTTTTCATGGGACATTGCTGGCAAGACTTGTTGCTCATCCATAATTGTCCTGGACCAGCGTGGCTTGCCAGACTATTATCAATGATTAGAGTCAAGTGCTTTGCTGTGAATTTCCTTCCTTCCTTAAAGAACACTAGAGAATCAAATTTTTGTGAAAATTGACAGTAAGTTCGTGGATTCAAATCCTGAAACAATTTTACTTTTATTTATTGAATCTAAATTCCTGCAGCTGCCTTGGTAGTTTTCACACTTACTTCCCTGTGCTTGTGGATAATAGTGATGTGACCACTATACTGACATCTCTCTTGGAATGAGGTCACTGAATTCTTCCTTTATCCTGAGCCCTATGCAAGGGATGATACACGAATGATTACTGATGCTTTCCAATCATCCCTTCTTAGCCGACTTTAAGATGCAGCTTTGGGGTAGCCATTTTGTGTGATGTTGTCTAGCCAACATTGTCAAAGGCCCCTTTCCAACCTCATCCATCGGGCAAATACAAAAGCTTAACCACATGTACCATTAGATTGAAGAACAGCTTCCTCCCTGCTGATACGAGACTTCTGAATGGACCTTTCAAATTTTAAATTTATCATTGACCTCGCTCTTTGCGCATCTTCTCTGCAGCTGTAACATTGTTTTCTTTGTTTTGTCCCAAATGCAGGTATGATCTGCCTGTACTGCACACAGAACAAAACTTTTCACTGTACCGAGGTACATGTGACAAAAAAAATCAAAACAAAATCAAAGAACTGTCACAATGACACTGAAAGGCTTTGTTGAGAAGTCCAGTTAAACAGGGTTGAAGCCAATATTTTCCTCAGATATAGGTCCAACACAGTAGCAGTACTGCTGCTGTTCCTCAAGAGCTCTGCAGATCAATAGCACAAACTTAGTAGAAATTCTTACTTAACTGGACAGGGACAAGAGGAATTGTCTCTTCTGTTGATCCTAACCTGTCGTATAAAATGGAGCTGATTTATGCAGGGTACGCAATGGTGAAATCGACAGCAGGATGCTTTTATTTCAAAAGGTGATTTTGTCTTTGGGAATGCGTTTATTAAAGTTAACGTGTGTAAATACAACTGCCAGTATTTTGTCAGTGTTCAATTCAAGGGCATTCTGTGAATTCATCTCAACTATTCAGTTCAATATCAGGAATTGTTGTTCTGAATTTCATTAGCTGATAATATGACAGAGCTTAGATCTGTTTTGTTTAAACTTGAGAACTGGAGTGTTTGATTGTGGGAAAGGCTATTTCATTGTATTTTTGTCTGAATAAACTCACTTAAAACTTAATTGGGTGGCATTTAATGGAGGCAGTTTGCTTTCTGGCTGGACGGACAAACTAAGACCCCGTTGCCTGTATTCAGGTGGGCACAGAAAATGCCAGTTGGACACTTAACTGGACCAGAATGAGATGAAAGTGGGATGGAAGACCCAGGGATCGGGGGGGGTGGTGATGGGAGGAGTGTGGTGAGATGGAGTTGATACTGGTGCAGATGCAACACACCCGATATAGAACCATAGAATCCCTACAGTGTGGAAAAAGGCCATTCAGTCCATCGAATCCTGGGAACAGGCAGTCAGTTAATGCCTGGGAAGTTTCTGGCTGCTATTACTAGTGTATCCACCCAAGGCCCAGTCTCTACCAGACCACCGTGGGGTAAATGACAGCAGGATGGGCTATTTGAAGTGATGGGGTGGGGGGTATTTGGAGTGGCAAGAGGTAAGGCCTGGCACGTAACTAGATGATCCACCACATGGTGCCACCAAGTCTGTCAGTCAAGTTCTACTCTGGCAATGCAGCACTTATTCTGACTTCTCAGTGAAGTGCTGTGAGAGTGCTGCATTGTCAGAGATACTGAATGAACATCGGATGAAATGTGAAAGGCAGACCCTGTCTGTTGCCTGCTCTTGAAAGATCTGTGGCACCATCTGAAGAGCGAGGAGGTCCCCTGGTGCGACTGAGCTCTCTCAGCAATATTAAAGCTATTCACTGTTTGTGGGATCTTACTGTGCATGCCATGCTGTGTTAGACCACAGGATAACCGTGACTGCCTTTCAAAAATAACACCCTGGAGATGAAAAGATGCAATTGCATATCGAGAAATGCAACCTCTTGTAATGCTGGGGAATATTAATACACAAGAAAGTTGTCCAAAAGTTATCATAAAAGAAACAAAAAGGTAAATTATAAAGAGAAGATATATTGGATGTTAAATTGAAAAATCAGGATATACTTGCATTTGTGTGAACGTATCAATAATTTTAAAACATCTACTAAAATGTAGGCACAATTATGAATAACCACTCATACAGTCCCCACTGGCCTTTTAATTTTAAGCAGTACAGTGTTTCAAACCACAGGGAGTTATTCCATTGATAAAAAAAAGGGATTGTCAGCCAATTGCCTCTACTCTGCAATAATAAGTCTGGATTGCTTTGTCTGCAGAATGCACACGTGCGCACAGGCTGGGAGGGCAGCTGTTTGTCATGCTTCCCATCAGCCTGTTGAGTGTCGATAAGTCAAGCAGGCCTGAATGTTGCCAGCCCCGGGCCTATGCTGACATAGCTGCCGTCAGCCCAACTGGCGGTTACAGTGGCTTTCGGGCTTGTTTTTACATCCTCCTGCTAAATACGGGGAAAACGACTCAGGAATCCCGACCCAACTCCTTGCTTGTGAATGTGTCTTGGGGGCAGGAACAATCTCAGAAAGGTCTGGCAGAAATGTGGATGCTGATGGGGTTCTGTGTGCGATGCCGAGCAGAGAATAAAATCTGATTTGATGCCAAACGGGCACCAGACTTGGATCTGGAGCCAATCCATTCTCACTGTGTCACTTAGATGCAAAATGATCCATGAATCTGAATAGTCGTGAATCAAAATGATTGATTGCCAATTGTCCTTTTCTTCCACAGGAAGTTATACTAAAGAGGGCGGCTGACTTGGTGGAGGCGCTTTATGGAATGCCACATAACAACCAGGTAATGGTGGGCTCTGTATCTCATTGTTTAAGGATAACACATTGGCAGCAAGGGCTGGGGCAATGTGGGAAGGAGGAATCTGAATACGTAGCACAGGGTGATTGAGGGATAGGGCATCCTCTGAGGGATGTGGGAATGAGATTAAGGATTCTGAGGGATGTAGGAGTGAGGGGCTAGATTCTGAGGGATGTGGAAGTGGTATACAGGATTCTGGGAGATGTGGAAGTGAGGGACTGGATTCTGAGGAATGTGGGAGGGCAATACAGGATTCTGAAGGATGTGGGAGTGAGGGGCTGGATTCTGAGAGATGTGGGAGTGAGATACAGGATTCTGAGGGATATGGGAGTGAGGGTTTAGATTTTGAGGGATCTGGGAGGGCAATACAGGATTCTGAGGGATGTGGGAGTGAGGGGCTGGATTCTGAGGGATGTGGAGGTGAGGGGCTAGATTCTGAGGGAAGTGGGAGTGAGGTACAATTTTCTGAGGTATGTGGGAGTGAGGTACAGTATTCTGAGGAATGTGGGAGTGAGGGGCTGAATTCTGAGGGCTGTGAGAGTGAGATACAGGATTCTGAGGGATGTGGGAATGAGGGGCTGGATTCTGAGGGATGTGGGAGTGAGGGCCAGGCTTGTGAATATGCCTCAGACTGACGGATATCGGAGACTTAGGGACCTTGACAGCCAATGAATGGTATGGAAACAAAACCTGGTGAGGGGAAGAATAAGGTCAGGAGGTTAACAGTGCGACTGATTAATGCTTTTGCACACCAATATATCTTTGTTTTAAATACTTTCTACTGGCAGTCAGCTTATTTCTCTTGTGCTTACAGCTAACAACTTTTCTTTTTCTTCAAAATGCCTGGCAGGAAATAATCCTGAAGCGAGCAGCTGACATTGCAGAGGCCCTGTACAGTGTGCCTCGGAACCACAACCAACTCCCAGCTCTCAGTAACACATCCGTCCATGCAGGGATGATGGGGGTCAACTCTTTCAGTGGGCAGCTGGCAGTCAATGTGTCCGAGTCCTCTCAAGCTGCCAATCAAGGTAAGGCTTTGATACACTGAATAGAGTTGTCTCGCACCACCCCCCCCCCCCGCCTTCCAAAACTGCTCCACCTTGCGCACTCCTCTCATTGGAGGAAGTGATTCCACAACCTGCCACTGAGAATTTTCAGGTTGCCCATTCTTACAGAAAGTCAAAGTCAGTTTTGTGATTACATGCTCGCCTTTTTATTTCTGAGGGGTGGTGAAGTGGGGGTGGAAGTGAATATGTGTAGGGCCCCTTGCTGTTCATTATCTATACCAATGATTAGGCTCATGTATAAAGATGTTTACAAATGAAGTAGAAACTGATCATGTGACTGACAGCAACGGAGAACGCCAATGTATATGTGGTAGATGCTAATGATCAGGTCAGGTGGGCGGAAAGATAGCAAATGGAAAACGATTGAGAGAAGAGTGAGCTAATGCATTTTGGACGGACAGGCACGCCTGGGAGTACACAATAAATGGTGGGATTCTGAGAAATGTAGAGGACATAGGGATGTTAAGTGCATGTGCTAAAAGTAAACTGGTAAGGAGCCAGGCTGGAGTGGATAGGAAGAACCTATTTCAATTAACAGAGAGGTCAATAGCCAAGGGACATAGGTTCAAAGTAATTGGGAGAAAGATTAGAAGGGAATTGATGAGAAATTGTTTCATCCAGGTTAGGTTCTGGAACTCCTGGTTTGAGAGAGTTGCAGAGGCAGAAACTGTCATAGCATTTAAAAAGAAACATGAAGCATTAGCTCCCTTGAGGTGCCGTCACCTCCAGAGCTCGAGAGTGAAGAGCTGGAAGGATAATTCTTTCTTTAGACTGCAGGGAAAAGATGGGCCAAGTGGTTTTATTCAGTGCCATTATTCTTCTTTGTTCTGTATTTCTAACATGGTTTTCTCTTGAATGTGCAAGTAAAAGCAATTTCCTTTCTCAAGATTCGATCTGGAGGTTGTATTCCCTGAGATTTAGTATCGGTTGTTTTGTCTTGTTAATGAACATAGAACATAGAACATAGAAGAATACAGCGCAGTAAAGTAAAAGCAATTTCCTTTCTCAAGATTCGATCTGGAGGTTGTATTCCCTGAGATTTAGTATCGGTTGTTTTGTCTTGTTAATGACTAGCAAGTTACTAGTGAAATGGATAACTTTAAACAGTTATACTGTATAACATAACTTTATACAAGTGCTTGTAATGTATCACTTAAAGCACACATTAGATGCTATTGTAAGCAGTAACCATACAAATTGTACACTGAATACCCTACATACAGTCATTATAATGTCCATACTGTAGCATAGAAATTTTACATGCAGTAATATCAATACACCCCTTGGAGCACAGATTAAACTTTAGCATAATACCTGACTTTAAAAGGTGGATACTTGATTACAGTAGAGTTTTGTGCTACTTTAAGATTTAATTTTAGCCGTGAGCATTTTGTAAACACTTTCTGTTGACAAATGCTATAAATAGATCTTTCTACTAAAATAGCTTGACAGGATTTGGTGAAAATATGCACGACTTTTGGAATGTGATCATGGTGCTTGCGCATCGTGTCAATAATTGTGGGTTGTTATTTAGTTTAACTGCCTTTAGTCTCTCGCTTCCTTTCTGGGGCTTTACCGATGCTCCGTATAAACACTGACTTTTAGTGATTTTCTTTGTATAGCCCTCTCTTTACCTCACTAGATATTGAGGCTAAAATGAAAAACTGAAGAGCAGCCCCATATTGCCATCGCCAGCAAAAAACAAGGACAAGTTTATAGTCAGCAGCGAAACTGCCTGTAAAGATAGGCTTGGATTTTCCATTAGCCAGTAGTTTTCTTTTCTGAAGTATCGATGCGGTTTTTGCTGAGGGACCCTGTGGAATCTCCAATGTAGCAGAAACTGAGGGAATTGGACATTTGTGTCTTTATTAACTACCAACCAAAGCTACAAAGATGTCCATGGATATTCTCTTTGGACCACATTGGCTTCCAGGATGCTCCAATTATGCAAGCATCCCAGGAGATTAACCAGTCAAGGCTGAATACATTAGTGGGTTCTGATGGATATCCTCCCATCTCCTTGATTAACATCACTTCTCCACTCCATGATGTTAAATCACGATGCAATAATTTGTCGACAGTCGTAAGATTATAAGAAATGCCAGCAGGAAAAGGCCATTTGGCCCATTGAAACTGCTTTCCCATTCAGTAATATCTTGGCTGATCTGATCTGGCCTTCACTGCACGTTCCTGCCTGTTGTCCCCATTACCCTTGACAGCCTGATTCAGTCTTTGATATCTTCAACAGCCTCCACTGTTCTGTGCGGAAGAGAGTTCCAAAACTTAGTGACCCTCTGAGAGAAGAAATTCTTCCTCACCTTGGCCTTCAATTGGAAGCCCATTAACTTTAAGCCATGTCCCCTGTTTCTAATTGCCCCATGAGGAGATAATTTCAGTATCTGCCCTGTCATGTCCGCTCAGTTATTTTCTATGTTTCAATCAGATTGCCTCTCATCCTCCTAAACCCCAGTGATTTTGGCCCAACCTTCCCGTATAAGACAAACCCCTTAATCCCTTCATCAAGGACAGCTTTGATGAGATACAGCTCCATCTTCTCAAACTTGAATACAGAGGAACCTCGATTATCCGACATTGATTATCCAACATTGATTATCCGAATATCGGATTATCCGGCAAGATCGCAAGGTCCCGACGCGCGCCTTAACTGTGTTATCCAGCATTCGATTATCCAGAATTCGATTAATCGAACAAAATACTCCCTGCCGTGTCCTTCAGATAATTGAGGTTCCTCCGTTTTTAATTATGCCATGTTGCGTTCTCTTTATTTTAAAACAAATGTTAAATTTGACATGAATGAGGAGCTTTCTTTTGTGAATTATTTTGCTTGTGAAAATGAATGCTATCTAAGCCAGAGTTGTAAAGCAGAGCCAAAGAAGGCACTGATGGAAAAGGGAGAACGTGAGGACTACAGATGCTGGAGATTGATGGAAAAGCTCAGCAGGTCTGGCAGCATCTGTGGAGAGAAATCAGAGTTAACGTTTCGGGTCCGGTGACCCTTCCTCAGAACTCTGAGCAGAGTCAAGTCTATTGTAGCCCATTGATGTACCTCAGTTGTAACCTCCATAGGGCACAGTCCATCTGTGCCAGGACAAATGTCCATTTTTCCATCTGACACCCCTGTTTGGAGGTGATGGCTAATTAGTGTCAAATGAGCGGGGGATGCGGGCTTCACGAAAAGGATTGAGTTGAGAAATTTTCAAACTTGTTTCAACTTAATCCACTAAGAGCAGGATCGAGAGAGGAGAGACTCCCATTAGAGCTGTCCAGGTGAGATTTGAGACCACCCTCTGAACTAAAGGGGTACAGCATAAGTTAATTCCATTCTTCCATCTCTTGGGGTGATCTTGGTTGAAGAACAGCTTTCTTCCTCTCTTTTCATAAGGGAGGGTCTCTGCTTAGCTGCAGATTGCACACCCCAATTCATCATTTTCAGTCGTGAAAATGGTTCCGTTTAAATAGACAAGTCCACTGTAACCTAATGCCAAGGAAAGGGAAGGAGTTCCAGCCGGACATTCTGGGGTTACAGAATAGCAACATCAACCCAGGCAGCAACTTCAAAATAGATTTTAGAACATTTCAAATGTTTATATATAAGACTGGGGAAAAGTCAGGATTCACTAAACTCCAAAGAGAAGGATTGATCAGTACCTAACGTGGTATATTAGATGCTGCTTCACAAGTCTGCTGTAGCTAGGCAGTGAGTAATTACTTTGCCTGTGTAGCATCAGTATTGCTATTTCTCTACAATAACAATGTGTGACTGCAGTGCGTTTTACTTCGATTGGTCTCCCTCTGAACTCTTCCATTCTTGGCACTTTTTTTGTGATGCGACTGAGCTAAGACTTGCACATGATCACATGAATTAGGAAGCAGGCCATTCGGTCCCTCTAGGCTGCCATTCAACCCCAAACCCATATTCCTGCCTACCCACTCCCAGATCATCTTTCCAACCCTTGCTCAACAAGAATCCGTCCACCGCTGCTTTAGTAAAAAATGAAAAAGCTCTCGGCTTCCAAGAAGAGTGTTCCTCATTCCCCTGAGGGATATTACCTCAGCTCTGTTTTGGATATGATCTTGCTCCGCTCCGAAAGCTAGTGCTTCCAAATAAACCTGTTGGACTATAACCTGGCGTTTTGTGATTTTTAACTGTTTTAGATAGACAACTCCTTATTTTTAAATGGTGACCCATTGTTCCCGAGTCTCCTGCGAGTGGAAATCTTCTCCCATCAAGAACCCTCTGATGTGTTAAAAATGAAGTCACCTCTTACTCTTCTGTACTTCTGTGGTACAAATCCAGCCCTTCCTCATGAAACAGTCCACCCATTCCAGCTTTGGGACTAGCCAGCCTTCTCTGAACTCCAATGTCTTCACATTCTTCTTTCAACAAGGTGATCAATGCTGTGCTCAGTACTTCAAATGAGGTCTCACAAGTGCCTTACACATAAAATGTAGAGAGACAATATATAATAATGAGTACCAGATGCATAGAGACCTGAACCTATTAATGAGTTGGATGTACACAAATCGTTAATAGTGGCAGGATGGGTACAGAGAGCTGTTAATAAAGCATGCAGTATTCTAGACTTTATTAATAGAGACATAAGAATACAAGAGCAAACAGTTAAAAATCACACAACACCAGGTTATAGTCCAACAGATTGATTTGGAAGCACTAGCTTTCAGAGCGCTGCTTCAACAACCACCTGACAAAGGATCAGCCCTCCGAAAGCTAGTGCTTCTAAATAAACCTGTTGGATTATAACCTGGTGTTGTGTGATTGTTAACTTTGTCCACCCTAGTCCAACACTGGCTCCTCCAAATCAAGAGCAAATAGGTTAGGATGAACTCATATGAGACATGAGTTAGACCACAGCTATATCGTGCAGTTCTGAAAGCACTGTATAGAAAGGATGTGAACCCATTGAAGAAACTGTAGAAGAGGTTCACAAGAATGGTTCCTGGGATGAAGCACTTCAGTTATGAGGATAGAGTGCAAAAGTTGGAACTGACTTCCTTGAAGAGAAGGCTCAGAAGAGATGTGATAGAAATTTTCAAAATCACGATGGAGAGAGCAGATAGGGAGAAACTGTTCATTTCTTCATTTTACAAGAAAGGATCAAGAACCAGTGGGAGTAAATTTACAGGGTTTGGCAAAAGAAGCAAGTGCGAAGTGAGGGAAAAAACGCCTGTTGACACAGTGAGTTGTTAGTGACTAGAATGCACGGGTTGGGAGTATGGTTAAGGCAGCTTCAAATGGGTTGCTGGAGAAGACATTTAATGATTATTTATAGAAAACAATATGAACAGGTATACGCTGGCCAGTTGGCAGTAGATCAAAATGCTCAGTGCGTTGGGTGGGCCAAATGGTCTCTTTCTGCATTGTGGCAGTTCTGTGAATGGCACAGTGGCTCAGTGGTTAGCACTGCAGCCTCACAGCACCAGGCATCCAGGTTCGATTCCTGCCTCAGGTCTACATTCTCCCCAAGTTTGCTCTGGTTTCCTCCCACAATCCAAAGATGTGCAGGTTAGGTGGATTGGCCATGCTAAATTGCCCATAGTGGTCAGGGATGTGTAGGTTAGGGGTAAATATTGGGGAATGGGTTTGGGTGGGATACTCTTTGGAGGGTTGGTGTGGACTTGAAGGGGCTAGACCCACGCTGTAGGGATTCTATGAATTAACAAATGATGCTTGGTCAATTTTATCAACGTTCCAGTGTTTTAGCTACCAGCCCTTTAAAGTAACAAAGAACAAGAATATAGCTGAGATCACTAATAACTGCGATGGAGAGAGAGATACTGACGATGTGTGCTTTTGTATCCTTTCTTCAATAAAGGCTTTACTCGCAACACGAGCAGTGTGTCTCCTCATGGATATGTGCCGAGCTCCACCCCACAGCAGACAAGCTATAACTCTGTCACAACGAGTATGAATGGATATGGGAATGCTGGGATGTCCAACCTGGGCGGCTCTCCAGGTTTTCTCAATGGATCTGCTGCCAATTCACCATATGCCAGTAAGTAAAAAAAAACAGGCACATACCAGACCCTACCCTTATTAGAATTGGCCGCACCATCTGTCCATTATCTTCTCTTGCTGGGTACTCACTCAATTGAAGCGGCATTAGTGTTATGACCCCCACGATGCACAATGGACACACCCAACATCTTTTCTGTATTTCTCACTCAATGACATAGTTGGCTCAACTGTTAAAGTCAAGTTTCTTTTCTATTTCAAGCAAGGGGATCATGTTACTTAATCGGGAACCATGTCGTGCCTGAATTGAGAACTTTGATAGATAGTACCGAACCATTTGTGCTGTAAGGTAGAACCTTTCTTGTCAATTTTTGGCAAGAGCCAAGCTCTCAGCTAGAAGGTTATCCACCAGGAAGTCCCATTGAGGACATTGTGTTCTAAACGGTGCACTTTATCACAGATTCAGAACAGAAGTAGTGCAGAGATGAGATACATTCCTCGTAACTCCAGACTGGAGACAGTTAACTCAAATTGATTTCGGGACCAGATCAGCATTTACATGCAATCATCCGCTCAGAACAATCCCTGGGAGTTTCCTGTGGGGATCAGAAGAATCCCTGAGGAAATTCCGAAAAAATCCACGGGACTGTCGGTAAAATGGGAAGATAAAAGGCATGTGTTTGCAACTTCAGGTGTAGATTTACTCAGTGAGGATTCAGATCGTCTAATAGAACATTGGGTGTGAGTCTGTTTGCAAAAGGCGACCTTCTCTCCTGCGAGTGGTGCAGAGATTCAGACTGCTTCTCCAACTCATGTCCACTAGGACCTGACCTGTTCAACCATGACCCAGCTCAATCTAGACAAATAAATTGTTGATCCAGTTTAAAAAAGGACATGGATGTGAGGGATGGAAAATCAAAACACCCTGTGGATGCTGGAATTCTGAAATAAAATGAGAAAATGTTGGAAATACTCAGTAGGTCAGGGCAACACTCTTGGAGAGAATACAGAGTTTATATTTTGGATTGATTGACAATAGGGGCTAGGAGGGGATTTAGAAAAAGAGTCCAATACCAGAATTTCTGCAAAGTTAACAGCCATCTTTTGCAATAAACATTAGAACAATTTTGTGAACAAGATAAAGCACCTTAGTTTAAGAGACTTAACATGTAAAAAAATATTCTCTCATGCGCGGCCATCACTTGATGCCCATCCTGAATTGCCCTCCGATAGTATGACTTGGCAAGGCCATCAGAAGGCAATTAAGAACCAACAACATTACTGTAGGATAAAAGCAAATTACTGTGAATGCTGGAAATCTGAAACAAAAACAGAAAATACTAGAGAAACTCAGCAAGTCTGGTAGCATCGGTGGAGAGAAACAGAGTTGACATTGCAAGTACAGTATGATTAGATTAGATTAGATTAGATTAGATTAGATTACTTACAGCGTGGAAACAGGCCCTTCGGCCCAACAAGTCCACACCGCCCCGCCGAAGCGCAACCCACCCATACCCCTACATTTACCCCTTACCTAACACTACGGGCAATTTAGCATGGCCAATTCACCTGACCTGCACATCTTTGGACTGTGGGAGGAAACCGGAGCACCCGGAGGAAACCCACGCAGACACGGGGAGAACGTGCAAACTTCACACAGTTAGTCGCCTGAGGCGGGAATTGAACCCGGGTCTCTGGCGCTGTGAGGCAGCAGTGCTAACCACTGTGCCACCATGCCGCCCACATTTTTAAGAAAGGTGGTAAGGGAAAGCTAGAGAACTACAGACTAGTGAGCCTGACATTAGTAGTGGGTAAATAAATTCATCTTCAGAATTTATTGTGGGTTTGGAATCACATACAATCCGCATCGGGCAAGGTTGGCAGATTTCCTTTCCCAAAAGTATTTCTATCAGATGTTTAGAGCAAGTCAGTGGGCACCATTTGGAATCAAACTTCAATTCCAGGTTTTATTAATGCCCGCTAACTGCATGTTGGGATTTGAACCTGAGTGGCCAAGGAATTAGCATGGGTGTTGGACTATGAGTTTAGTGAGAGTTGCCATGATACACCTTCTCCTCTCACACATTCACATATGACCTCAACAGGTGGAATACAGAGTTGTTCAACATTATGCAGGGTAGGGGATTGAAATGAAGTCACCCTAAGCTTGTAGTTACGACTGAATGAATCATGAGTGAACAAAGGAGGTGTGTCTAATTCTGGCCACCCACCAGCCAGGCCATCTCTCTGACAGCACACATCTGAAAATCAGTCCTTTTGTTCATCCAGAAGTCAGCAATTGCGCTCTTTGTAGTGAGACCTGCAAAGACTCAGTATTGATCTTGTCTACTAATATGTGACTACAATAGAACTACTTTGCCTCGTCTTATGACATCCAGTGGTGAGATTAATTTAACATGTAGTAGGTTTTAGATAATCTGAACTCAGGATCTAATAACTAAGGGCCAAAACTGGATCTGTAATGGCAGGAAAATAGAAACCAAATGTGGTTTTCAATATTCCCATTCTGTGCTGAACGTGTTCATTTCAACCAGTGTAATTGATTGAGTTTTTTTGAAGAGGTGACAAAGAAGATTAATGAATGCAGAGCAGTAATCGACATTGCCTCTATGGACTTCAGCAAAGTGTTTGACGAGGATCTGCGTGGTAGAATGGTTATTAAGGTTAGCTCACATGGGATTCAGGGAGAGCTAGCCAATTGGATACAAAATTGTCTTGAAGGTAGGAGACAGAGGGTTGTATGGGAGGGTTGCTTTTCAGACTGGAGGCCTGTGACCAGTGGTGTGTCACAAGGATCGGCGCTAGGTCCATTGCTTTTTGTCATTCGTATAAACTATTTGAGTGTGAATATAAGAGGTATGGTTACTAAGTTTGCAAATGACACCAAAATAAGTGGTGTTTTGCACAGTGCAGAAGATTATTGCAGAGTACAATGGACTCTTAATCAGACGGGCCAATGGGCCGAGGAATGGCAGATGGAGTTTAAGGTAGAGAATGGCAAGCTGTTGCATGGTAGGGGCTTCTTTCCCGGGAGCTTTTGAGACTGAGGCATGACCTTATAGAGGTTTATAAAATGGTGAGGGGCATGGATAGGGTAAATAGGCAAAGTCTTTTCCCTGGGGTGGGAGAGTCCAGAACTAGAGGGAATAGGTTTAGGGTGAGAGGGGAAAGATATAAAAGGGACCTAAGGGGCAACCTTTTCACACAGTGGGTGGTGCGTGTATGGAATGAGCTGTCAGAGGAAGTGGTGGAGGCTGGTACAATTACAATGACAACATTTAAGAGACATCTGGATGAGTATATGAATAGGAAGGGTTTAGAGGGATATGGGCTGGGTGCTGGCAAATGGGACTAGATCAGATTGGGATGTCTGGTTGGCATGGATTAGTTGGACCGAAGGATCTGTTTCCATGCTATATAACTCTATAATCATTGAATTCTGATGATTTACATGTGTGTGAGTGTATTACATGCAGATGTTAGGTGGAGTATTGGAGAACTATCCTACCCTCTAGAGAAGAAGCAATAATGAGCCACAATGAAGTGTATCAACAGGTGACAGCATCATTTTACTTAGAAACCTGAATATCATAGGAAAAGACTTATCGCTCTATATACTCAGTTGGCTCTCAAGTATTGTTAAGCCTACCTTCTTGTCATCCATCAGCCCATGTCATCTCAAATTATTTATCCTCGCCAGTAATGTCAGTAAACATTCAGGCCTTATGTTAAAATGGGACAAGTTTCCTGGAAGGATCCAGATGATTCCTTGCCGTTGTTACATCAGGGTGACCTCCTTGTACTATCAAATTGTGCAGCACCTCTCAGGAATTTCTCAGCTTACACAGAAGGGCTCATTGATAAACTAATGCGCAGAAACCATTTTATTCCATTGTTGCTGTCAGTGTTGAATGTTTACCATTTTATGTATTGTCTTCCGATGCACTGCACTGTGGCTAGGAGTTTGTTAAATGTTCGAGTCCTCAACTGCAACATCAGAGGTTGAGCAACCATTTAAAATAACTGGGTTATCACTATAATAAAACTACAGGTCATTCTGCTGTAATGCACGTTTGTTAACACGTGTTTGCTATGACGCGATTGTCAAATTGGGGACATTTTTTCTAAAGCGTGAAGTGTTAAAGTGGGTATTGGTTATAATGTGATTCCGGCCCTGTCAGTTTAAATGGTGCTAATATTGTGATTTTCTTATAACACGGGATTGCATGACAATGGAACTACTGCCTTATAGCAGAACTGACTGTATCACAAAACCTAAGCAAGCAATTTAGATCCCCTCATAAACATACCGACTAAGGGAGTCTCATTGCTATTCCTTGAAATTTCCAAATCAAATTAGCACTCAATTTCGAATACCTTGTTGATTAATGCCAAAATGTAGAGCCGAGCTGCACATTAGCAGAATGGTGTCAATGACCTGATGGTTTTGTAATTCTACAATGGAGCCTGTGCAGTGTAACTCAATGCTTCAGCTTTCTATAATGTCCAAGCATAGGAACTACAGCTGGTCTGTTACACTTCGATATTTGCTCTTGGGCTCAATTGAACTTCACAGCTGAAGGGGTTGGTGTTCAGCTGCAGGGAGTTCAGAGCACTGCTTCTTACGGGCTGGCCAAAAGGGGGACACTGTCTCCTTAAAACACAGGGGAGGTTGGTGGGTAGTTCACTATTGCTCATAGCTGCCTGACCTGTCCCATCTCAGTCAGACTCTCTAATTAAAAGGCGTCATTCTTAATTCAATCAATAAACTAATTGCGTAAGTAATGATTAAACAAGCAGCACTTTGCTCGCATTACAAGGAGCTGAGATGACCTTAGCTGAAGACGTTTTTCTATCTCTGGCTGCGGTTTGCCTAGCTCTAATTTTCATCAATCGATGACTTTTTTTCTCTTGTACCCACGAGTGTGCTGTCTGATTGAAAACACCTTGCCATTTACAATCAAGCAGGGCCACGGAAGAGACATGGGAGCAGAAGGATGGTGGGGGAAATGACTAAACTGAATGCACACTGCAGGCAAACTATTGACATGCCAAAGCAATCCCTCAACGTAGAAAATGATGCACTTGTGCATTTTTTTAAAAAAAAAACAAGCGAAGGCGCTGTGCCTATTGAGGTAACTACACCATGGTGTGAGGTGAATGGCATTTGACTGTTTCTGGCACTTCTACATTGACTGGATCTGCCCGTCCAATCCCATTTCCCCAGACCTCACCTCCCTGCTCCCCCTTGCCCCCGCCCCCAATAGATTTCTTTGCTCTTATGTTTCTTGACAAAAATAACTTAAAAAGATTCACCACCCCCGCTCTTCCCCAGTCCCACCTTTCTTTCGTTGGTTCTTTAAACATCCTCGACCTTGTCAACCGTGCCACATCCATGGCTGACAAATGAACCTTTCAAAAAAAAGAGAGATGTTAACCAGCAAACTCAGGGTTTGAAAGGGTTAAGCCACCATTGTCGCCAGGTAAGTGACCCAGTGGAGATACAACCAATCGTTCTATCCAGCTGTGGTCACACAATTACTTTTTTTTTCTCTTAAAAAAAAATGACTCAAATTGTCTTGCTCCATCATTGACTACATATCCTGAAAAAAGTCGATGAATTGTTACAAATTCATATACCTATATATAGAGATATATATGTATATGAGCAAAATATATATATGGCACCCAAATGGTTGACATATTTCCTCCTTTCTTGTTGCAGTAGTGCCGTCCAGTCCAACCATGGCCTCCTCCACCAGCCTTCCTTCAAATTGTAGCAGTACCTCTGGCATATTCTCTTTCTCGCCAGCCAATATGGTCTCTGCAGTGAAACAAAAAAGCGCCTTCGCTCCGGTGGTGAGGCCACAGACCTCCCCTCCTCCGACCTGCACCAGCGCCAACGCTAACAGTCTCCAAGGTGAGCTCACATACACGATAGGCCATAGACTGATTTCGGTCAGTGCGGTCAGGCTGAGCGTCTACCAGAAGAACAAAACAAAAAAAAACCAAGCAAAATTCAATCTGCATTCAAACTCTCTCACAGGGCGGGATGCGTGTATGAGTGGCTGTTTTAGCGGGGCCCCTGGGTCTAATGTTGGAGGTTTCTCCTCAGCTTTGCAATATTTGTAACACAGCCTGGTCACATAATGCACAATCTCCATGAGCCAACCTTCCCGTTGGATTAGAGTTAAAGTATCGTTTCACTCCACTATCCTCCTCATAAACCCCACCCCACGAGACTCCATTTTGTCCACCTTGATTGTGGAGGAAATGTGAAAGTTGTGTCGCAAGCACACAGACCGGATGATTAAAATCGAGGAAGATCAGGAATGCCGTGGCCATAATGCTAACCCTGAAAGACCCCACCATTAACTTTCTGACTGACAGCTGTACATAGTTTGGCAGAGTAGGAGCCTTCATAAATGCTAAACCTAAGTCACCGTCCACTCTCTCAAGGGTTGGTAAAGGCAACAACATTTCAGTGGGCTTGGACAATATGGAAAAAGTTCTGCCTTTTGGGATCAACTCAAAACAGTTCCAATGCCAACACTGCCACATACATTTCTCAAGCAGGATCTTTTGAGAGGTCACCCTGAAAGAGAAGGGAAAGCAAATCCCAATCGTAAAGCTAACACAGTGCAATTAAGCCCAAGTCAACATCTTTGTCCGTGTGTTGTCCTGTCTCTGTGGCTTTATCTGTTTGACAATGAATGAATGGCAGGAATGGTATCTCTTGTCTTTGGAAATCACTAACCATCATCTCTTTTTCTCTTCCCCAACCCTGCCCCCTCTCCTGTCTCCTTCCCATTCTCTTCCCACCGTTAGACCAGTCTTTTGTGGACTCTAGCAACCAGGGTCTCTCCAAGGTCTGGCCTTCTCCTGAATTATGTTAGTACCAACTTCCCTCTGTCTTCCAACTCACTAGACGCCAACTAATAACCTTGTTCGCTGACTCTGTTGCCATAGATTTGTTCAAAGTATGATTAGCTGAATGATGTCATTTGATAGGCACAGTCCAACACACTATGGGTCCAACACAGCAAGGGTAGTCATTTTAATTTTCTGCGCCCAAGTCTCACTAGTTGTAGGTGTGGGGCAGAGGGTGCTGAAGACCTGTCACATTCCCCCCAACTTGCCATCGAAACGTTCTCTATTCCGGGCTCGTGGGCGTTTCTGAGACTGTGTTGCTCTTGGTTCCTCAAACCGATTTGAGGAGGCGGCGTGCGACACAGACTCAGGTTCAAAGGTCGTGACCAGGACGTCGTTCCTGGGTGAGGAGTGAGTTCCGTGGCTGAGCTTTGCAATTGCTCTCTGACCCTCCAGGAAGACGGAGGTGGAATCTGGGACCAGGGGGTCACGGAGTTTGCGATGGGAAGTCAAGGTGCTGAGTCTGGATTGTTTTTCTTTGATCCACTCCCACCACTCTGGAGGATGCAGTTGGGGAAATGTTGAATGAGAACAGTATTGGATTTTAGATGTGGTTCACTTCATGATTAAACAGCAGGATGAGAGTCAAAACGTGTGGTGCTAGAAAAGCACAGCCGGTCAGGCAGCAGGAGAGTCAACATTTCCAGCTCTTCATCAGGAATTGGGGTGGGGGGGGGGGGGGGGCAAAGGGGGCTGAGAAATAAATCGGAAGGGGTGGAGCTGTGGGGAAGGTAGCTAGGAATGCGATAAGTAGATCAAGGTGATGGTGATAGGTCGGAGAGGAGTGTGGAGCGGATTGGTGGAAAGGAAGAAGGACAGGTAGGACAGTTCAAGAAGGCGGTGCCTTGTTGGGGGATTGAATCTGCGATAAGGTGGGGGGAGGGGTGATGAGGAAACTGGTGAAATCCACATTGATCCTGTGTGGGTTGGAGGGTCCCAAGGTGGAAGATGAGTTGTTCTTCTTCCAGGCGTCGGGTGGCTAGAATTAATGGAGGATCTGGAGGGAGAACCATTTCTCGAGGCTTTGGATTTGCTGCAGGTAGTGGTTGCCCTGGTCAGGTCCAAGTTGTGATGGTCTGAATGTAGTCTGAACTCCATGCGAGATCAGTCGGTTGCGTAGGCAGGTGCTGAGGAAGGGGATTTAGGCAGGATGAGAACCTGGTTGAGGGGGGATGGTGGGAAGCATTAATATACCACCACATTGCATTGCAATGGGCTTGTATTGTTAAAATGTGACTATTGAGAACGCAAAAACACGATGCTCATTCATAATGCACAGTGCCGTAATTAAAAAGCTAATGTTCACTTGACAGTCACATAATTTTGTGGAACAGCAGCTATACTGTTCATACTGTACACAATGAGACAAAGTCAGATTTTCAAGACTTTGAGACAAAGGTTTTCTTAGCTGCTGACTCTCCACATGTTGCAGTCTAAGAGATTATCGTGTGAATCCTGTTTGCTGAAGTTGTTTTTGAACTGTCTGTGTCCATTTTGAATTCCCTGGTTAATGTTGCTAGGATGTCAACAAGGCCTCCTACAATATTGCTCCTTGTTGATGCATTTGAACACTGGCAGGAATCTGCTCAGTTGTAAGTAGTACAGGTACATCTGTGCTGTTAGCTAATCTCGGGCTAGTGGGGGTGCAAGAAAGCAAAATTTACATTGATGTAGCACCTTTCACAGCCTCTGTTCATCCCAGAAAACTTTGCAGCCACTGATGACACATCAAAAGCATGGCAGCCGTTTTGTGCACCATCAGGTGACCTCGGAAATTGGCTTTACGTATTGTTGGAGGGGAACGTATTCTCCTGTCCTTTACCAGATGGCAGTGACGCAGTGTTGCCCAGTAGCCGGAGACATGGACAGGAGAGGGTAGCTCTAATGCAGTGGTACAGTCACGGTTCAGCTGCCTTCTGTGGGATAAAAATGGGGGAGGGTGTGGGGTGAATCAAAATGAACGCTGGAACAGCCCTGGGGACAGGTGCATGTGTGGCGCTTATTTGGAGAACGCAGATTCTGAAGACCTTGCGGTTGGTTTTCACCCTCACGTTCACCCCGTGCACAAATAAACCACCAAATAGTGCCTCAACCCTTACACAAGGGACTGATTATTCACACGAGTTGACAATGGGAAGCCATTTTCCTTATCTGGAAGGAATTAGGGAGATGGCGGGGGGGGGGGGGGTTTGGGCATGTTGGGAGTGGCGAGGGGGAGAGGACATTACATTCATGACACGGAGTTGTTTGCCTCTCTAATGAACCCCGCCTCCCCACCCCCCCACCCCGGTCAAACAAACATCCTTTTTTGATGGAAACAATTACTTTAAAAAGAAATTGTACCTCGTCAGCATCAAAGACGAAAGAGAGTGCTGAGAGACTGGATCAGCAGCAGGCTACCTTTGCGTGTGGGCTCGTGAGGCCATCCTGGGGTTTGAAATTGTTTTCCTCTCGATGTTGCGGTGAAGAAAATGAAAGCCCGCAGGAATTTTCTGATAAAGATCTGTCTTCGGAGATTTGATTTATGTAATTGTTTCAGATTAAAGATATCAAACAGGACAGAAAAAGTCAAGTAAAAGTGGGTTGGGATGGAATTAAGGTGTGTGTGTGACAGGGGGAGGGGGGGATGCGGTCAGTGTGAGAATATTGTCCCTCTTGCTAATGCTGTGGTGGCTTTGACCTACACTGTCCACCTGAGGTGATGACTAGGTGTATCCATCCGATTGGATGTCTGACTAAAATATCCCAGAGTTTCAATGATGTGAACTTCAGAGACTTAGAACTGGAAGCACGTGTTAATTAACTGGAAGGCTGTGTGCAGCCTCTTCATAGCTTCCTTTATAGGGCAGCACAGTGGCTCAGTGGTTAGCACTGATGCCTCACAGCACCAGGGACCCAGGTTCGATTCCAGTCTCAGGTGACTGTCTGTGTGGAGTTTGCACAATCCCCTGGTGTCTGCGTGGGTTTCCTCCGGGTACTCTGGTTTCCTCCCACAATTCAATATGTGCAGTTTAGGTGGATTGCCCATAGTGTTCAGGGATGTGTAGGTTAGGTGTATTAGTCTGGGGGAAATGTACAGTAACAGGGTAGGGGAATGGGTCTGGGTGGGATACTCTTCAAAGGGTCATTGTGGACTTGTTGGGCCTAATGGCCTGTTTCCACACTGTATGGATTCTATGGTTATGAATTAGGAGACTCACTTACCAAATTTGTCTTGTGTTTGTGTCCTTTTGGTCTGTACCTCAGCGAGATCTCTCAGTCTGCTGTATGCCCTCAATGCCTCAAAGTGAAAGCTCCATAATGACTTATCGAACTGATATTTTGTATCAGCGCATCATATATTTACTACTGTTCTGTGAAGGCAGCTTGGCCTCCCAGAAATCCATCATGAGTTGGGCAGCGCAGTGGTTCGCACTGTTGCATCACAGCGCCAGGGACCCGGGTTTGATTCCAGCCTTGGGTGACTGCCTGAGGGAGTTTGCGTGTTCTCTCCCCGGCTTTGCGAGTTTCCTCCCCCAGTCAGGAGGTAGTGAGGACTGCAGATGCTGGAGTGTCAGAGTTGATAAAGCATGGTGCTGGAAAAGGCACAGCAGGTCAGGCAGCATCTGAGGAGCAGGAGAGTCGATGTATTGGACATAGCCCTTCATCAGGACTTGATGAAAGGTTATGTGTGAAATGTTGACTCTCTTGCTCCTCAGATGCTGCCTGACCTGCTGTGCTTTTTTCAGCGCCACATTTTATCGACTCTTCCTCCCACTGTCTAAAATGATTGGAAATGCCTTTGTAGAATATGAATCTAATATCATTGAAACTATAATACATTCTATGCAGAAAGCATAGTGTGACGAAAGAGGGCATTTGGCCCATCAAGACTGCACTGAACCTCTGAAGAGCATCCTCCTATCCCCATAATCCCATGTTAACTATGGTTGTACACTGAACCTATCACATCAGTTTAATGTTCCAGGATACAAATGCTACATGAAGGACAGAAAGGGAGGCAAAAGAGGAGGGGGAGTGGCGTTTTTGATAAGGGATAGCATTACAGCTGTACTGAGGGAGGATCTTCCCAGAAATACATCCAAGGAAGTTATTTGGGTGGAACTGAGAAATACAAAAGGGATTATCACCTTATTGGGGTTTTATTATAGACCCCCTAATAGTCATAGGGAAACTGAGGAACAAACTTGCAAGGAAATCTCAGTTATTTGTAGGACTAATAGGGTGGTTACAGTAGGGGATTTTAACTTTCCAAGCATAGGCTGGGACTGCTATAGTGTTAAGGGTTTAAATGGGGAGGAAGTTGTTAAGTGTGTACAAGAAAATTTTCTGATTCAGTTTGTGGATGTATCTACTAGAGAAGGTGCCAAAATTGACCTACTCTTGGGAAATATGGAGGGCAGGTGACTGAGGTGTCAGTGGAGGAGCATTTTGGGGTCAGCGACCATAATTCTACTAGTTTTAAAATAAAATGAAAAAAAGATAGACCAGATCTAAAAGTTGAAGTTCTAAATTGGAGAAAGGCCAATTTTGACGATATTAGGCAAGAACTTTCAAAAGCTGATTGGGGGCAGATATTCGCAGGTAAAGGGACGGCTGGAAAATGGGAAGCCTTCAGAAATGAGATAACAAGAATTCGGAGAAAATATATTCCTGTTAGGGTGAAAGGAAAGGCTGGTAGGTACAGGGAATGCTGGATGAGCATTGAGGGAAAGAAATTGAGGGTTTGGCTAAGAAAAAAAAGGAAGCATATGTCAGGTATAGACAGGATAGATCAAGTGAGTCCTTAGAAGAGTATAAAGGAAGTAGGAGTATACTTAAGAGAGAAATCAGGAAGGCAAAAAGGGGACATGAGATAGCTTTGGCAAATAGAATTAAGGAGAATCCAAAAGGTTTTTACAAATGCATTAAGGACAAAAGGGTAACTAGGGAGAGAATAGGGCCCCTCAAAGGTCAGCAAGGCAGCCTTTGTGTGAAGCAACAGGAGATGGGGGAAGATACTAAATGAGTATTTTGCATCAGTGTTTACTGTGGAAACGGACATGGAAGATATAGAATGTAGGGAAATAGATGGTGATGTCTTTGAAAATGTCCATAATACAGACGAGGAAGTGCTGGGTGTCTTGAAATGCATAAAAGTGGATAAATCCCCAGGACCTGATCAGGTGTACCCTAGAACTCTGTGGGAAGCTAGAGAAGTGATTGCTGGGCCTCTTGCTGAGATATTTGTATCATCGATAGTCACAGGTGAGGTGCCGGAAGACTGGAGGTTGGCAAACATGGTGCCACTGTTTGAGAAAGGTGGTAAGGATAAGCCAGGGAACTATAGACCAGTGAGCCTGACGTCAGTGGTGGGCAAGTTGTTGGAGAGAATCCTGATGGGCAGGATGTACATGTATTTGGAAAGGCAAGGACTGATTAGGAATAGTCAAATGGCTTTGTGTGTGGGAAATCATGTCTCACAAACTTGACTGAGTTTTTTGAAAAATTTACAAAGAGGATTGATGAGGGCAGAGCGGTAGATGTGATCCATATGGACTTCAGTAAGGCATTCGACAAGGTTCCCCATGGGAGACTGATTAGTAAGGTTAGATCTCATGGAATACCAGGAGAACTAGCCATTTGGATACAGAACTGGCTCGAAGTTAGAAGACAGAGGGTGGTGGTGGAGGGTTGTTTTTCAGACTGGAGGCCTGTGACCAGTGGAGTGCCACAAGCATCGGTGCTGGGTCCACTACTTTTTGTCATTTATATATACATGAATTGTATGTGAGCTTAACAGGTATAGTTAGTAAGTTTGCAGATGACA
>NC_057723.1:69418938-69434282 GCF_004010195.1 Chiloscyllium plagiosum
AGTATTGAGTACAGCAGTTGGGAGTTCATGTTGTGGCTGTTCAGGTCATTGGTTAGGCCACTTTTGGAATATTGCATGCAGTTCTGGTCTCCTTCCTATCGGAAGGGTGTTGTGAAATTTGAAAGGGTTCAGAAAATATTTTCAAGGATGTTGAGGATTTGAGCTAAAGGGAGAGATTGAATAGGCTAGGGCTGTTTTCCCTGGAGCATCGGAGACTGAGGTTTATAAAACCGTGAAGGGCATGGATAAGATAAATAGACAAAGTATTTTCCCTGGAGTGGGGGAGTCCAGAACTAGAGGGATAGATTTAAGGTGAGAGGGGAAAGATATAAAAGAGACCTAAGGGGCAACTTTTTCATGCATGGGGTGTGCATGTGTGGAATGAGCTGCCAGAGGAAGTGGTGGAGGCTGGTACAATTGCAACATTTAAAAGGCATCTGGATGGGTATATGTATAGGAAGGGTTTAGAGGTTTATGGGCCAGGTCTGGCAAGTGGGACTAGATTGGGTTGGGGTATCTGGTCAGCATGGATGAGTTGGGTTTAGAGGGTTATGGGCCGGGTGCTGGCAAGTGGGACTAGATTGGGTTGGGATATCTGGTCAGCATGGATGAGTTGGACTGAAGGGTCCGTTTCTATGCTGTACATCTCTATGTGTCTATTACTCTAAGCGGGTGCATGCTTGGAAGAGTAGGAAGTGAGAGAGGGGAGGAAGCAGTCAGACTTTAGCAGTGAACAATCCTTAGAAAAAAATCCATTCATTGCAGAGCAAAACGAGCAGAGATGTGTCACAAAAATAAGACATTTTGACCATGAATAAGCTGGAGAGCTACCACATTCCTTCAATTGGTAGGAGCCGCACTCCGAAACCACAGAAACAATTTGCAGCAAGTTTAGAAGTCCTCTGTTACCATCTCATTCTGCTGCCATTTCTAGCTCATTAAACTAGGAAAGTGGGGGTGGGGGGGGTGGGGAGTGGTGGTGAGAACCAGAAAGAAAAAAAACACCTTCCTGTCCTTTGACGTCTGCGGGCCACCAGGGCTGAGAGATGCGAGATTCTGATAGAGCTGAAATGGTAAACAAATATCAGATGCCAGAAGAGTTGGGGTGGTGGGGGGAGGTGGTGTGAGGAAGGAGCTCCAGCTGCAAAACAAAGGAGAGCAGGCTGCTGGCCGTCACTGGTGGTATTTGGGCAGGTTCTCTCACTGGGTCGCTCTGTTTCTTAGCTGTCACCAAGGCCAGTTCCCTCAGGAGTAAGGGCCTCAGCTTGTTTCCAGACTCAGTTCCTCTCGACCCTCGGACTTAGGTTCACATCAAACCGAAACATATAGGGCACCCGGTTCTTCAAAGCAGGAGAGGAAATCTTTCAGAGGCATTCCTTGCTTGTACAAGATTACATTTCTATCTGTTTGAGGGTGAAATAACTGAACAGACCCCCCCCTCGCCTCCTCATTTAACTTCAACAGAAAGACCTTAGATGGTGGTGTCTCCCCACTGCACCTTAGTGACAGCTGCCCCAAGCTTTTGTCTGTCCCTCAGAATGGTGGGTTGGCATATAATCGATTCAAGCTTACTTCGTTTGGGTGTCACATAGATTTTAAAAAGTGTGATGTAAAAGCACAGCCGGTTAGGCAACATCCGAGGAGCAGGAGAATCGATGTTTCAAGCTCTTCGCAGTCCTCACTTTCTCTTTCTTTAAAAAGGAAGCCGCAGATTTAACACGATTCATCACACTTCAGCAGGCACCCCAGAGTCAGCTTCTATTCTGATTTGGATTATTTTTGTTACTTTTTTTTAATCTTGAAGAATGCCTCCTTTTCTCCCCGAAGATTCATATTGATGCCTCACCCTGACTCACCATTCATCCTATTTGAGCCAGCCAATGAGTGTCAACTGTGGGATGACAAGATATCACCCGAAAACCAGTTATATCTTCAGGCCTCCTTCCCCTCTCTGGTCTGATGCTGATTGAGATAATCCCATTACCTTTTTTTTAAATTTCAAAAATATGCTTTATTCATAAAAATATCTTTATAGATATCGTCACTGGAGCAGCTCTCTTCTAAGCATATTCAGAACAAAGCAAAAGCCCCAAGATATTTCTCACTTAGAAGAGATTATATTGACATCCATATGAGGCACTGAGAAAGTCCTCACTGAACCCCCATTTAGCTTTGGTAGAAAGACCTCAGACAGTGGTCTTACCCCACTACACCTCGGCAGCAGCTAACCCAAGCTACGCTCCTCAGCACGTAGTCCTGGTTCTTGGAACGTGCCTGTCTGTAACACTCTGCCAAAGTCAACTCCTTGCCCTGGAAGACCAACAGATTTCGGGCAGACCAAAGAGCGTCTTTCACCGAGTTAATCGGTGGACCAGGTGTTTGTCTTAGTATGCGCCACAGGGAACAGGCTGTAGAGCACAGAGTCCTGCACCACAGAGCTGCTCAGGCCGAACCTTGACAAAAACCACTATAGCCCAGTTACCAGCTTGACTGAGACCATTTGACTGAACAGATGAACTTGTTCTGCCTGGTTCAGTAACACTCTGCACCTTCCTACATGATACTGCCTTATAACTTGCAGTAATAACTAGATTAAATAAGGTTGCTGATGCTCCGATTTTGCCTTTTTAATAGCTCTCCCACTGAAATGGACATCAGGAACCACAACAATTATTATTTTAAAAACCGCACAATACCCCAAGTTACAGTTCAACATATTTATTTGGAAGCACCAGCTTTCAGAGCACTGCTCCTTCATTGGACAACTATCTGATAAAGGAACAGCGCTCCGAAAGTTAGTGCTTCCAAATAAACCTGTTGGATTATAACCTGGCGTTGTGTGATCTTTAATTTTGCCCACCCCAGTCCAACACCGGCCGCTCCACTTCATGACAATTATTAATACCAGTGGACAGTCACTGTGATTTATTAATAGTCCTTTTGATTTTCCAATTGCAGCTATTTCAACTTGAAAGGATCACAGAACAGAGTTTTAATTCATGTCTTGTCTCATTCAACAGTGAGTTAAAGGTGGGAGGGAAAGAAGAGTCAATTGGGAATTCAAAAGGACATTGGCTGACTTTTATGGATAGTCTGCAGGGATATGAGGATAAGGCAGGAAATTGGCATTGAAACCAGAGGCACGATGGGCTGAATGGTCTCCTGCTGCACAGTAATACTTTGTGACCAAACACATTATTTGACACTACATTGTCACAAAGCTTGTTGACTGGAATTTTTTGAGGAATAAATCATCTGGTGGATTAATTGTGACTGAAAGGAGGCAGTTATAGTTTCCAGTTGCGGTCTGAGGGGTCACTTCATTCTGCTGTGCTTCAGAAGAGAAGTTTAACTAAGGACCATCCATCCTATTATAGTAGTTCAAAGTGTATCCTTAGAAGACCGTGGAATTTTGCTGCCTCACATCTCACCTCAACCGATCGCAACCAGAGAAACTAAGGCCACAGACCACTCATCTTGTGGCTGTTGGTGGCATATTGCCCTCTGTTCCCCACATGGATTGGACACAGTGGGATGGGGTACTAAATTACATTGAATGGACTGCCAGCACTCACTTGTGAGATGGTTTCTAAGGAATACTACCCGAATATAATTCAGTACCTTAGTATAGCAGCACAGAGAGAGAGAGAGAGAAATGAAGATAAGTCAATATAAACATGTTCTTCTGAGTTTACTGTCTTATGCTCTGACTGTGTGTTTCCCTTTTCAATAAAAGTCTGTTTTCCCCATTTATGTTTTACAGCTATATCCGGCATGATAGTTCCTCCAATGTAGATAGATCCCATGCCTTGAAGACTGCATCTATATGTTGACAATTGCGATGAATTTTGTGCTCCGTGAGGAGATGAGATGCAAGTCCCACAGACGAATGGAACTTTTAACTCAGGCCTTTCAGAGAGGGATTGTGTAGAGTTAAACAATCACAGTAACACTTTGTAAAACCTTCAACCTTGCCAATTCTGATGAATTGAATGCATGGTGGCAATTTACGTGTTAGGTCCCATATATTTGAGTGGGAAAACTAAAAGAAATTGTTTGTTCTATGTTGACGAATGTTCACTTTTTTCCAAATGCTTAAACCCAATTTATTCATTTTAACAAAAAAAATGCCTTTTAGAGTCAGAAAGTTCTGGAAGGAACGCTGTAACAGAATGTGATACTTAATTTATAAAGATTTGACTGAGAGAAATTAAAAAGTATTTGAAGGTGGATGAACCGAGTAGCGATAATTATTAAGTGGAAAAACGTAGAGAGTTTAGAATGTGATAGTTGGTTACAACCAGTAGAATTGCCAGTGCGGTTTTTAACTGTAAATGGATTGAAAGATGTTGAGTCTGGATATAACTGTGTCCAAATTCAGCATCAGCTGTTACAGTGCTAATGCTGTTTCATAGGAGAGTCCTCTTCTTGTGGGCTGGTTGAACTGTAGATAGAAAAGAAAAACCCAAAACAGGACTTAGGATTTTCACGCAGAGAACCTACATGTTTTAATGATGATGGTTGACATTTTAGGAATAAGTTGCCTTGTGGGACAGCCCAAAAGGCAAAGCCAAACCCTGGAGCTATTTCAGGAGCAGTTCGATGCTGTGATATAAGGGGCTGGAACTGTAGGTTCTTTCCGAAGGGATGCACTGGCCCTGTTTAAATGGCTTCAGTCACTCATATCTGTCCCTTAAGGGTGAGGGAAAGGGGGGAGGCATGAAGGAACGGCATCAGCTGGTAATGTTGGATTTTTCTTTACACTTTCTTCATTGTGTTGCCAATCCCAATGCCAGCCAGCTTTTGCCGCACCTGACCCATTGCCCGCGCTATGGCTTCGGAAGGGTCCCATTGTCTTGTTTCTTTCCTGAACAGAAAAAAAATCAGGAAAATAAGATGCAACTATAGATAACACAACCAGCACTTCATTAAAAGAAAGGGTTTGTAAATTGTGAAGGACTTTGGAACATGCAATATAGATTTAGCTGCTGTATTTGCAGGGGTTGAAAGGTAGACAGAATCAAAAGTACCAGTGCTGTGTGGAGACAGAACATGAAGGGGGAGTTTTTTTTTGAAAATTGCTATTTTATTAGCATTGTATTGAGAATGCTCTTAATGTACTTTATCAAGGATCCATCAGAGGTCTGATGATGCATTATCCAATAATTTTCCGCTATATTGTGTTTGTATGTAGTTATAAATATTGTAGATTTTTTGTGAATTTTTCTTTTGCCAAAGTTGTTGTTTAAATATTTATACATTTCAATGTCTTAAATACAATTTCCAATATTAACAAGGAATTTTATTGCATAAACGTATTTTTTTTTGCGTCCCATTTTTTGTTACTGCAAGGAGTTCACTACTATTCATTTCTTTCATCTGCTTGCACATCCTTGCATAATTAAAACATGTATTGGTTTAAAAATGAGATTTGTGTTTTTTTTTGTAAAATATGCTTATAAATAATGTATTTATCTCTGGAAATTTGTACATTGCTTTGTTTGGATTGTGTTTTTTTCCCTCTATTTGTTTATTCCCTGGGTTAATTTTAATGTGTACGTGCGCTAAGACATGGGAGGTGTCAACAGACTAAGCCATTTGCAATTGTACCTGAGTAAGAACTTGTTAAATGTGATTTAAAAGTTTTTGTTCGCCTTTTATATATATATAAATATATCATATTGCATTTCTTTTCAATTGAGTCGATATTGTGCTAAGTATTGGTTTGGATCATCCTTCTCTTTTTTTTAAAAAGGTCATGTCAGAAAAAAGCCATCGTCTATTTTTATATTTTTTTTTGTAAGTCGAACTGAATTGTCAAGTTTTTTTTAAAAATGTTATGTGGCAGAGAAAAGCAGCATCTTATTCAATAGCATTTACTTCTGTAGATTTTAAGGTGGTAAAATTTTGGTTTCTTTCAGCTTTTGAAAGATAGCGCTGTTTTAAGTATAGTAATGTGCATGGGGTATCCTCTCCACTCTGGGCGATGGCCACTTCCTTTCTGCATTAATACAGGGAAGAAAAATATCATTTAAAATAAAAGTTTCACCTGCTTGTATTTCTCTCTCTCTCTCTCTTTGCGCGCTCTCTCTCTCTCTCTCTCTCTCGCTCCCTCTTTTTGACATTAATCAAAATTCTATAAACCAGCAGTTCGGATGCCTTAACAATACAAAGCTTATTCATTTCAGGTACCCGAACCTGAATTTTCAAAAATAAAAATTAAGAAAGGGAAATCGTACAGTTAAGTATTGTTAAAATGAGGAATTTGTGTTTGTTTTCTAAAAAAAAAGCACAATTTTAACTGTTTTGTTACCCTAAGAAATGTACCTCTTTTGTTGCCATATGACCCCCACAGGGTATGACAAGTGCTACAGTCATGTCAAGCTCCCAGTCTAATATTTCAAAGGCTTTACAAGGACACCTGGAGTCTCACTTGCGAAGTGAGAAGCAAAACAAAATGAAGAAATTTGAGGATTTTTCTTAGGGGATGAATGAGAACAAGCAAAAGCTGATGCTTGGGAAATGGTTAAAGCAAAAAGAGTTGCCGTTTTTGACCAAGTGATAAACTGTCCTTGTCCAAACCTCTTTTCAGTCTCCTTGGCTGAACTAGTGCATACATGTTTGATATCAGCTATTGTGTAAGCGCTGGTGATGGACGATATGTAAAGGAGTCGACTAGAGACTTCAGACGTGAACACTGAAATGGAAAGGAAAGCTTGGGTGATGGAAAATGTGAAGCAATGCCTCCCAGTTGCCAATGTCAGCCGTAGTCTCATTTAAACTGATTGCCTTCCAATTCCTTTATGTGAACTGTTGGACACACTGTACAGATAAATGGTTAGACAAACAAACTACTGTAGAGATTGTTATAAATTTTTTGCAGAAATTTGAGCTGTAAAAAACTTTTCAACTTACACAATATTTAATTAAAGTTACTTCTTGTCTGTGAAACTGGACACCTGTGTTCAATTCTTGACGTGTTCCTGAACTGCACCTCGACATTACTTCATTCTGTCACATTTATTTTTATTCATTCACAGGACATAGGCATCACTGGCTAGGCCAGTGTATCTTATTCATCCCTAATTGTGAACCAATTTGCTGTGGTTCTGGAGTCTTATGTAGGCCAGACCAGGTAAAGATGGCAGATTTCCTCTTCCTGAAACAACATTAGGTTCTTACGACTATTGATAATGGTTACATGGTAGCCATTAGTCTGGCTATTTCTTTTATTCTAGATTTTACTCAAATTCAAATTTCACCATCTGTTCTGATGGGAGTCAAAGCCATGTTCCCAGCCCAATGGGCGGCACAGTGGCTCAGTGGTTAGCATTACTGCCTCTCAGCGCCAGAGACCTGGGTTCAGTTCCACCTTGGGTGCCTGTCTGTGTGGAGTTTGCATATTCTCTCCTTGTTCTGCTCTGGTTTCCTCCACTGTCCAAAGGTATGCAGGTTTGGTAGATTGGCCTTGCTAAAAGATTGTCTGTGGTGTTCAGGGATGTACGAAGTGGATTAGCCATGGTTAACGTGGGGTTACAGGGATAGGGATGGGGCTGAATGGGAAGCACTTCAGAGGGTTGGTCGATAGGCTGAATGTCCTCTTTTTGCACTGTAGGAATTCTATGATATTGCATGACCACTGCCCCACCATTTTCCATTCTGAGTTGAATGCAGTGGCATCCTGAGCAATTTTACAGAGGCAAATACATCGAGGTGAGTCTAGCAACACATGGAGCTCAAGACTTCCTTCCCTACAGAGGTGTCCGTGGATAAGATGGGCTTTCACAACAGTTAATGATAGTTGCCATGGTCACCATTCATGGGACAAACTTTCACTTTCACAGGTTTATTTATTGCATTTAATTTCCACTGGCTGCTGTGATGGGATATGCACTGCACACTCCCAGAGCACTAAACCAGGACTCTATGTATTGAATCTAGTGACGTTACCACAATACCACCATTTCCTTAATGATCGCTTCTGGTTAGCCTCCGTTATGAAGGATAATGGAAACGAAGCACATTGGCTGAGGTTAAGTTGCAGAGCAACTCTGATTTAACTGACTGGCTCAAAGCCACTTAATGACCTACTTTGGTCTTCGCAATGGTGCCCCGTAACCAGGTGAGAGGTCACTTTTGCTTGGAAAGTAACTAATTGAAAATTATATATCTATTCATGGTTTGGTTATTTGACCAGCAAATCCAAAGGTTGAAAGTTCAAATCTCCCCGTGGCAAAAGTTAAATATGTTTGTCACTCTGGGTGGGCATGGGCTGGGAGAAGAGAAAGGACATTGTTTGGAAACTTCTTCAGAGCTTTCCTCTGCATTCCCAGCATCCGAGGAAAATCCAACTGGCTGACTGTAATATTTTCCAGGGGCGAAGGTCGACAGCAGTGGGCTTTGAAAACCAACTGACTAAAGTGTCCGAGCAAGGCACTCAGTGCGCAAGAGCAATTAGGTAAAAACAATGACTGCAGATGCTGGAAACCAGATTCTGGATTAGTGGTGCTGGAAGAGCACAGCAATTCAGGCAGCATCCGAAAAGCTTCGGCTTTTCGGATGCTGCCTGAATTGCTGTGCTCTTCCAGCACCACTGATCCAACGCAAGAACAATTGCCAGGAAGTAAACACATCAACGTGACTGGCCTGGGCCAAGTCAGGGTGGGCAATAAGCTCAGCCTTGTCCAGGCTCCTCAGAACTAATAAATTCAGCCCGATGATTGAATGATGTGGTAAGCATATCACACTAAGAGATGGTTGGGACAGATATTCCTGTCCGGACATTAGTATCTCAGCCTCAGGTCAGGCACAGCTTTGGTAAACACAGAGGAAAACTCTCTCCACTCTACCTCAACAATGAGCCTCGTTGTCTGGCTATCTATCTGTCTGTTTCTGTCTCTGTCTGATTTTCTCGCTGTGTTCAACTCACCACTGGTCTGGTTGAGATTTCCAAATGAGTGATAGTTTTCAAGGAGATTGCAGATTCCAAGGTGATTCCAAGGAGATCACTAAAATATAAGCTGCTCTGAGAATATCCTCAAATCCATCTCCTGCACATCACGTTATTTGGAAGTTATTCCACTATCACCTAAACTGCAGTAAGTTGTAAAATTACACTGCCCCAATTCAAATTCTGTAACAATCTCTTCATGATCTCTCATTGCATGTTAATGTCTAGTTGCATCCTCAACTAATAGTTATCCAACAGGGATAGGTTGGTACTGGTTTCCCACAATTTTAACAGAAAATAAATTTTCCAATCTATTGCATCTAGATGAGGAGGGGGAAATAAGCTCCCCTCTTTTTAACCCATTATTTGGCCTTAACAAAAAAATGTAATTTTGCACGCAGCCACATCACATTTCAATGGAAACATAATCACGAGATCAGCATTAAGGAGCCACTATAAACATAACAAAATACTTATAACATGTAATATAACTGAACTGTGCAATAATAAAGTATGACATGCCACATACGCACAAACACAGGTATAAAGTGTCTATATAAAGTTTTAAAAGTTCTTAGAAGTCCACTCAAAGCAATTATTTGAGCTTATGTAGGACACCAAACCTAAGAGACCATTCCAAGTCATTTCATAGAGACAGACTTCAAAGAAAAAAAGACACAGAGCTAAGGATATAAGGGATGAAGAAAGGTGTGGGTTTTAATGTGCATCCTGAAGGATGAGAAGGAGCTGGAGAAGCAAAGTGATCCAGTGAGGATGTTCTATCAAATGTAGCATTTGTGACTGAAGGTATCATAGAATCCCTACAGTGTGGAAGCAAGCCATTCAGTCCATCAAGTCCAGACCGACCCTTCAAAGGACATCCTATCCAGACCCACCCTATCCCTGTAACCCTGCATTTCTCATGGGTAATCCACCTCGCCTGCACATCCTTGGATACGTGGGCAATTTAGCATGTCCAATCCAACTAACCTGCACATTCTTAGACTGTGGGAGGAAACCGGAACACCCTGAGGAAACCAACACAGACAGTCTCTCTCCAGGGTAGAGTCAATCCTGGGTCCCTGGCACTGTGAGGCAGCAGTGCTAACCACTGAGTTCACCGCGTCACTATGATCATTAGTGATGGAACAAAGAAATAAGAGATGTGTATGGAGTTAAAGTCAAGGGAAGGGAGAGTTGGACTCACAAAGGCAGCAAGGCTATTTAAGTCATTAAACTTCTGGATGACAGTCATGTTAATTTTACCAATCAAAATTTCATACTGGGAGCTGATTTAAATGTTTTTTTTGTGGTTTCAAAGGTCCAAAAAATAGGAAAAAGAACTCCCCTACCCTCGGTGGGTGGCACGGTGGCACAGTGGTTAGCACTGCTGCCTCACAGCGCCAGAGACCCGGGTTCAATTCCCGCCTCAGGCGACTGACTGTGTGGAGTTTGCATGTTCTCCCCGTATCTGCGTAGGTTTCCTCCGGGTGCTCCGGTTTCCTCCCACAGACCAAAGATGTGCAGGTCAGGTGAATTGGCCATGCTAAAATTTCCCGTAGTGTTAGGTAAGGGGTAAATGTAGGGGTATGGTGTGGGTTGCGCTTCGGCGGGGCAGTGTGGACTTGTTGGGCCGAAGGGCCTGTTTCCACACTGTAAGTAATCTAATCTAAAAAGAAACTAATATTCAAATAGTTAACATAGTTAGATAGATCTAAAGAAAAGTGCTGTAATGATCTGATGAGATCTTATCAGTGGTGGTCTGTCCACTGTACCTAAGGGAGGAAGTAATTGCCCTGCAGAGGGTGGTTTGTTGGCTCATATAGTTGGTAGCAAGTCTTGGGAATTGAAAAGAAAAGCCTGAGGAAGTTGGGTCTGTTCCTGTTGGGTCCAAAGGAAGTTATCTAAATGATGAAAGGAGGTTTGTTGAAATTTCTCCAAACAATTTGGCAAAAAGCTCTAAAAAAAGTACGGGCACCATGAACAGCTAAATCAACTCTAAAAGTGAAATTAAGATAGTCCACTAAGATAGAGAAAGTTCTTGAAGGGGAGGGGTTGGTTTCAGCTGGTTGCCAATGTTTGACGCATATTGGGATATTTTTTCTGTGTTTGCTGCTAGTGCCAAAATTATGTACCTTCTACCGGAGAAAGGCTGGGATTGCCCGAGAAGTAGCAGAAGGAAATCTTGTGCCTTCCGCAGTTCTGAGAAAGCAAAGAGGGAGTGGGCTGGTGTTACCAGATCCTCCCAAATGAAACAGCTCCTTTCATCAGAACCAGATTATTCTGTTCATTGCTGTGTCGAAAATACAGAGGTTAGTTTGCAACAATCGTCACTCAACCTCCTTGGAACACTTTGGGATATTTCCGAGAGTTACACAGTCGCCAAGATTTCTTCAAAGTAAAATGCTGCAGGAGCTGGAAGTCCAAAATTAAATCATGTTGGAAATGCTGGGCATGTCCCTCAGGAGGGGTATGGGTAGGGTGAATAGCCAGGGTCTATCGCCCAGGGTAGGGGAGTTCAAAAACAAAGGGCATAGGTTTGAGAGTGGAGTTGCAATGGACAGGCTGGTGAAAGTGGTGTTTGCCTTCATTGGTCATGGCACATGGGAGGCTGAGAGGCTGAGTGGTGACCTTATAGAGGTTTATAAAATCATACGGGGCATGGATGAATAGCTATGGTCTTATTCCTAGGGTGGGAGAGTCCATAACTATAGGGCATAGGTTTAGGGTGAGAGGGGAAAGATTTAAAAGGGACCTAAGGGACAACTTTTTCACGCAGAAGATGGTGCGTGTATGGAATGAGCTGCCAGAGGAAGTGGTGGAGGCTGGTACAATTATTACATTTAAAAGGCATCTGGCTAAGTACACGAATAGGAAGGGTTTAGAGGGATATGTGCCAATACTGGAAAATGGAACCAGATTCATTTAAGATATCTGGTAAGCATGGATGAGTTGGACTGAAGTGTCTGTTTCTGTGTTGTACATCTCTATGACTCTAACTCTTTCTAGAGAGAAAAACAGGGTTAAATGTTTCATGTCCGAAATGACTCAGAATCCTGTTCTCTGAATTAATTTCAACCTGAAACACTAACTCTCTGACTGGCTCTTCAAATGCCAGATTTTTTCCAGCTTTTATTGTGAAGATTAGGCTTTCTGTCAGAAGCGCATCTGTCGGTAAGCAGACAGCACAGAATTCCTGGTTAGATGTGGGCTTATAAAGGCTTAGGAACAATTGAAAGTATCTAACATGAGAAATGGAGCAGTTATTTTGGAGGGCTGTCTTAGTGAGTGAGATGTAGGTGTTCTATCTGACATCAGAGGATATCCTGATGCCTATAATGACAGTAAATAAAAGTGGAACCATCAAATCTTAGGTTGGAATGAAGAGGCAAATAAATGAAACTGTCTAGTGAGGATTGAAAAGGGACAAGCTCTTCACTACCTTCATTCTGTTTAGCTTCTCAGTGGGTTCCAGTCTATTTATGATGCTTTGTCTTTTAATTTTAACACTTGTCAACTCCCTAGTATTGTCTTTGCATTTTCAGGAAATACAGGTGTGACTGCCAAACCCTACAGAGGAAGATTGTAGAGGGGTATTTAGTTCGTTTCATTTTCATTGTAGACTTTTGACTATATAAGGGATATAAAAATGGATTTGACTAACGTAGCATATTAAAAATGGCATTGTGTGTTTTGTCAGCTTGAGGCTACCATATATGTATGAACCAGCAGAGGATGTCTGCTAGGAAGAGATAATAAATACAGAAGGATCCAAGTTGAACAGCTCATCAGTTCTAATTCCAAATATCTTTGGCTGGCTATTTAGTGTTCTGTTTGAAGGACTTCATAACTGTCAGTCAAGAATGACTCAACCAAGTAGCAACAAGTCATTGTGCATTCTAATTGGTATGTGAAAGCATTGCCTCATGAGGTTGGAGATGTCGGGTGACCAATGGCAGGATTGTAGGGCAAGTCTGGGATGAAATCTTCAGGAATCTGTCCAATCAGACTGGATGATCCTACTTGTCAGGCAGGTCCTGATAAAACTCATGGAGAAGCAGCAAGTTTTAGTTTGACTCTTATAAACAGAAATTTACCTTTAACCCATGAGTGACAGCATTGGTGAAGCTGACATTTGGTGACCGGTCTAGTGGCACAGAGGAAATGGCAGTGGGTCTTCTGTATAATCTGCTGCATTCCACACTTCACAGTGATATTAGATAATTCCAAGATTCTGATCCAGTGAAAATTAAGGTGGTGAAGGGCAAGCAACTTGAAGAGGAACTTAGATGTGATGGTACCTGGTACAAAATAGAAGTCAGAAATGCATTTGAAGGGATCTTGGTGTCCATCCAATGTATCAAACAAGCTGAAGCCTCAGTGTAGTGATGGTGACAGGGAAATTGAGTTTAGTAAACATCTGCTTGAGGTAGTGCCATGTTTGTGGATGTTCAATTGATAAATCAGCCCAGGGACAACATACCCACTTCCCAATGATCTGCTAAAGTGTGACATTGTTCCTTTATCCTCATGTTTTGCACCCAGGTGTTTTTCAGCTAGAGAAATTGGAGAAAATGGCACTTCAGATACCATTCTTTATGGCTGACAGTCTGAGCTTAGTGGTGATGCTCTAGCCTCTAAATTAGAAGGTGTGGGATCACAGACAGTGCAGAAATGGTCTGCAGAAGAGCAGGGCTTGAGAATACACACTGCCATGTAATAGAAACATTGAAGCTAGGAGCAAGGAGAAGACATTTGACCCTTCAAACCTGCTCCATCATTTAATATTATTGTGGTGGATCCTCAATTTCATATTTCTGCTTTCTCCCAATGTCTTTTTTTATCTCAAAACTAATTATTTTTTATCTGGAAAATGTGGCCTCCACAACCTTCTGTGATAGAGGTTTGCTATTCTTTGAGTGAAGAAATATTTCCTCATCTCAATCCTAAATATTCTACCCGATATCCTGAGATTGTGTCCCCTGGTTCTAGACTCCTTGATGAGGGGAAGGCATTCTCTTTACAATTAGTTTGTCCAGGCCTGTTGGAATTTTATATATTTCAATCAAATCCCCCTCTCATCCTTTTAAGCTCTACCACACAAATCAATCTCTCATCACTGGACAGTTCAGTAAATCCCAATGATCAGTTTAGGGATTCATCTTAGCCAGAGGGTGATGGGGGTCTAGAAGGCACTGCCTGTGAGCATATTAGAGGTGGGCAATCTCACCATTTTTAAATAGTGATTGGATGAACTCTTAAAGTGCTAGAAAGGAGAACGAGTATAGGTTTAGTGTAGTTCTGGTGGTGCAGATTTGATGAACTGAAGGGCCTCTTTTGCACTGTCTGATTCTAAGACTGAAGCTTTGAAATTCCATTAACTTGTTTAAGGGCTGCCATAGAGAGGGAGTGTAATGTCCACTCTAATGGTGATCCCACCAACACCATCACCACCACCCCCACACCCCCACCCCCACCCCCCTCAGCATTGAACCCTGTAAAACCTGTACAGTTAACTAGCACATTGAAGGCTGCCACTTCCATGTAAACAGGCGGCCATTTTCTAGAGACGGGGGAGGTGAGGGGAAGGACTAGTTTTAAAACTTACAAGTTTTGGAATGTACTGGCAAATACCCAGAGGGCTTGGGAAAGTGATGACAGACTAGAAGGGAGAAAAATGTGTGGTCAGACAAAATCTCAATAACTCTTTCTGTCAAGATCAATTCATTTTATGTAATGATATGTGTTTTTAAAGGGACAATATTGTTTACCGAGTTTGAAAGAAACGATTTACATTTATATTGCACATTCCACAACAACAGGAAATTTCAAAGCGTTTGACAAGTAAGTCAAGTGCCAAAATATTTTCAAAATTTAGTCACTGTTGTGGTGTTAGGATTTCTAGACAAGCAACACTCTAATTTCTGTACTGACCTCACGGCCTGAGTTCCCTAGCTCTACCACTGGCCTCTCTGTGAATCCTGCTTTAACATATCAGAAACCAGCCCCGATTTCTGATGGTTCACTGCTTTGGTTTCAAACTGCAACCAATCTAAATGCGTCCTCATCTTTAAGTGTGACCAGGTATGCTACCTTTTTTTGAGAGGATTGCTGTAGATTTCCTCCTTAACATACAACCAAATAAATTTTTTAGTGGTTCTTCCCCTTTCTGATTTTTTTTTCTCCTCAATATGAGCTCCCATTTTTTCATAGAATTCCTGTAGTGTGGCAATGGGCAATTTGGCCCAGCAAATTCACATCACCCCCTGAACCCTACTACTCTACATTTATGGAGAAAGTGAGGTCTGCAGATGCTGGAGATCAGAGCTGAAAATGTGTTGCTGGAAAAGCGCAGCAGGTCAGGCAGCATCCAGGGAACAGGAGAATCGACGTT
>NC_057723.1:69435067-69474805 GCF_004010195.1 Chiloscyllium plagiosum
TGGGAGGAGGTGTAGTCTAGGTAGCTGTGGGAGTCGGTCGGTTTGTAGTAGATGTCCGTGTTGGTTCGGTCGCCTGAGATAGAAATAGAAAGGTCGAGGAAGGGGAGGGAGGAATCTGAGACTGTCCAGGTGAATTTGAGGTTTGGGTGGAAGGTGTTGGTGAAGTGGATGAACTGTTCAACTTCCTCGTGGGAGCACGAGGCGGCGCCGATACAGTCATCGATGTAGCGGAGGAAAAGGTGGGGGATGGGGCCAGTGTAGTTGCGAAAGATGGACTGTTCCACATATCCTACGAAGAGGCAGGCATAGCTGGGGCCCATGCGGGTGCCCATGGCTACTCCTTTCGTTTGGAGGAAGTGGGAGGATTACTAATGCACCTAACCTACACATCCCTGAACACTATGGGCAACTTAGCATGGCCAATTCACCCAACCTACACATCTTTAGATTGTGCGAGGAAACCCATGCAGACACAGGGATAACGTACAAACTTCACACAGACAGTCACCCAAGGATGGAATCAAACCCAGAACCCTAGCATAGTGAGGGTGCCACCCTTTTGTAGATGTTTCTTGGACAGTAGATCTACTTTACTTCAAAGTTAAAAATCACACAACGCCAGGTTATAGTCCAACAGGTTTAATTGGAAGCACACTAGCTTTCGGAGCGACGCTCCTTCATCGGGTGATTGTGGAGGGCTCCAAATCATTACTTTACTTCAGACATTGGTCTGTCTTTATTTCTTGATTTTTGAGGAGATATATAATATCCAAAGCTGATGTAGTCTCTGAGATGCTTTCCCAATCATCAACTTTCTGAGTATTCCTGAACTGAATTTACAGCAATAAACTCAAAACAAAGCATCTCACCAAGGGCCATTCACCTCCATGGTGATCTGACACACATGCCCTTGTTCCCAGGTAGAAATGCCCATGGTCTATCTTTTAATTTCAAAAATGTTGGGAACTGTATAAAGAACAAATCTCTTTTACTGCGAATAATTGCAGATGCCATTGCTCCAGTTCTTTAGCTAAGTTAGTTCATGTGCTGTTATCAGTGTCTTTTAGTCAGGGGTGGCATGGTGGCTCAGTAGTTAGCACTGCGCCAGGGACGTAGGTTTGATTCCACCCTCAGGCGATTGTCTGTGTGGAGTTTTGCACATTCTCCCCATGTCTGTGCGGGTTTGCTCTGGTTTCCTCCCACAATTCAAAGATGTGCAGGTTAGGTGGATTGGCTATGCTAAATTGCCTATAGTGTTCAGGGATGTGTAGGTTAGATGCATAAGTCAGGGGTAAATGTAGAGTAATAGGATGAGGGAATGGGTTTGGGTAGGATGCTCTTTGGAGGGTCAGTGTGGACTTGTTGGGCCGAAGGGCCTGTTTCCACACTGTAGGGATTCTCTATTATCTTCTTTACTGTGAGTTTATGCAACAAGCACAAGTCACATTTTGAATTGTAACTAATGTACGTCTGTGTGTTCAGTCGGCCTCTGGATGTTTGCCAGGCATTTTCTTTTCTCACTGTCCTTACTTTTAGAATTAAACTTTTAAAATTAAAACACTATGCCTCTAAAGCTTATGACATTCGGCACATGTAACACTGCTTTGCATGTCCTTTTATAGCAAAACATTTATTGTGCAGATTCAAGCATAGATTCATCAGGTCGATGCCCTAAGTTAGGAGAGGAGATTGTGATATTGAACAGGGAGGGCCAAGAAAGAGTGACTCAGTATGTTAAAAAAAAATTAACAGTATCTGGCTAGAATGAATAGGGAATGCTGATTCCTTTGGTTCGGCATTCAGTGCTGTTGGAATAGTGAACAGAGAGAATAGAAGAAAATTTATTTTTTCGGGGCAGGACAGTGGCCCAATGGTTAGCACTGCTGCCTCACAGTGCTAGGGACACAAGTTCGATTCCACTCTTGGGTAACTGTCTGTGTGGAGCCTGCACGCGCTCTCCGTGTCTCGGTGGGTTTCTTCTGGGTGATCTGGTTTCCTTCCGCAGCCCAAAGATATGCAGGCTAGGTAGATGCCATAGGCAATGTAGGGTTATAGGGATGGGTTGTGATGCCCGACAGAGGGTGAGTATGGACTTGATGAGCTGAATGGCCTGCTTCCACACTGTTGAGATTCTCTAATTCGACAAATTTTCGCAGCATAATAGAGGTGCTGTGATCCAGATCGTCAGACTGTTTAAGGATGAACATTGTTTGACCATTTGAAGAAACTGGTGTATGGGAGAACAGGGAATTAGTTTCGGATCACTCCTAACAATGTGTTTCTATATTTAAAGAGCTGGAAAGACAATTTGGAGAGAAAGACCACATCTTGTGCTGATGCAAAATTCACCTTTTCAGTGAGACAGAGAGACGAGATGGCAATTGAAATTTTAAGGAGATGAAAAGATTTGTCAGGAGTTCTACAGGAGGACAATAAATCATCAATCTCAAACATTAACCTTGTTTCTCTTTCTGTTCAGATACTGTCAGACCTGCTGAGCATTTCCAACATTTTCTGATGTTGCTTCAGATTTCCAGCATCTGCATAATTGAGCTTTGCTAATGGAGGTTGAGACCTTCAGGATGAGATGGTGGTGTAGATTTTGAATTATCCTTCAAGAACACATCACTCATGGTGATGAGGTCTTCCAGTCAGTTTTCAACTTGCAAACTTTGATGGAAGGGTTTTCAGAGAAAAGAGAAAAGGCAGAGAAAGGATATGTGTTTCTCCAGGCAAATGATCCCTCTCCCTGTCTGTGTTTAGATGAGACAGTTTTATTACATCCAATAACTGGGTCATGTGACCTCTCTGTCAAAGTGTTGCACCCACATTGTCAAGCACTTTGTGATTTTTGCAAATTTTGCATTTCCCTGCTTGTTGCAATTCCAACTTACTTTGCAAACGGTTCATTCAAAAAAAATCAAGATATAGTATATATTCCATCAACAATATTTGAAATGAATATTTTAGATAGCACCTCTTCATAGCAATGGATAAGTACAGTTACAAAAATGTGCTTCATTTAGTTGTCCTATTGACTAATAGCTTGCTAAGATAGACACATCATCCTTAGACTGTTTGCAAAAAGGAGCTGTGTTTAATCAGTTTCTGGTTTGTGGCATATAACATTAGATCATACTGTGTTAATCCTTGCCCCAAACATTGCACAACATATTTAATTTAAATATATAAATCATTCATTCAATATAAACTATTCACACAAGCAGCTCCACATGTGATCAATTCTTGAAGATTGTTGTTTGTTTTCTTTTTAAATGTATCAGGAATCTGGATGTTTATCCAGGGATGGTGGATAATAGGGAATGGAATTCTTTACCATAATTCAAAAAAAATACTCGGGATGCAATCCATTTTTCACTTGTCCTTCAAGGTGAGATTGTGTCTCTTCACATAACTGAGTTCTTTTGCTGAGCCATCCCAGAGGCAAATGTGTTGATATGAGATTGGAGTCACTTAATGGGCTGGCCAAGTAAGGATGACAGTATTGCGACCCAGAAGGACATTAACAAATCTCTTGGACTTTTATTGCAACCTAACAGTTTCATGGTCACTTCCATTGCTGCCAATTTTTAATTTCTGTCTTAGTTTTTGAAACAGAATACAAATTCTTATGGAGGATTAATAAACCCTCATTCCATTCAACATTAAAAGTCTAGGCCTCTCTATTATCAGCAGTAACTAGACTGCTATGCCAACTTTTCTGTCTTGCCTCAGCATAAAACAGTTCAAATATCCAATGGACCAATCGCAGAGGAAAGCTCATTATCGAAGTGAAGCTTGTTTCACTGCACACTGGAGTAAGCTCTCCATGGCTAACCATTATTGTACTACTCTTGCTCTGAATGGTTCTAAGTAGTGTGTTGTGCTGATCTCCTCCACTTCCCATACCTCTGCCCTTGAATCCACCCCTCCAACCACAGCAAGGATAGAATCCCCTTGGTCCTCAACTTCCACCCCACCAGTCTCTGGATACAACGCATCATCCTCCACCATTTCTGCCACCTGCAGTCAGACCCCACCATCAGAGATCTATTTCCCTCCCTACCCCTATCAGCATTCCACAGAGTCATTCCCTCCACGACAGTCTCGTTAGGTCCTTGCTCCCCACCAACCCACGCTCCACTTCCAGGACCTTCACCTACCACTGCAAGAGGTGTAAAACCTGTGCCCACACCTATCCTCCTCACCTCTTCCAAGACCCCAAACGTTTCTTTCACATCTGGCAGAGATTTTCCTGGACCTCATCTGCTGTGTCCGCTGCTCTCGATGTGGTCTCCTCTGCAGAGACATTCCTGATGAGGAACTTACGCTTGAAACGTCGACTCTCCTGCTCCTCAGATACTGTCTGACTTTCCCTGCTTTACTGTTGACTCTGATCTTTAGCATCTGCAGTCCCACTTTTTCCTTGCTGTGTTTGTCTGCTGACTCTGAGTACCTGAGTTATGGAAGGTCCCACACTGGATTCCCCACATGAGTGCAGAGTGAAGTCGGTCAGATTCCTCAGCCCCAGCCCATGACAAGCTTCAAAGTGCAAGAGGGTGGCTGCTAAATGACGGCTTAAATAGTAATATTGCAAAACTTTTGGTAACACCCCACTCTCCCCAGCTCGCAGCTCAGGAGATTCATGGCGAATAGATGCTAGGTTGAGAGGTTAGGGAGGGCTGGGAAACATGTGCTTTTTAATGGCAGAAATGCTTGACTCTGCATTTTGTTGCACCATTGTTGTTGCACTTTGTTGGTGGTCATGCTGTTGTAGAGAGTAGAGAGATGCGGATAAACTAATGTAGAGAGTCCCAGAAGGTGGTTGGAGCCATGGCTAGCATCACAACCCAGCTGGTTCAGTGAGTGGGATTAATTACATGAGCTTCTGCATGCCAAAAGAAATCCTGCTTTATCCATCAATGTTAATCAGCTCTTCAGAAGGTTGGTGTAGACTGAATGGGCCAAATCGTTTACTTCCATATTGTAATGATTCTATGATTCTATTTGAAAAATACATTCCATATGAAATAACAAGGGACATGCTTTATTATCTTTCACATGGTGAGGAATCAGCTAAGCCTATGGTGGGTAAGATCGAAGTTTAGCACTATTAATCTGGAAGAATTATCCTCTAAAGGGGAAGAGAAACAGCAGGTCAGGAAGCACGGAATTGCTTTAAAGAGAAAGAGTTCATCAAGTTCACATTCCAACCCCTTGCCCGTCACAAACTGCATAGGAGTCACCTGAAACAATCAATCTCTCAGTTAGTCTGCAACAGAACCTGACTCTCTCTTCCTTTCTCCCATGTCCGGATTACTAGCTCAGAGACAATACCAGAATACCGCCATCTCCCCATATGGGGTGAGTGTAAAGCCTTACAATATTGGAAAGTATTTATACAGAGTTAAGGACTAAGGCTTCAGGTTTTAATGAAGGCTCTTCAACTGAATGTTCATCTGTTAGATTTCTCTTTGGTGTAAGGTGAGGGGGGAAGATTTAAAAAGGACCTGAGGGGTAACATTTTCACGCAGAGGGTGATGAGTGTATGGAGCTGGCAGAGGAAGTGATGGAGACTGGTACAATGAGAACATTTAAAAAGCATCTGGATGGGTATATCAAAAGGAAGATTTAGAGGGATATAGGTCAAGTGCTGGCAAGGGGACTCGGCCAAATTGGGACGTCTGATCAGCCTTGGTGAGTTGGATTGAAGGGTGTTAAATGGATCCCTGACTCGTGGACTGACTTGGTTTGTGGTGGTAGGTGGGGCGTGTGGCGGGGTGGGAGGGAGTGAGGGAGCGTGTGCTGGTGGGTGGTCAGCTTCTCCTGTGCTCACTGGAGCAGCTGGACATGCAGCAGGTCAGCACTGGGCACAGTGTGCACTTATGATCCGAAGTCCTGGGCTAATAACCCAGGAAAGGTGTGTTCCAAACTCATCGCAGAAGTCTGAGAATTCCAGTACACATTGACATTGTGAAAATGAGAAAAAACAGATGCCAGTAAAATACCCTATGGTACTATTTGGCTAATGAAAGACAATGAAAATAATGGTAGTTCAAGACAAACATAAACAAGGTATATTATGAGCTCGATTGATCATCTTGTTGGTGAAGATGTGAACGCATTTACGATTGTTTAACAAGTGCTGCCTAATCGTGGAGAGAGAGCTTTTATGCTGTTTATTGGCTTGTTCATTCGAACCACCAGAATTAAAATTGACCTCAGATGTGAAATTTTAATGAAAGATCAATCTAAATCAAAAATGAGCAAGCTTGCATTTTTGTAACTCCTTGCATTAATGTAGCACCTATCATGACCTCGGCAGCCTTAAAGCATTGGAATCGAAATGTATTCACTGCTATGATGTAGAAAATGCTTGAGCCAAAATGTACACAGAATTGGCTCCAGCAATGAACTATTCATTAGATAATTGGTCCTCGTTATCCTATTTATGGGATAGACATTGACAGCACAAGTAGTGAGGGTTTCCTGCTCTCCTGCAAGTAGTGTCTTGGGATCTTTTGCATTGACCCGAGAGGGAAGATTTAACCCCTCCTGCGATAACTTGGCTGAATGACGCCTCTCCCTCAAAGGTTCAAATATGAAGCCTTGGAAGAGGAACGTCAGGAACTAATAGAAACAAACATGATACTTGGAATGCGTGGCTGGCTGCTGCACAGTCCAGTACTTAACAATGAGCACTAGGTACTGAAACAGTCATTGATCTGTCTATATGTTGCAGTCCAATAATAAAAGCTGGCAGTCATTTTTTGTGCCAACAATATTGTTCCAGATTTTGAATTGCAATGTTATTTTAACTATTTGTACACTGTGATTCTCAGTTCTGAGAGAAAAAAAAACAGATCTTAATAAATTTATAGTGGATGGCAAACTGGGAAAACAACTAAGTGCTTCAGCTTGGATGTCGTTAGACATATTAAAATTCACAACCCTCTCACTTTCATTGTCACTGTCCTTACTCAACCCTGAGGTCACAGCTCTGCCTAAAGCAGATCAGTTAGTAGTCCCTTACTGTAGCATAAATGTCTGACACACAGATTCAAGAGAATTACTCAAGGAAGGGGGTTTGTGGATGTCTGGTGAGAACCTTTTACCCCTGCCTTCCTCCAGCAGCTTATCCTGCTCTGTGTCTCCTCTGTTCCTTCTCCTGCTGTAGCCCAAGGAAGTGAGAGAGACACCTACTACTGCACCTGTCTCCAGCAACATTAATGTGGCATCTTGTAACGAGGACAAAGGTCTTCAGCACTGCCTGCAGCCTTCAGTGACTTCAAGCAATGCTTGAAATGCTTTGACAATTGTGGCAAGATCCAGTGAACATCAATCAGAAGCTAACTTGAAATTAGTTGATGATCCCTTTACATGACACTGATGGTTGGGGTGGGGAGGGGAGGGGAGGCGGTGGGGTGGAGGGGGAGGATTTCCTCTTTACTGTTGATTGTATCTTCAACAATGTGAGTTTAAGAGGGGTTGAGGTGGAGAGGAAAGCATCATAAGGACAGTGCTGGCATCAAACCGTGCCCATGCTGCAATTGGTTTTGATCTTTCATGGGATGGGGGTGTTGCCAGCATTGTTTGACCTTCCCTGACTTGCCTTGAAGTTACTGGCTTTGAAGGCCAGTGTCCAGGTAGCACAGTGGCTCAGTGGATAGCACTGCTGCCTCACAGTGCCAGGGACCCAGGATCAATTGCTGAGATCTGACTGTATAGCAACAGTGACTGCACTTTCAATTATTGTATGTGGAACATGTGGGGACATCCTGAGAAATATAATATGGTGCTACACCAATGTAAAATTTTAGTGACAGATGGTGACCTATCTCTTCTAACTAGGTCAATACTCCTCACCCAACACACTTACAGAAGCTCATGCCTAATTGAATGTAGATGTACACAGATATATGTGTTTCCAGTAGAGGATACCAGAGATGGCAACAATCTAAGAAATCTGGCTAATCTATTGTCTCCTTAAGCTTGGTTAACTTTAAGTATGTAAGTTAGCTCGCTGAGCTTGAGGTTTTGTTTTTGGACATTTCGTCACCATATTAGGTAGATTGGATTCGCCAAGAAATCTTGTGATTGTTTTTGTGATAGTGGGTCATGTCTTTTGGTGGCCACTATCACTAGTTTCCATATATACAGACAAAGGAGGACACCACTTTGTCTGGGACAACACACACATCCTAGAACAGGCGAAGCAAAGACATGCACGAGAATTCTTAAAGGCATGGTATTCTAACCAGAACTCCATCAATAAACACATTGATTTAGACCCTATCTATCTTCCATTAACAAAAAACTGGAAATGACATCACCCACCTTCAGAAACCAAGACCTATAAATAGAGAGGCGTGACATACCACCAGCACTTCACTGGAGATTCTCACTGATGTTATCTAGTACGGTGACGAAATGTCTGAAAACAAACCTTCCAGTTCAGTGAGCTAACTTAATACTTATTATCAACCTAAGTTGCAAATCTTCTCAAAAACTGGTTACATCTCTCAGCAGTTCCCTCGCAGAGAGTAACTTAACTCAGTATAGGACGGGGTCTATTAAACACATTCAGTATCAGAAGTGTGTGCATGTGCATGTGTATTTTCATCCACAGTCCCAGCATGGCACAATGAGTACTACCATCGAGAAAGAAGAACCGTGTCTAAATTTTTGAAGCTGGAAGAGCAACAGCATCTTGGATTAAAATGTAACATCTTGCACACAGTGCAATATTCCAACATGTTTCATAGGTGTGTCAGGCAAATTAGTTAGAGAAGCAGAATATAAAACAGGCTTTATGATGATGGATCAGAACCTCAATTTATTGGGTAAACATCTTTTATGATTAATTCCAAAACATGTCATTTGTAAAATTTAAAAATTACTTTAAAATTTACTTACACTGAAAGACTGGAGCGACTGGGCATGTATACCCTTGAGTTTAGAAGACTGAGAGGGGATCTGATTGAGACATATAAGATTATTAAAGGATTGGACACTCTGGAGGCAGGAAACATGTTTCCGCTGATGGGTGAGTGCCGAACCAGAGGACACCGCTTAAAAATACGGGGTAGACCATTTAGGACAGAGATGAGGAGAAACTTCTTCACCCAGAGAGTGGTGGCTGTGTGGAATGCTCTGCCCCAGAGGGCAGTGGAGGCCCAGTCTCTGGATTAATTTAAGAAAGAGTTGGATAGAGCTCTCAAGGATTGTGGAATCAAGGGTTATGGAGATAAGGCAGGAACAGGATACTGATTAAGGATGATCAGCCATGATCATATTGAATGGTGGTGCAGGCTCGAAGGGCAGAATGGCCTACTCCTGCACCTATTGTCTGTTGTCTATTGTCTAAAAGGAAGGTTGGTACAGATAAACTGTTGATTTTAATTCAGCGACTGTCTTGCAAAGTCTTGAGTGAAGCCCATTCAATGTCACGTAAATTATCAAGCAAACTTCAAGCAGAAACAACTTGAACAAAATGAGCAAATAAGGGAGTCTTAATGTCTATCGCCATTCACCAGTAAATCACTTCTTGCAGGCATGTCTGCTTTAGCTTCCAGGAATTTACAAAACAAGGGTTAAAATCCAATTTCAACTCTGCTGGAATGCACTGAACACTCCTGCAAACCATCCTGGGTTCAAGCGTGAGTGTACTGAGAAATCACATTGGAAGAACTATCCCCCTAGTTACATTAGTCGCAGTCTGAGTGTCATTATCCAGTAGATAAATGGAGCCAGGCAAAGGAGCTTACATGAGACAACAAAACAAATAATGTCAAAAATCAACTGTCAACATTCGCACTTCTGAAAACCTATGTGCAATTCCTGCAGCATTCAATCATCCACTTCCTGCAAACAGTTCAGAGACCAACCCATTCTTTTCTAAAAACATTTATCCTTTTAAACTCACCTCTTATTTCAAATCTGCATATCAGTGTGTTGTAATCTTCCCTAATCTTTTTGGGATTAGTAATTAGTACCTTCTCAATTCATGAAATTGGCTCCTTTTAAGACACAAGCTCATTCAGTCTGGGGGAAATGTATTCAGAATAGAAGGGATTCTTTCTGAACTAACCTTTGTTGCAGTCAACTGAGGGGTTGAGGGAATAACAATGAGAAGCCCCTTCATTGCTCTTTTCCTGGAACCATACAGTTTGGGGTAACCTGTGCAAACTAGACTGAATTGGGTAACCTTATCTGGGGTCTCTTACTAAACCAGGTAATTGGTGTCAAAGAGGTAAGTTTGAAGTTACCCTGGGGTTGGGGGAGTGTGGTTAGAGGTAACTGAAGACGTTCCTGATGAAGGGCTTTTGCCTGAAACGTCAATGCTCCTGCTCCTTGGTTGCTGCCTGACCTGCTGCACTTTTCCAGTTCCACACTCTCAACTCTAATCTGCAGCATCTGCAGTCCTCACTTCTGTGTAGCTGAAGATGTGGTGAGCAATGCTGCAACAATTGAATGGCTGTGATGTTAAAGAGGCCTGAACTGGAAGAATGTGGCAGTCTGGATGGCTATAGGGCTACAAATAGGTATAGGGACAGGGGAGGCCTTGGAGGATTTGGAAACAAGCTTTGCAAGTTATTAACCTGAGATATCAATGTAGATTTATGAGTAAATGAATGAACACAACTTGCTGTGGCTTCAGAGTTTGAAGTAAGGGAAAGTTTCTTGAACAGCTAATTCTTTCTGTTCCAGATCTGCAAAAGAATGGATCATTCTACATTTTTATTCCAATAGACTTTGAGGGCTTTAAAATTTCCACTAAAAAATCAAAGGAAAGAAAAATAAATGACCTATAGTTGTTCTCAGGAAATATTAAGTGAATGTTTCTATTTTTATATTGGCAGATCCCCCGAAAAATCTTTATTTCATTATTGGTTTAGATTTTGCATATTGTAAGGGAAAAAAACAATGTTTCGAAAGAGGTTTGTAATGGAATTTAACACTGTTAACAAGTAAACCACTTTGGTTAGTCTCAGGAAAGTAACTTGTATTTAGATCACCCACTGTCGGAACTAGGTAACTGCATTGATGTCTTTGCCAAACATATGGGAAGTTAGTTTTCTGGAATAATGAAGTACAGAGGAGGTCATTCAGTTGATAAAGCCTGCGCCATCTTTTTGTCCAAATAAATTTTCCCCTCAGCTCCCCTCTTGCTGTTTTGCTGCTTATTTTAATCTGTGATTTTCTCTATCTCTCCAGCACTGCTGTCTTTGAAAACAGTTTCACTCTATGGAGGTGGTATGGAGGGAAGATCTTATGAGGAAAGGCTGAGGGACTTGAGATTGTTTTCGTTGGAGAGAAGAAGATTGAGAGGTGACTTAATTGAGACATATAAGATAATCAGAGGTGGAAATGTGTTGCTGGAAAAGCGCAGCAGGTCAGGCAGCATCCAGGGAACAGGAGAATCGACGTTTCGGGCATAAGCCCTTCTTCAGGAATGGGGTTAGATAGGGTGGACAGTGAGAGCCTTTGTCCTTAGATGGTGATGGCTAGCATGAGGGGACATAGCTTTAAATTGAGGGGTGATAGATATAGGATAGATGTCAGAGGTAGTTTCTTTATTCAGAGAGTAGTAGGGGTGTGGAACACACTGTCTGCAACAGTAGAAGACTCAAGATTAGAGTGGTGCTGGAAATGCGCAGCAGGTCAGGCAGCATCCGAGGAACAGGAAGATCGACGTTTCGGGGCCAAGGGCTCCTGCCTGAAACGTTGATTTTCCTGTTCTTCAAATACTGACTGACCTGCTATGCATTTCCAGCACCACTCTAATCTTGATTCTAATCTCCAGCACCTGCAGTCCTCATTTTCGCACAGTAGAAGACTCGCTAACTTTAAGGGCATTTAAATGGTCATCGGATAGACATATGGATGAAAATGGAATGGTATAGGTAAGATGGGCTTCAGATTGGTTTCCCAACATTGATGGCTGAAGAGCCTGTATTGTGCTGTAATGTTCTATGTTCTATGTTCTAAATACGCTTATCAAAACTCCTAATAACCCTGAACACTGTTTATAATTTATCCCTTAGCCATGCCTGCTCTAGGGTGGCCTGGTGCCTGTTTTTTTCTTCTCTATTTTTGTAAGGTATGGACCGTTTGAACAAATATACATAAACTTCATAGAAAGATTCACTCTTGGCATGAGTTTCATTTTTTTTCAACTAAATATTTCGACAATGGGTTGCTCAGGGCATGGAGTTTGGCAGGAGTGCCTGACGAGGGAAATCATTCCCCACACCATTAAAAAGACTCTGTCTAAATAAACATGTTCAAATTCACGACTTCTATTCTGAATCAGTATCCACATTTGAGTAATTAACAATCTTTCTAGAATTTCTGCTACTTCTATTAGATCCTGTTTATCACTCTGATTGTTTTCAAGTTTTCTATTACAAATATTTAGGAAAAAGAAGTGCATGCGATATCATCATTTACAGGTATTTGGAGATTTCAAAGTGCAAAGTATGATGAAATCCTTTTTTTGCTGAGATTTTATGCAATTTGTAGTGTGTAAACCAGAAAGATATGAATATTATAACATTTAAGGGGCAGGCAGTTGCTACATTTGAATTTTAGTGGGTGCCAAATTCAGTTGTGTCTTGGAACAAGGGTGGCACACGTTGCTAGGTTTGACTGAAAGCAAGTCAAGCATCACTGAAAAACAGTTCAAGAGTTACAGGTCATTGGTGAGCAAAACTATGGGGAAGGGGAGAAGAGGGATCGAGAGAGAGAGAGAGAGATCATAGGAACAGCCTATTCAGCCCCACCATTTAGTAGTATGATCATGGATAATGAAATTACTCACTCTCTCCATCCCATAACCGTGTACACCACTGATAACCAGAAATATATCGATCTCTACATTAAACAGACTCAAAGACTAAGTTTCCACAGCCTTCTGTGGTAGAGAATTCCAAAGGTTCACAACACTCTGAGTAAACATATTCCTTCTCACCTTGGCCCAAAGTGGTATCTCCCTTATTTTTAAGTTATGTTCCCTGGTTGAGACTCCCTAGCCAAGGGAAACATCTTACTAGCATCTACCCTGTGCATCTTTTGATGTATTTTCTAAGTGTCAATGAGATCACCTCTCATTCTTTGAAACCCGAGAGAATACAGGCTCAGTTTTCCCAATCTCCCTTCATTGGTCTGTCCCACCATTTCAGGAAACTGTCTGGTGAACTTTCATTTACTTTATCTGTGGCAATAATATCCTTCCTGAAGTAAGGAGACCAAAACTGCACACGGTACTCCAGATGCAGACTGACCGAGTTCTTGTACAATTGAAGCAAAACTTCACTACTCTTTCAACAAAGGCTAGCATTCCATCAGCCTTCCTATTAACTTACTGCACCTACATGTTAACGCTCAGTGAGTTATTGACAAGGATAACTAGTTACTTTTGAACATCTACACTTTTTCCACTCATAATATTATAGATAAACTTTGCAAATGTGTTCCTCCTACTAAAGTGGATAACCTCACATTTACCACATTATAATCCACCTGCAATGTTCTTGCCCATTCACTAAGTCTGTCCAAATCCTGCTTCATATCTTTCTCATAACACACATTTCCACTTATTTTGTATCATGTACAAATTTGAAAATGCAGAAAAGTCCAAAGAAGGAGAGAGAGAAGCAATCTCCATGCAGAACGGTGCTGCTGTTCAGTTGTGAAGAACACAGGATAGGTTTGGACAGGTTAGCACAATTACAGCTACAGAAGTCCGACAAGCAAGTTGATACGGCAAGGTGTTGGAGCTAGGACTCTGGAAAGTCTGGGAAACCATAACAGATTCAGAAGAAGACAACAAGGTATTAATACTAAAATAAAACAAAGAACTGCAGATGCTGGAAATCTGAAACTAAAAACAGAAATTTTGCAGTACCAGGTCATAGAGTTATAGAGTCATAGAGATGTACAGCATGGAAACAGATCCTTTGGTCCAACTCGTCCATGCCGACCAGATATCCCAACCCAATCTAGTCCCACCTGCTAGCACCTGGCCCATATCCTCCAAACCTTTCATATTCATATACCCATCCAGATGCCTTTTAAATGTTGCAATTGTACCAGCCTCCACCACTTCCCTTGGCAGCTCATTCCATACATGCACCACCCTCTTGTGTGAAAAAGTTGCCAGGTCTGAAGAGAAAGCAGAGTTAACAGGATCGGAGGCTTTAATGTGGGAACAAATTATTGCAGATGTTGGAAGCTATGTGGAAGACAAACAATGCTGGAAATCACAGTAGGTCAGGCAGCATCCACGGAGAGCAAGCAAACATTTCAAGTCTAATGATGTGGAGGAGCCAGTGTTGGACTGGGATGGACAAAGTTAAAAAGCACACAACACCAGGTTATAGTTCAACAGGTTTATTTGGAAGCACTAGCTTTTGGAGCGCAGCTCTATCATCAGGTAGCTAGTGGGGCAGAATCATAGCCCCACTAGCTACCTGATGAAGGAGCAGTGCTCCGAAAGCTAGAGTATCCAAATAAACCTGTTGGACTATAACCTGGTGTTGTGTGCTGTTTAACTGTCGAGTATAAATAAATCTTCATGAGAGCTGTTACATTAATCTTGCTTTCTCTCCACACGTGCTGCCAAACCTGCTGAGTTTCTCCAGCGATCTCTGTTTCTGTGAGCCATTAATACTTCAGTGCAGCAGAGAGTGGAGGTTGGTAAGCCCACAAGCAGTATTTGTTTGTGAAGCTGAATAAGATGAGAGCACAGGGGAAAGATGAGAGAAGAACAAGGATAGAAAGAAAAGTACAGGGAAGGATTGCCTTGGTGAAGCTAGTTGTCTATGAAAAGCTGGAGTTGTACTTGAGCAAGTATTGGAGAGCAGTTTCCAGAATCCAGGGGCTAGCAGAAGAAGATGAACTACCACATGTGAGTAATTGTTAAGGCAATCCTCAACAGAACAGCTTTCGAGGAAGGTCGAAATGTTAGTGTTTGAAAGGGAAGAATGGAAATCCATTGCAGAGTTTAAATTAGATTTGACAATCAACAATGTCACTAATATTCAGGGGAACCTTGAGAAAACCATGACCTTTGGTTTGATTGTATTTACTATTTTATATCCAGTATGGCTTGCTCGCCTACAGTTTGTCAGTCATCTTGAGAAGGCGCCTTCTTGAACCGCTGCAGTCCATCTGTTGCAGGTTGACCCACAATGCCATTAGGGAGGGAATTCCAGGATTTGGACCCAGTGATAGTGAAGGAATGACAAAATATATCCAAGTCTCACTCCACTGAATGGCTTGGAGAGGAACTTGAAGGTTCTGGTGTTCCCATATATCTGTTGCCCTTGTCCTTCCAGATGGACGTGATCCTGGGTTTGAAGGTGCTGTCTGAGGACCTTTGGTGAATTTCTGCAGGGCATCTTGTAGATAGTACACACTGCTGCTACTGAGCATTAGTCGTGGAGGGAGTGGATGCTTGTGAATGCAATGTCAATCAAGCTGCTTTGTCTTGAATGGTGTCAAGCTTCTTGAGTGTTGTTGGGGCTGTCCCATCCAGGCAAACTCTTATTTGTGCCTTGTAGATGGTGGACAGGCTTTGGGGAGTCAGGAGGTGAGTTATTCACTGCAGTATTCCCAGCCTCTGACCTGTTCTTGTAACAACTACATTTATGTGATGAGTCCAATTGAGTTTCTGATCAATGATAAATTCCAGAATGTTGGTAGTAGGGGATTCAGTGATGGCAACACCATTGAATGTCAAGGGGTGGTGATTAGATTGTCTCTTATTGGAGAAGGTCATAGCCTGGCATTTGTGTGGCGCGAATGTTACTTATCATTTTTCAGCTTAAACCTGGATATTGTCCAGATCTTGTTGCATTTGGACATGGACTGCATCAGGGTCTGAGGATTCATGAATGGTACTGAACATTGTGTAATCATCGACAAACATCCCCACTTTTGAGCTTATGACAGAGGGAAGGTCATTGATGAAACAGCTGAAGATTGTTCCCTGTCAAACTCCCGCAGTGATGTCCTGGAGGCTGAGATGACTGACCTCCAATAACCATGACCATCTTCCCATGTGTCAGGTATGACTCCAACCACCGGAGAGTTTGCCCCCGATAACCCATTGATTCCAGTTTTGCCAGGGCTCCTTGATTCCACACTCAGTTGAATGCAGCCTTGATGTCAAAGGCTGTCACTCTCATCCTCATCTCCAGAATTCAGCTCTTTTGTCCATATTTGAACCAAGGTTGTAATGAGGTCAGGAGTTGAGTGGCCCTAGTGGAACGCAAACTGGGCATCACTGAGCAGATTATTGGTGAGCAGGCGCTGCTTGATGACACCTTCCATCACTTTACTGATAATGATTAAGTGTCTTTGGTGAGTCTGTGCAGTGTATCTTCAAGGTGTACACACTGCTGCGACTGATTATCAGTGATGGAGTTACTGAATGTTTGTGGATATGGTACCAATCAAGCGGGCTGCTTTGTCCTGGATGGTGTTGAGGCTCTTGAGTGTTGTTGAGCCTGGACCCATCCAGGCAAGTGGGGAATATTCAATCACACTCCTGACCTGTGCCTTGTAGATGGTGGGCAGCTGCTGCAAGGTTTCAGATCTGGGTTAACCTTTGACTGTTACTAAAATGATCGCCTTTGCTAATTTCTGGGTTTGCAAGCACACATATAAAAGTGGAATGGGGGTGCCTAGGTCCAGGTGTTCGAGGGCAGGAAGTCATGAGGTCAAAGGATAAAGGCAGAGTAAGCGTACAAGTTCATTGCAGTAACTAAAACTATGAAAAAATGAAGCCAAGGTAGAACTTTACAATGAGTCAGGGAATATTAAATTGTTTGAATACTGTATATGACATTTCTGAACTGAGTCATAGTCAAATATTGAAATGCTATATCTATCAACTATTTACTCATCCCTCGTTATCTGAGCTAGCACAATCATGGAGTCTTAAAATAGTGTAATATAGTAGAAAGCCATTCAGTCTAGTGGGTTTGTGCTCATGTTTTGCAGAGTGATTGATTTAATGCCTTTTTTTCCCAAACACTGCAATTTTGTCACCTTCAAATATTTATGCAATTCTCTTTTGAAGGCAAATACTGAAGTCAATCACTGGTTAAAAATAATTCGCCACCTCCAATTCCTTCAATACCTATCTTAGTTTTGTCACCTCAGCTTATCAAACCATTACTGTTAGAGACTCTCACTTTATCAAAGCCATTCATGAGGTGGAGTTCCTCTGTCAAACCTCCTTTCAGTCTTCTTTGCTCTGAGGGGTCTAGTTTCTATGTCCTATCCATGTGACTGTGATTCTTCATCACTGGAACTAGTCGAGTAAATCTCTGCTGGGCCATCCCCAAAGTCTTCATACCTTTCCTAAAGCAAGACGCATTCAGCAAGGATTAGGAGATTTGAAGACTGCAATAAGTACATCTGCAATTTTTGCCCTTTGTAGCAACAGAGGATGAATTACATCCCTTTTCAAGGGTATATTGGGATGGGCAATAAGGACTGGCCTAACTAGTGATGCCCACATCCTGTCAAAGAGTAACAAGTGGCCAATTTGAAGAACATCCAAACTTCATAGCTCTTCTAATCTATGTCATCCATTATCCATGTCTTTTACATATTTTTAGTTTTATATAGGTTTAACATCATTCCATGATTACCATTCCCTATTTATAAAATCCAGGGTCATGTGTACATTACTAACCTGCATATCACTTCAAAGCTAGTGCAGAAACACGTCCATGTCTCATATTCTTACACCTCCCTTTAAGATTGCACTATTTAGCATGTGTTCTCCCTTTCACGTTTCCTATCAAAGTGTATTGTCTCACACTTTATAGAATTAATTTCATTTGCCATGTACAGTAATGGAGGATATATCCTTCCCAGGTCAGCTCACTTAATTCCTTTGAAGCTCATGTCACCTATCTGAGTACCTTCAGTTCACCCCCATCCCGCCTCCTGGTAATCTAGTCATTCAGAGGAGCTTTGGCAAACCCCTTTGCCTTTGTATAGCAAGGTATTCCTTTGCTATATCTACTTCCTCCACCAATCTACCTTCATTTAGGTCTCACATTGGACCCACATCTCTTCCAATAACTTTTTGATAGTCGGTCTACTTTCAGAGGAACTTTGGATTCCATTTGATATCAACCATCAATCTACTCCAGCATTCTAGTATTATCATATTGCCCATCTTATTTCACTTGTCCTTCATGTGCCTTTTCATATTCATCCCGCTGGGCATACTTTCATTATTATTCATGGTGAATAGGACACCAGAACATTACAGCATCCAATCATTTTCCTTTCTTGTTGTCCATTGAGCTGGACTACACTGTGTGAAATGGTGACAAAAGCTCAGGAAGAAACTAGATCTCTTCTTATACGGGGGAGAAAGAAATATTTGAGAACTGTGGGGAAAGAGTGGGCGTAATTAATGGTTTTCCCAGGGAGCCAGCACACGATTGCCTTGTTGCGTGAACTCCCCTAATAGTTTTCAGCATGGGGAGCAACTAGTTCCAATCCCCCACTGTAAGTGCTTTCTCAGCATTCAGCAAGATGATTGTAGCCAGGTTCTTCATATCCCCTTGGGTAATCACACACAATAGAGGAAGAATTCTTCCTCTTCTGTGCAGAATTGCTAGTTTTGATTGACTGCACTTGGTTCTAGCCACAAAATTTCTCAAGTGCTTTTTGCAAGTGTCGTGCTAAACTTTTGCCAACATTCTGGACCCGGACAAGGCCTGTAGGTCTATTACGCCCACTGCGAATGGAATCTTTTCCTCATTTTATTATTACAGTTATGGGAATTTAATTCAATGTGGGAGGTAAATGCCTTATTCACCTTCAACGGGCTTGGAGCTAATTCATGACTCAATACCCCATAGGCTTCAACTGGCAACCTGCCTTGCATGGCATGAACAATCTTTCTAAGAAGGGAAAAATAAACTTAGAATGAATTAACGCAAGTGTTATTTTTCTAAGGAAACTGGGATGCTTTCAGAATTCCTTCACTCCAACCTGAGCAACTTCAAAGGAGTTCGACAGTAATGTGTCAAAAACATTTGTGTTTATTCTTCAGTTCCATGAAGGACCTGGAAGAGGAAGAAATTACAGCTGTAATGATGGTAGCCATGATGTGGAGGAATTGGTGTTGGACTGGGGTGGACAAAGTTAAAAAACTCACACACCGCCAGGTTATAGTCCAACAGGTTTATTTGAAGCACTAGCTTTTGGAGTGCTGCTCCTTCATTAGCTAGTGCTTCCAAATAAACCTGTTGGACTATAACCTGGTGTGTAATTTTTAACTTAACTGTAATGACTGCACTCTCACTTTTACCATGCCTCCATATCTACTACCTAAACAATACAAATCTCCTCAATTCAATTGAAGGTGGACTGAGGTTTGGAGATGTTTGAAATTATTTTTTGAAGGTTGAACTCGACAGAAGTAGGGTTCAGATGGAGGTCAGCTATCCTTTGGAATGGGGTCAGCAGATGGTGTGGAAGGGGCATGCTCGATGGACCAGTAACAGGATGGCCTCTGGGTGGAGTAATCTTTCTGAGCTGAGTTGTCTTGGCTCACTCTGGACTTATTTTGTATTTCATTTGTGCATTTTTACTTTACAAGCACTATTCTTAGCACAGTTCAATTTTAGCACGTTTACTGAGGTGTCAGAATATTGAGGTTTCAATTCCCATTCCAGAGACTTTGACCACTGCTTGGGGGCAGGTGCAGTGTTATAGTGATAATATCACCTGACCAATAAAATGGAAACCCAACCTAATGTCCTCACATCACAGGTTTGTAGCCGATAGTGAAACTTAATTGACCTAATGATGACCACTGATATTTAAAATCTATCTACTTCACTAATGTCCTTTAGGGAAGGAAATCTGCTGTCTTTACCTCGTCTGGCATACATGTGACTCCAGAACCATTGTTACGACACGGGGTAACTCCATCTGCTAATTTAAACTAGCAATACAGAAAAGATTCACCCTGTGCTGTAATTTATTAAAATTCGAGAGGCAAAGAACTATCCCTAAAGTCACTATTTAAAGTAAAATTAACAACTTTTTTTCTTTAAGTCTAACATAGAATAATTAACTAACAACTATTTACAACTCATTTCTCTTAAACTTATCTGTTACCTTCCTCTCTACAATGTTAGTCCAATAAAACTCCAGCTTACGATTTACAAAACAAATCACGTTTCAAAACCAGTCAGCTTTGCCGAGTGTCCTCTATGGATTTTCCTCTGTCTTCTTTTCTTCTTCTTAAGGATTCTGCTTCATAGGTCGTTGATTGATAAAGGTACCTTTAAGAGAGCAGAGCTATCTGCAAGCATTCTCTCTAGTTGTTGGCGCTAGCTGTTCTTTGCCGCTCTGGCTAACTGTTCAAAATGTCTGATATTTATACCCCAAAACATTGGATCATTTCATTGATTTTAATATTATCAAAGTACTAAATTCAAACTTGATTGGAATTTGCCTATCTTAGGGCATAATTCAAACTGATTGGCCAAATTTGAATTTGCTTTTGTCTCATGGCAACCCAGCTACTCTAGTTGTTTTGACCAAATGTTCCATTGTTACCTTGTTCCATACTCTCTGTGCTTTCCTAAGTCCTTGTTAGCTTTTCAACTCTCTTCAAGGTACAGTACACCTCTACACCTTCATAACACCAATAGAAACATGATTCACTCTTGACTGCTCTCTGGACGTTTAGTTTGGATAATAAATACTGCCTAACCAGCGATGCCACATCCAATGAATTAAAACAAATTCACTAGGACATCACAGCATTGAGGGAGCACTGTATTATCAGAGATGCCAATTTTATCATAAGGTATTGAACTAAGACTTCTCTTGCCCTGTCAGATAAATACTATTTGAAGAAGAATAGTTTTTGCCTGATGTTTTGTTAACATTTGTCTTCAACTGATCACTGAAATTGATATTGACTTATCACTTCACTCTCTATGAGAGCTTTCTCTGAACAAATTGGCTGCAGCATTTCCCACATGGCCACAGTATAAAAAGTATTTAATTGTCTGATGTGTTTTGGGACATCCCTAGGTCACGCAATGCACCATTGTTGTGGAAATATTCATTTTTCTTATATATGTTACAGGAAAAGCAACGACTTCACCCGACGAGTTGTGATTAGTGGAGAGAGTCCATTTGCCAGTTTGAAAGACAACAGAATGCAAATAATTCAGGACCTACACTACCGGGGATCAGATCTCAAACATTGCAGCAATACTGAATGCTTATCCCATTTCTTGGAGGCAGGATTGTGGTGAGAGCAAAACTATCTGCAATTTCGAGCCACATGTTGGAGTCAATTGTTGATTAATTTGCTTCTGTACGGTGTGTGAGGAAACAACATCAAAAAAATTCATTTGCAAGTGAATGTGATGCGCTTACAGAAAGGACTATTTCTTACATCGTTGCATGCACACACATGCACACTGACATTCCAACACCAACTGGACTCAGAGCGGGAGACCGGGACAAACAGAGCTTTGGAGACTGAGGTCAATAAATTTAAGTTGGTTAAGAGTGTTGAACGGTAGGAACTGAAGCCAATTAGCCATGATTTAATTAACTAGCAGAGCAGGTCCAATGACCTATTCCCTTTATTCTGAGTGTTACTTTGTTTCTGGGTTACTAAAACAACAGATTTGATTCTAGTAAAAGCAAAAAGCTTGGGATACTGAAATCAAAACAAAGTGCTGGAAATGTTCAGCAGATGGTCCAGCATCTGTGTCGTGAGAAACAGAGTTAATGTCTCTAATAACTCCCCTTCAGCACCCAGATTGATATGCGTGTGGAGTGAGTTGCTGGTTGAATATTCAGTCAGCTTACAGGTAGTACAGTGCAACCTTGGTTATCCGAACACCGATTATCTGAATTTCGGATTATCCGAACAAGATCTCAATGTCCCGATGCTTGGGTAAACTGTGTTTTCTGAACATTCAATTATCCGAACATTTGATTATCTGAACAAAACATTCTCTGCCCGTGTCGTTCGGATAATAGAGGTTGCCCTGTACTCGTATAACGCGGTAACAGCGTTCATGTGTGTGACACTGTGTTATTGAAAATCATGCAAAATAAATAATGGGGCTGTGGAAAAAACAGGGTCGGGGCGAGTAACCAACAATAGTAATAAAAGTCAAAATAAAAATAATACTTAGCCTAACACAAACGATGCACAGCCTAAGGAAATTTAAAAGTCATATATTTTAATGGAATAATATACTTTAATGCTAAAATCACTTCACAGTTTCATCGTAATAGAAGCAGGAGTGGGCCATTTGGCCCATCCAGCGTGCTTTGCCATTCATAAAAATGAAGCTCTTCACCAGAAAGCGCGTGAAGTGACTGACCACATGATGCCGACGCGGAGTCCTGTCCTCTGCACACCATGACACCTAGTGCTGGGAATGGGAATCGCTTATCAGTAAACGGGAGTTTGCTTTATCAAAAAAGAGTCGCAATTCACAAATCACGTTACAGCCAAATCGCGTTTCAGAAATGCGCGTTATAGGAGAACTACCCACTGATTGTATTCATCATTGGCACAGAAAGCTTCAGAGATAGGTATTTAAAAAATCCACTTCACATAACATCAAATTCATTGAGAATCTGATCTGTAAGCACTAATTCAACTAGTAAATAATATTTAAAAAAGATATTTTCTGTGATTTTAAATTGGACTTCTAATTTAGGAAGTTTAGTTTTGGAGATAAACACTTGTTTCAGTGGTATGAATAAAATTGCAATGGGTTATCAGTACACTAAAGAATACTTTATAATTGAAAGGAGTCTAAAACATGCATGAAGTTGCTGCTGATACTGGTTCATTGCAGATTTTAACATTCACAATTTTACAAATGGATTTTATTGAACGCTTAAACTGTAATCAGACAAGAATACTTCTGAGTGCATTTTGGTCAGTTTCCTGATGGACCCAAAGTGTAAACTCTGCTCCAGTAAGGCAACTTCAGCTGCTGGGCAAGTCAGTCTTAAACACTCAATACGTGCCAAACTGCATACTACGCAATCCCGTAGTATGCTTAAACAGTGCAAAAATATCATAATCTTCTTATAAAACTGACAAATAAAAACACCTTGGCTGCACTGATGTGACCCTATTTCCAGTTAAATGTCAGCTCCTGGGTTAACTTGGACAATAAACTATATCATCAGCATTCATAGAAAATTGCTTCTGCGTGATGTCCTGAAACTATGTGGATTTCCTGATAAAATATCAGGAAGGACCACCATCTGTCACTTGGAAAATGAACTGTCATTGTCGTTCTTTTGTGACTTCTGATTTTGCTACTAGTATATAGTTCTTTGAAAATGGCATCACAGCAGGACAGCGTGGTGAAGAAGGCATTTAGCATACTGGCCTTCATTGGTCAAGGCATTGAGTGGGACGTTATGTTACAGTTGTATGAATCATTGGTGAGGCTACACTTGGAGAATTATGTACAGTTTTGGTCACCCGGTTCAAGGGAAGCCAGAATTAAACTGGAATGAGTGCAAAGAAGATTTATGACGATGTTGTCAGCACTAGTAGGCCTGAGTTATAGGGAGAAGTTGGCCAGGATAGGACTTTATTCCTTGGAATGTGGGAGAATGAGGGGTGACCTTATTGAGGTATATAAAATCATGAGGGGCATAGATAGGATGAATGCATACAGTCTTTTTCCCAGGGATGGGGAATTGAAAACTAGAGAGCCGAGGTTTAAGGTTTACGAAGGACCTGAGGGGCAACTTCTTCATGCAGAGAGTGGTGTGTCTCTGGAATGGGCTGCCAGAGGAAGTGGCTGAGGCAGGTCCAAAAGCAATGTTTAAAAAAAAAATGTTTGGATATGTACACGGATGGGAAAGGCTTAGAGGGATATGGACCAAATGCAGGCAACTGGAACTAGCTGAGTGGGCACCATGGGTCAGCATGGACGGGTTTGGGCCTGTTTCCACACTGTAGGGAATCTAATCTAATCTAATATCATTCACTTTAACATCGCCTTGTGTTAGTGAGTCCTACATTTTAACAACTCTCTGGCAAAATCTTGCTCTTGAAATCTTTATTGGAATTATAGTTCTCCCAGTCATAAATGGAAACATCTTCTCTGCAGCTTCCCGACAGCAGCCCTTGGTATTTTGAAAATCAACCTCTTGCCATCTCAGTTTTTCTTTGTGGAGATAGAACCCCATCCTGTTCAGTACATCTTTACAATTACAAACTTCCAGCTCCCTCTTCTCTCCCTTACCTTGCATCCGCCTATTTAATATCCCGCCATTCAGCTCAATATTATAAAGAAACTCTATGGTTCACACACTTGCACAGTGGACCAATGTTTGTGTTCCCCATTAGCCCCCTCCACTTGCCTTTATATGACCCGATCAGCATACGATCTTCTTATTTCCCTTTTGTATTGATGTGGCTTCCACTTAAACATCACAAAATAAATAAACATATTCCTTGGACAGGAATTATAACCCTGTCTCTTTCAGCACAGATGTAGATAAACCTTACCATACTAACAAGGAATAAATGTGTGTCTAATGAGAAAGGAGAAAGTAAGGACTGCAGTTGCTGGAGATCAGAGTTGAGAGTGTGGTCCTGGAAAAGCACAGCAGGTCAGGCAGCATTCGAGCAGCAGGAGAGTTGACATTTCGGGCATAAGCCCTTCATCAGGAATGAGGCTTGTGGGTCAAGGCTGAGAGATAAATGGAAGGGTTGGGGGGAAGGTAGCTGAGAAAACAATAGGTGGATGAAGGTGAGGGAGAAGATGACAAAATAAAAAAAACATTCTATTTGAATATCTGCGTATATTTTCCATATTAGGGAGAAAATCTCCTAAAAATGATTATTAGTGCGAGTATCATCAAGACCTGTTTTCCATGTTATTTTGGAGGTTTTGTTTAAATGTTCATTTTTATCGCTTTGTCAATCCATCTCATCTGTAAGAGGAAACTGACCAATATTCAATCTAAAGCATCAGTAAGCGCCACTCCCTTGCTGCAGCCCTGCCATTCAATAAGATCGGGTTTAGTCTCTCACTCCACTTTCCCACCTATCTCACCTTCCAGCCCCTTGCTCATCAAGAAGCTATCGACCTTTGGCTTGGAAATATTCAGCGAGAGCTTCCACTGACTTTTTGAGGGAAAGAGTTTCAAAAACATCTGAGAGTCATAGACATAGAGTCGTAGAGTCATACTGCACGGAAACAGACACTTCCACCTAAACAATGTTGGCCATAATCCCAAACTAGACTAGCTCCATCTGCCTTCATCTCTGTCTAAAGTGACAATCCCTTATGTTTTAAACAGTGGCCTCTGTATCTGGATTCTCCCACATGAGGAAAACTCCTTTCCACTCTGATCCTGTCAAAACCCCTTCGGATCTTACAGATATCAATGCTTTTGGTAGCGCGGAGGCAGAGTGGTTAGCACTGATGCCTCATAGCACCAGGGAGCTGAGTTTGATTCCAGCCTTGGGTGACTGTCTATGTGGAGTTTGCACATTCTCCCCGTGTCTGCTTGGGTTTCCTCCCTGTGCTCCGGTTTCCTCGCACAATCCAAAGATCGCAGGTTAGGGTGGATTGCTCGTGCTAAATTGCCCTGTAGTGTCCAGGAATGTGCAGGCTTGGTGGATTAGCCATGAAAAATGGGGGATTATGGAGATAGGGTGGGGGTCTGGACGGGATGCTCTTTGGAGCGTCAGTGCAGATTTGATGGACCAAATGGCCTTTATCTACAGTATAGGGATTCTATGAATGAAGTTATCTCCTCCAATTTCCAGTGGATGTAGCCTGGCTTATCTAGACTTGCCTCATAAACCACATTGACCATTCTTGGTATTAGTCGAGGAAAGCTTTGAACTGCTTCTAACATATTTACATTATTCCTTAATGGAAACCAATATTGTATACAATGCACTAGATCTGGTCTCACCAGTACCCTGCATTCCTGAAAGCATAACTTCCCAATTTTTTTCACTGGATTCCTCTCATGATAAAGATAACATTCTATTAGCTTTCCCAATTACTTGCAGTAGTTGTATGCACCCAGATCCCTCTGTATCTCTGAATTCTGCAATCTCTCACCGTTTGGATAAAATGCTTCTTTTTTATTTTTCAAGATGAAATGAACAATTTTGTCTTTTCCCAAATAAAGCTCCATTTACCAGATCGTTGCCTACTCATTGATATCTATATCATTTGGAGCTTCCTAACATCTTCATAACTAGCTTTTGTACTACTTTTGCGTCATCCGCAGATTTAGATTTAGCAGTCGTGCCTTCATTCCATTCAATCATGCCATTTATGTAAATTGTAAAAGTTGAGGTCTAATCACACTCTACCTGCCAATTAGTTTGCTTTGGATTTGCAAATAGCCCTTACAGAAATGAGTTAGTTTGCTGTAATGTCTGTTTTATAACTTTAATGTGGTTACAACATTAAATAAACACTGCTTTTATGAATTCCCGGTGAGCGACTAATTATTAGACAATTCCCTTTGAAATGACACTTTCTGTCAATGACACTATCATTTGCCATAGTCATATGATCTCTTTTGTAGGTGCTTTCGGTTTTAGGAAGTGAAGCCATTAAAGTGAAGAAACACCTATCTATGTTTTGCCAAACATCGCACAAAAATACAGTCACTAAGTGAGGGGGTGAGGCGTGTCATTTTAACTTTGATCAGTGGGGTTAAGATGCTCACAAGTCAACCGACAGCCCAGTCTGCAAGCTGTGTCCCTCTTACCACCAACATCACCTACATCCTTCCTCCAAGTCCCTGGGATTTCATCCTTCCATTGTCTTCATCTGAAAACTAAAATTACTCCTGAAAGGGAGAGTCAATAGAGGAAGAAGCGGACTTCCCGGCCCAGAGTCGCTGGCAACAAATGGATGCCCCATAAATAATGTGGCAACAATGTATATTCCATGAGACAGTCCTCTGACCATTGAGGGTAGTCCAGTCAAACAGTTTTGCGACTAAGAGAGAATTGTAAGGCAACTGTACCTGCAGTGACATTTCGATTGCATGTTATCAATCAAATGCAGATTTTTTTTTCTCTCTCTTTAATACATATGAATGCAGCAACTGGTGTGAACATTAGCCTGAAATCCTATTCTTAGAATGGGTTTGCTCCACTATGTATTATTGAGGTCAAAGCAAGTTGTCTCAGTGGAGTTTTGTCATGATATAATTAGTTAAATATATAACTTATTAATTACTACTAATGAAGAATGTCTCCTGTGTAAATGGGATAAAATTCCTTTGTGATGTATGTATGATGCACATATTATACTGGTGTCAGTGTAAATGATTGATAATGTATGTAATATTGGAAGCTTGTGCATTTTAATCCAAAAATCAGCCCAATAAAATTCATACAAATATTAAGAAAGAATAACTTACTTTAACAGAGAGCTTTTCTTTCAGAACCCTGAAGTGTTCCACAGCCAATGATGTACTTTTGTACTTTACCACAGCTCTGATATACAAAAAATAGTGAGCAACCTGTACACAGCAAGCTCCCATGAACAGTGTTGAGATGAAGGTTTGATAAACTGGTGAGGCTGGTTGGCTCGGACTCTTGGGAGAATTCCTCTGCTCTTCTTTGAAGTAATGAGATGGGATCTTTAACCTCCCCCGAGAAGGCAGAGGGTGCAATGAGAAAGCATGGGATGAGTAAAGGTCAGTCAATTATCCCGGCTGTTACTTCAGACCATGTGCAACCTGACCTCTCGTGAGTCTCCACTTCCTTCTTCACAACTCAGTCTCTTGAGGAGGATAATCAGCATCTGGTCAATCTCCAACAACAGGTAAAGCCCTGTCAGGCTTCTCTCTGACTTACAACAATAATTAAGCAAAACTTTGATTCCTAAATGAAATCTCACAACCTGCACTGTTCACCTCTGGCCAGTTCCAATCCAATGGTAGTTGAACAGTGACTCGAATAGCTGAGGGACTCTAATACACCATAATTCATTGCATCTTTTATGTCTACCTTTCTAATACCCACTCGCATTTCTAAATAGATTCAGCTCCTTTCTCCAGGAGTTCATTGGTTGGGCTGGTAGTTGTAGTTTTTCCTTCAAATCAAAGGGGTTTTTCTTTTCAAAGTGCCTTTATATTGAAAAGTTACTGATAAATTTTCAGTTGAATAGTTTTTGAGGCAATATGCAATGAATGCACCCTGTTACCTCTGCCATGGAAATTCTAGAGTTGGGAATTCCTTCTCGCTGGGTTCTCAGGTGATATTGGAGTATTTCGGTCTGATGGCAGTGCCCCTCTGGAGTTGCAGGCATTGAAGAAACCAGCCTCTTATCTCCATACCCCACAGACTGCTCTCTGACATTCAGCCAGCTATTATCTGCATTGGAGCTGCCCCTCTGGCACTGTGTAACCCACCAGGAGGCTAAGTGCACCTTGAGTGCACCCTGAGTGTTCAATATCAGCAAGCTGAAACCTCAGCTGTGTGTTGGTTCTCCTACACCATGATTGAAGACAAATTTGGACCCAAACAATACTGCCCCTTCCTCATCACAAACTTGACACAACTGTATCATCAGTAAATCAGATAAAATTGCAGTTACTAATCCAGATAACACACCAAGTGGCTGCTTTATGTTTATTTCTTGAATGATCAGGATCTGGTGTCAATGTATTAAACAACATAAAAGGAGCATAAACCTGAGATGGGCATTCAGCCCCTCAAATCCATTCAGCAAGTTAAACATTTGCCAAACATTTGTCAGGAAGTGATCTACTTTTGCAAATTGTCTCACTGAGCATTTCATTCCCTTTAATAGCCACAGCACGTTGCATTCTGCAATACAGTCCCTTGCAGTAATGGGGATCACACAGAAGAGAGACTACTGTCCAGAGACGGTCATAAACTGCAAGTCAAATAGAACAATACAACATGGAGCTGTCTTAATAGAGGAAACGAATACCATTTTGACTTGGAGCTTCCAAACAGGTACTGCAACAACCTTTTGGAAGTCCAAATGGGTAAACATTTCTCAACCAACTGAAGAGCACCTAAGGTGTGGCAAGGAGGGTACTGAACAACAAATGGATGTAATGACTAATTGAGATTCAGCTCATGCGTCTAACAGAATGGATCAATGGAAGATAAAGAACAAACCTAAGCTTGTGGGACAGTACCTCACCTTTCGATTAGACACTGTCCAATCTTCTAGAGTCAGTGTTGAAGAAAGCAATTGTAAATCATGACCTTTGCCCACAATCGTTTGGATAGCAGCAGCTAAAGATTCTGTCATTCCTATTTATATCACCACTAGACCCATCTTTCATCCTTTTACTGATTCAATAGCCGTCGCTTTTGCTTTGCAATATCATTCCCTTATCTTTCCTGCTTTCTGCCTCACAGAGCATCCTGTTTGCTCTTCCCTCACATACCCTTCACCATCCCTAGTCTCTGCACTTATTTAAACCCATCCCATTGTGCATGTTTTCCAGTTTCCTGATGATTGATCGCCACCCTGAATTTTCAACATCTTACAGCACTTCAAGATTACACCGAGGATGCGCCCAAACAGTGAAGATCATATCCCCTTGACGAATAAAAGAACATTTTGCATTTGTACATCGAGTTATCTTCAGAAAAAGTGATAGTAAGGTTCTTTTTAAGTGCAATATGTACGTGAAGTCAGGAAGATGCATAATGTCAGACGGCTTGCTTTAGGTGCATTCAACAGGATCAACAGGATCAAAAGGTGGTGCTGGAAAAGCACAGCTGGTCAGGCAGCATCTGAGGAGCAGGAGAGTCGGCGTTTCGACCATAAGCTTTTCATCAGGAATGTGGGGGTTGGGGGGGTCCTAAGGTGGGTGGTGCCGCTGGGGAGAAGATAGTTGGGGATGCAATAGGTAGCTGAAAATGGTGTCTGAAGGTGATAGCTCGGAGCGGAGGGTGGAGCGGATAAGTGGGAAGGAAGCAGAACCGGTAGGACAGTTCAAAAGGGTGGTGCCGAATTGGGGGTGGAATCTGGGATAATGTGGGGGGAGGGGAGATGAGGAAACTGGTGAAATGGACATTGATGCTATGTGGTTGGAGGGTCCCGGGGTGAAGGATGAGGTGTTCTTCCTCCAGGCATCAGGTGGTTGGAATCTAGCGGTGGAAGTGGCCCAAGACTTGCATGTCCTTGACAGAGTGGGAGGGGGAGGATTCTACAGGATGGCAAGGACTTCTTCAGGTTATCGTGGGTCAACAATGATTTTTCCTTCACCCACCCATGATACAAACCTGAGGAAACACACCCTGAGTCCTGGGGTCTCCGAGAAGGGGACAACATTGGTTCTTCAGAATAATTTTGATTGTATACCACCTTCTCACTCAGGACACAAAGCATTGCTCTAAACCATTAAGCTTTCATGTTAATCCTGACCATCCCTAGTGGCTGGCCTCAAACAGAACAGAGAGAGAACCGACAGGAATTTAAGACTCCAATTAGCTAATGGAATATTAAGGGAATGCAGGGTCCGAAATCATCTTTCAACTGAAGGCCTTAAAGGGAAAGGTTTTAGGTTAACCCAATGACTTTGTTGTATTCACCCAAGGGAGCAAACTTAACGGGCAGTCTTGGGATTTAAAGGAAATGAGAGATGAGCAGGTGAACAAAATGGGTCTCTCATATTGCAATCCTGTTTCTCAACAACTGCTTACCCGCTCTGCACCTGTTGTTGTCAAATGCTGCGTCTGACTGATCTGCCGCTTGTACTGGATATTGGGTCGATGAGGGGGACAGTCGAGAGTTAGTGAACTGAGATAAGGCTGGGTCTGGGTCAGCAGCTTACTGTGGTTGGGACAACAGAAAGAGTAAGACCCGAAACAGAAACTGGGTGAAGGCACTTTTCCACATTAACTGCATTTTGTGCTATTTCCCTAGAAACGATCACAGCTGAATATATAAAAATGGCCTGTCGGTCTTATTCAGGATGTGGAGGGACTGGTGTTGGACTGGGGTGGACGACATTAAAAATCACACAACGCCAGGTTACAGTCTAACAGGTTTATTTGGAAGCACTAGCTTTCGGAATGCTGCTCCTTCATCAACCACTTGATGAAGGAGCAGTGCTCCAAAAACTAGGACTTCCAAATAAACCCGTTGGACTTTAACCTGGTGTTGAGTAATTTTTATTCTTACTCAGTAAATTTAACCCATCCCAACGTTCCCTTTGTTGTTTCTGTGTAAATATACTTCTGTTCCTGCAAACACCATTTCTTTTGCTAAAGGTATTGTACAAACACAAGTTGGCACATAGGTTTCAATGTCTCTCCATGTGGGGGAACATAGTATGTGAGGACACTACTTTCAAAGTAAGTACTGTCCCATTGAGGTTGGAAATGAGAAGGAATTGCTTTTCTCAGAGAAGGGCTAGTGTTTGCAATTCTGTTCACTTGAGAGCATTGCATGGGGTTGTGGGGTTAGGGGTGGTGTGGTGGTTGGGAGGGGGTGGGGGTCATTAATATATTCAAAGCTGAGTTAGACAGGATTTTGATCGGCCAGGGAGGTGAGAGTTATTGGAGAAGGAGGGGTTGCAGGAAGGTGGAGTTGAGGCTATAAAGAGGAGCAAGGGACCCTATGGCCTACTCCTCCTTTTAAAAAAAATCTTGTATTCCTATGGGCATCCACTGGCTTTCTAATAAAATCTCGATGAGGATACTAACTTATTTCATCAAAATAAATAACACTGAGGACATATCCTCCTATTGCTCTAAGACTCTGATTCCAGATGGATTGAAGCCATGGACTTGTGGATTTATTGGTGGGGTAGTCATGGGGCTGGGCGGGGTGTTCGCCAGATTGGTCTGTCAACCAACATCCCCCTCCCCGCACACAACTGGAGGCAAATTCAGGGACAATTTTAATTCCCTTTGTTTGATCCACTGCAGTCCATTTTTTTCAGACAGACCTATGATGCCATTGAGAAGGGAGTTCCAGTAGTTTAACCCAGTGACATTGAAGGAACAGTGATATACTTCCAAGTCAAAGATAAAAATCACACAACACCAGGTTATAGTCCAACAAGTTTATTTGGAAGCACTAGCTTTCGGAGCGCTGCTTCTTCCTCAAGGCAGCCACCTGATAAAGAAGCAGTGCTTTGAAAGCTAGTGCTTCCAAATAAACCTGTTGGACTATAACCTGGTGTTGTGTGATTTTTGACTTTGTACACCCTAATTTAATATCAGCACCTCCAAATCAATATTTCCAAGTCAGGTGAACATGCGGATGGGTGTGTTCCCACGTATCTGGTACCCTTGTCTTTCTCGACGGAAATGGTTATAGGTTTAAAAGGTGTTGTCTTAGGAACCTTCGTGAATTTCTGCAGTGCATCTTTGTAAATGATACACACTGCTGCTACTGAGCATTGTTGGTGAAGGGAGTGAATGTTTGTGGATGTGGTGTTGATTAAACAGGCTGCTTTGTCTTGGATGGTGTCATGAGTGTTGTTGGAGCTGCACCCATCCAGGCAAGTGATGATTTATAGGAGGTATTCCACCACTGTCCTGATTTGCACGTTATGGATGGTGGACAGGCTTTGGGAGTCAGGAGTTAAGATTAGAGTGGTGCTGGAAAAGCACAGCAGGTCATCCAACGAGCAGGAAAATCGATGTTTCAGGCAGGAGCCCTTCATCAGAAAATGGGAGTCAGGAGGTGAGTTATTCTCTGCAGGATTTCTGGCTCCTGATCTGCTCTTGTAGCCACATCACTCATACATCTAGTCCAGGTCAGCGTTTGGTGAATGGTTGGAGGAAACAATTCACTGTCACCTTTTCAAGGGCAAGCAGGGATGGGAACAAAATGGTGACCCTATGAACAAAGCACTCATCCCATGAATGGATAAGATAAACTCGATCAACGCTGCATTCAGGCCGTAACTTTACCTTGATTACATAAACTTCAAATTTGCTGATAAGTTTATTGGATGGCATTTTAATAAATGTCTTTTCGAAATCCATGTAAATCACTTCACCTGCAATACCCTTAACAATCCTCCTAATTATCTCATCAAAAAAAACCTCAGATTGATTAATTAAGGTAGGTTTGCCTTTAACAAAGCCATGTTTGCATTCCTTTATGAATCGTCCAAGTCACCACTATTTTTTTTTCTGGATTAATATTACTCACCCTTTTTTGGGCAAAAGCATAACATATACAATTCTCCATTCCACGGACACAGATAACCCCTAAAACATAGTTGTTGGATCAAAGTAAGACCTAAAAACTTAATGTTGGTCTGTATAATTATTGGGGTAGAATGTAAAGGTGAGGACATTGACCTGTGGCTATACAAAAGCCCATGTTGGCTCACACCCAGAGTACTGGGCAGAGTTCTGGGCACCACATCTTACAATTGGCTTCGGAGGGTGTGTACCAGAAGGTTATAAGTGTTAAATTATGTGTTAGAAAATATTGTACAGAAGGTCTCTGGCGCTGTGAGGCAGCAGTGCTAACCACTGTGCCACCGTGCCGTTCTGGGCACCACACCTTACAATTGGCTTCGGAGGGTGTGTACCAGAAGGTTATAAGTGTTAAATTATGTGTTAGAAAATATTGTACAGAACCTGGAATTTAGCAGGATAGGTATGATTAGGTTGAGAATTCTATAATTAAGAAAAATAATAGTATAAATCAAAAAGTCATGGTAGCCCCAGAGGAACATAGAACTGCTCTGTTATTGGAGAACCAAGGGGAAAGATTGAGAAGATGGGACCTTCATAGTAACTTCAACCAGGGCAGCACTCTGCATTGCAAGCCAGCTCTGCAGTCAACTGAGGTGACGTTCCCAGATGGATAGATAGATAGATAGACAGACAGATAGATGGATGGATAAATAGATAGATAGATAGATACATACATACATACATACATAGAAAGATAGACAGACAGAAAAATAGATACATAGACAGATAGACAGATAGGTGGATGGATAGATAGATAGATAGATAGATAGATAGATAGATAGATAGATAGATAGATAGATAGATAGATAGATAGATAGATAGATGGCTACATTCATTCATACATACATAGACAGATAGATAGACAGCCAGCGAGCCAGATAGATACATGGACAGATAGACAGGGAGATAGATAGATAGACAGATGGATGGATAGATGGATAGATGGATACAGACATTCATACATACATACATTGACAGATAGATAGATAGATAGATGGATAGACAGATAGACAGACAGATAGATACATGGATAGATAGATAGATAGATAGATAGATAGATAGATAGATAGATAGATAGATAGATAGATAAACAGCAAGATAGACAGATAGACAGATAGACAGAGATCCTTTTGGCTGAGGTTTGTGATGTGAAAATGCCAGAGGCAGAATTTTGGATAAGAGAATTTAAAGTCTGACGAATCAGGTGTTGGCAGTACTTCCTCACAAAGAGGGTGCAAGTGTGGAGCACCAGGAAAATCAATGATTAACAAAAGCAAAGGCTAAACAGGAAGTGGAGTTTTTCTGAGCTAAGAATGTAACTGATAGCGTAAAGAAGCAAAGGCCTAGGAGACCTTGTCCTGCGGGTGAAGAGGGTGACACTGAGGTGGGGATGAGAGCAGGGGGAGGAGAACCACCCCTGTGACCTCTCCCAGCAAATGGCATTATCAAGTACCACCTCAAATTTGTGGTGCCAAGCCCCCGCCACTTCCCATTCTGGCTTTGTAGTTAGAATCTCTAAGCCTACATTTCCACTCAGTTGGGGTCTTAACAACTGTCTGGCTTCAACCAGGACAGAGGACAGACTTGCTGAATTAACCACCAGCAGTGAAACATATAACACTGTATGATTCCGTCTGGCCCATTTTCATCTTTTGTATCCCCACAGGACCTAGGGAAGATTAATCTAAGTGTCTATATTATAAAAGGTTTACAATATGAGTAGCTCAGTTGGTTCTTTGACCAGTATTTCATGCTGTTTGGAAACAGTCTTAGGGGATATCTTACGTTGATGTGCCAGAGGACTGACTTCAGAGAGAAGGAAAAGAAATCCTCTAAGAATGGGTCCTGAAAATATTTTTTTTGAGGCGGGGGCTCTCCCAAGGGGTCAGATCAGATGCTGAGGGGGGTTAATAGCGGCAGAGTGATTGACAGCAGCAGGGCTCTCCTTTCAGCCAGTCAAACGCAGAAGGGTGAAGGGAGGCTCCTGGGACTGGGGGAGGGAGGCCACAGGAGCAATGCAGCAAGGAGGAAAGAGACACAGGATGAAGAACAAGGCGCATGCAGATGGAAGTGCCCAGAGGGAAATCAGCCTGTCAACAAACAACAGAAAACAAGGTGGAAATGCTTTCAGCAGCACCAAAACCCCAGGTCTTAGCGTTCAACAAATAAATTACCGACTACTTTAGTCAGTGCTTGCAAATTGATATTGACACCATCAAAGTAACTGAGGCAGTAGTTTTCCAGAATTGGAGCCGGTGAACATAAAAGCCTCCTGGTGGGCTAGACTGAAGAAACATAAGTGGTACAAATGCTTGTTTCTTTTTAAATTTCCCTCTCTTTGTCTCTCCGACCTTTCTCTTTCTGAAAAAGCACAAGGCTGCTTACTAAATACAGGCCTCATCCATTTAACACTTTGAGTCCTAGATGTTGTTTCTGTCAGGGCAGCTGCACACGTTAACTCCTTCAGTAACTATCTGAGACCCCATACAAGCTTCTCTGCACCAGCCATCCATTAAAAGGAAGCATGCTACACAGACCAAGAGTCTCAGACAGTGTCCCCTACCCAGTTAAGTCATTTTCATCAGGACACTCACAGTGAGTGCTTCAAATTCCATTTGCAGTATCTGGGATAGGAAGGTGCAAGGCCCTCTTCGGTAGGTCAGTGTGAACTTGTTGGGCGGAATGGCTTGTTTCCACACTGCGAGGATTATATATGATATGAAGTTAAGCACAATTTCAATTCATGATCAAAGCCTTTGTTTCATACAGGGGGTCTGAGAGGGTTAATATGGAGGAATGCCAGATAAGTGTCACACACAGTGATGGTCTCAAATGGGCAAAACAGCATAGGATCTTGAAGGCCTGACGTCTGGTCTTCTTCAGTCTTCAGTTTCAATCATATGAAAGTAACCTGCTAACATGCAACAAATTATGGATGTGACTCCTGCTGCCAGAATAATGGTGAGTGTGGTGACGTCACCAGGCTGCAGTCAAAAATCAGTTTCTTACCATCAAGATAAACATTTAACAATTAAGTTGCCCCTCCCCAGAAGGCGAGGTGATTTTCTCTCCATCTGGAGTGTGACGATGCCATCACTTTACAGAGGTTATTTTGTTGTTTTGAAGCGAGGTTGTAAAGACAGAGGTGCCGAAGTGGCTGCGGGAGATGGCCTAAGTCAACAATCAGAGCAGGCCTTTATGTTTTTCTAAAAACAGTTGTCACAATGGAAGGGGAGTGGCCAGTTCTCCCAGATCAGGTTTTCCAGTTTTTTTTTAGCTGTAGCTGTCAGGAGCTGTTTGAGTCCCAGTAGAGTTGGAGCATTAGTAACATGATTCCTAGCTGCTCCATTTACTGTAATCTTTCTTCATGCTGTTCCTCCTGGATAAGAAAACTGCATGTAAGAATGTGTCTGAGCTTACCTTTTTGCCAAGGGACGCGTTTATGGGATGTTACGATATTGGAACAGTTAATTAATAATGGACATTGTTTTGATTATTGGGTTAAGTTTACCAATAATTAATTGTTATAAATTTCTCTCTCTGTTTGTATTTTAACTACAGAGTTTAAATAAATTCTGTTTTGCTTAACGTGGAGTAGTTTGACCAGTTACATCACACCTGGGGCACCCACCTCACATCTATCTTTAAAATAAGAAAACATTAGGGTCTAGGCTACCATCGTAAAATATTTTGAAGTATTTTGAATATTTTGAATATTAACATCTGGTCATTACAGGGGTCAAGAATCTAAACTGCATTCATGTGCATTTCATTGATTCAACAACTGACTGGAATCCACTTTGTCTGCTCGATTGAAATATTGGACGGTCTGGGTACACGACCATATAAAGCAAGCACGTTCCTCATGGCATGGCCTTCAGCTTATGGTCTGGCTAAGTTTTTTGCCTCCAGAGAAATGGTGTAGACAGTGGTTGCCTTCTCTGCAACAGGTGTTCCAGGGGAAGCAGGGTAGGCCTAGTGACTGGGCCATCACAAAACCCAACTGAGGACCTGTAAGGCTTTCTTGAGTTATCAAAGAGTTAGCAAGGTGCATCAAAGAGTGAGTTCATAGCTTATTAAACATGAGTGCAATTAGTTTCCCTCCCACACCTTGTCTCAGTCAAATCCCTCGAACTCAGCACCGCCTTCCTAACCTGCAATCTTGCTGCACTTTTCCAGCAACACATTTTCAGCTCTGATCTCCAGTATCTGCAGTCCTCACTTTCTCCTGGTGCTGTATCACCATTCCTTCACTCTCAATGGATCAAAATCCTGGGACTCCACTCTGACAAGCACAGTTGGAGTCCCTATAGCATATAAATTGCAGCAGTTCAAGACTTCTCCATTGCCTTCTCAAGGGCAATTAAGAATGGGCAATAAATGCTGGCCTTGTCAGTAAAACCGAAATCCCATGAGCAAATTACAAACTTATTGAGGTACAGATGCTGGCTGCTCTTTGATACTCTGTACAAGTGACTATTCCTTTCACACATGCTTGACGTTGTGTCACTGCAGGCAAGATTGATTCTGTCCCTAAAATACCAAGAGAGGGATGTTCTTCAGAGGGGCGGTGTAGACTGGATGGGCTAAATGGCCTGCTTCCCCACTGTATGGATTCTAATTATTTAAATACCATTTCTGCCCTGAGCTTAGGAAGACTGCAGCTTTTTCTACAGCTCGTCAGTCTCCTTGAATGGGATCCACTAATACAGCACGGACAAGGGATTGAATCGTGTGTTATGGGCCAGGCCAGACCCCCTCCAAACATTTCAAGAAGGTAGCCCAGACCCTAATTTTTCTGGTTGTTTTGAGCAGGGATAAAGTGGACATTCTGGGAGTAATGTGGCTGGTCAAAACACTGTGGGAGGCACAATGGCTCAGTGGTTAACACTGCTGCTTCACAGTGGTAGGGACCCAGGTTCAATTCCAACTTCAGGCAACTGTCTGTGTGGAATTTGCACATTCTCCCCGTGTCTGTGTGGTTTTTTCTCCAGGTGCTCTGGTTTCCTCCCACAATCCAAAGACGTGCAGGTTAGGTGAATTGGCCATGCAAAATTACCCATAGTATTCAGGGATATGTAGGCTAGGCGCATTAGTTAGGGGAAGTCTAATTAATTGGTGTAGGGGAATGGTTCTGGGTGGGCTACTCTTTGGAGGATCAGTGTGGACTTGTTGGGTCAAATGGCTGCTTCCACATTGTGGGGAATCTAATTCAAAACAGAATTTATTTACAGAGTACTGAATGAGAGACAAACAAGAAACAACAGAATACAGGATAACTTATCCTATCCAATAATCCAAGAGACTAGCCTAACATCAACAATGCTGTTCCAATTTCCTGCAACAATCCCCACAGACACCCTTGGCAAAAAAAAAGTAAAATCAAACACAGGATCTTCCAGGAGAGAGAGAGAGAGAGAGAGATGGCAGAGAGATTCAGCATGGCACACCTTCATCTATGTAGCTGTTTCTTTTGGATTCCTAGCTCACAACTGACTAGCAGCTCTGAAGAGCCAGACTGCTAAAACCAAATGGATAAGTACATGAATAAGAAAGGTTTGGAGGGATAAGGACCCAGGAGCAGGTGGGTGGGACTGGTTTAGTTTGTAGTTATGGACAGGTTGGACCGAAGGGTCTGTTTCTATGCCGTATGACTCTGTGACTGTCAAACCAAACCAAACCAGAAAAAAGGTGAGCTGGAAGAATTGTCCACTCTCCTTTCATTGTACAATTGTTTGCTTAAAAACTTAAAAGCTTCTTCATGTAGATAACCCCAGACATTTCGGAAGCTATGGGTTTATGTCCCCTCTGACAAAAAAAAGGACAACGGAAACTCATTAAAGGAATAGCATCCTCACACGTGAAAAGTGTTCATTTCCAGATTCTGACTAGTTCAAGGCTCACACAAAATTCGCAGTCTCTTACAGGACACACCTACCACCCCACTGGTCACCCCCCCCATAACCAAGTATGTTCAAATATGGAGGAGATTAACTGTGTTGGCATAACAACAATGACTTCACAATCGTAATGAAAGGAATTGTACAAGAGTTGGCATGAAGATGTAGAAGTCATCCTCAGCATCATTAAAATAACTGAGAATGTGAAGCGGCAGGTAACCACATTGAGCTGATGCCTGAGCTGAAGAATTTGGCTAATTTTAAGCCTTGACAAAGAGGCCCTGTGCTACAGTGAATACTGTGGGCTAGAAACGAAGGGGTTCAAGTCCCATGTCAGCATTTTTGGCCCTGGGAGCTGTGTCTGTAGTGTTACTAAACAGGGCAATTATCAGAAACCAAATCCTTCCATCGTGCCTGATGGCAGGTAGTAAAAGTAGGAGAAAGTCTCCTGACTAGCCACCCTGAAGAAAGTAATGGCAAACTACTACAGTATGTTGTCCATGAGTGTGGTCAAATCCAATGGAAATCCATGTCCCAACCATCAGAAATGAAGACAGGAGAAAAAACAGACAAACAAAG
>NC_057723.1:69475305-69497145 GCF_004010195.1 Chiloscyllium plagiosum
GTCTGTAGCTCTCCACTTGGTGTCTCACTGTTGGCCTCCCATACGTTGGTTTATGGAGAGTCCTTAAGCTTTAAGATTTATCTTTGTTTATAAGAGAAAAGGGATTTTAATAATCATGTAATTGTGGATGGAGAGGCCTGAGTTGTTCTAATCCAGATGGAAAATGTATGTCAAATACACTTATCCTTACTCGCACACAACCTGCCGTAAGGGACAGTGAGAGATTTGAACTCATAACCATCTGGACACAAGGTAAATAGTCAAGCACTTTATCGCAGAAATCCACTCTATAAAAGCAATTTCCTAAACTCAAAGCTTTTTTGACCACTTACGCTTACATTATCATCGGATGAAAAAGTAAAGTGTTTCAATGAGACAAGCAGTCTCAGTGAGGTCCCTTGTGTAACCAGTCTGTAAAAGCTTTACCTCACCAGACAAATGAAAGCGCTTCAATATGATGTTCAGGTCAGGTAATGCAGTGGGTTTGCATACTGTCCTGTCCCCAAGGAGCCTGAGGTACGTTCACTATAGCATGTGGGTGGCACCCTTGCTTGCCAATTAGAAGATTGTGGGATTGAGCCCCATACCAGAGATGTGAACACATAATCCAGGCTGGTACACCAGTACAGTGCAAAGGATGTGCTGCACTGTCAAAGGTGCTGTCTCTCAAACTGAAACTGAACCTTCTTAGGTGGATCAGTTGGGTTATGGAATGCACTGCCTGGCGGGAGCAGATTTCATTAAGATATTCAGGAGGACATTGGCTGATTATTTGGATCGATATAGAAAATGTATGGAAAAAAGTCAGGAGATTGACACCAGGTAATGATGTACTAGGAGAAAGTGAGGACTGTAGATGCTGGAGATCAGAGTGGAGAGTGTGGTGCTGGAAAAGCACAGCAGGTCAGGCAGCATCCGAGGAGCAGGAGAATCAACGTTGATGAAGGGCTTATGCTCGAAACGTCAACTTTCCTGCTCCTCGATGCTGCCTGACCTGCTATGCTTTTCCAGCACCACACTCTTCACTAGGTAATGATGTACATTTTATGAGCCGGTGCAGGCACAATGGGTCAAATAGCCTCCTTCTGTGCCATAACACTTCTATGATTTTGATTCTTATGTTATGATAATGACAACAGGTCAAAACTATTTCTATGGCTGTGGAGTGCACCAGTAACTAGTTCCTATAGATTACTGTAACTATCTAGTTTCCACACTTTGCCTTGTCTGCTTTCTGACCTTCAGCCTATCCTCTCACCCACAACATTGAAACATGATTCAGAGATGCCGGTGTTGGACTGGGGTGTACAAAGTTAAAAATCACACAACACCAGGTTATAGTCCAACAGGTTTAATTGGAAGCACACTAGCTTTCGGAGCAATGGTCCTTCATCAGGTGATTGTGGAGGGCACGACCGGAGGCATGGTACATTGGGGAAACCGAGCAAAGGCTACGACAACGGATGAATGGGCACCGCACAACAATCAACAGACAGGAGGGTTCCCTCCCAGCTGGGGAACACTTCAGTGGTCCAGGACAGTCAGCCTCGGACCTTCGGGTGACCATCCTCCAAGGTGGACTTCGGGACAGGCAGCAGAGGAAAGTGGCCGAGCAGAGGCTGATAGCTAAGTGCGGTACCCATAGGGAGGGCCTCAACCAGGACCTTGGATTCATGTCACATTACATTGCACTATACACACATACAGACACTCCTATACACACTCCTACATACATACACACACACACACACACCCTTACGGACACACACACTCCCACACTCTCACATGCACCCCATCACAGACTTAAGACACTCCACACTCACTACACATGTACACATACACTTTCTCACTCACAACCCCCAACCCGGACACACACAGACAGACATAACCCGAGAATGCAACTTTAAAAAAAAGGGTTTTGTGATTTACACATGAAAGAAGTGAAACTATCACTGTATTCTAAAGGTGAAAGGCTTAACAGACAATCAATTCTTCAATGTATAATTTCAGTTACGTCACACTGCAAATTTTTGCTATAAATTCTGTGTTATGATCGAGCCCTCCACAATCACCTGATGAAGGAGCGTCGCTCCGAAAGCTAGTGTGCTTCCAATTCAACCTGTTGGACTATAACCTGGTGTTGTGTGATTTTTAACATTGAAACAAACATTCTAAGCCAGTGCATGTGAAGTCATTGAATGATTGCAGCACAATGGAGGCCATTTAGCCCACCGTGACCATACTGGCACAATAGCAAAGCAACAGAGCTTGTCTTCCCCCTACATATGCAAGTATTTCCTCTTTCGGTCCTTATCCAATTCTCTTCTGAAAGTTAGGATTGAACTTGCCTCCAGTACACTATCAGGGAGTACATTGCAGACCCTAACAAGGCTCTGTGTAACAATATTCTCTTCATATTGCTATTGCTTCTATGGCAATCACGTCAATTCTGCGTCGATTCCTTTTCAGTCCTTTCATAGAGTCATAGAATCCTACAGCACGGAGACAGGCCCTTTGGCCCAAACTGGTCCACGCTGACCAAAATGTCCGTCCACGCTAACCCCACTTCCCTGCACTTGGCCCACTTCCTTCTAAACCTTTCCTATGCATGGTATTTATCCAAATGCCTTTTAAATGGTGTTAGTGTACCAGCCTCAACCACTTCTGCTGACAGATCATTCCATATGAGGACCACCCTCTGTATATAAACGTTGCCCCTTAGGTTCCCTTCAATGCACTGAAGGGAATGCTTTCTCTCTGTTGACTCTATCTCAGCTCCTCATGATTTTGGACACCTCTCAACAAATTTCCTTCCAGCCTCCTCTTCTCTAAGGAGAATAATCCCAGACTCTCCACTCTATCCATGTTACTGATTGTCCTTCATCCCTGAAACCATCCTCCAAAATCTTTCTGCACCCTTTATAATGCCTTTACACTCTTCCTAAAGTGTGGCACCCTGAATTGGAGGCAATGTTCAATGCACAATAAGGACTTCTCACCACCACCTTGTATACTGTTGTACTCTATGTCTCTATTTCAGTAAAAGATCCCATGTACTTTTATAAGCAGTTTCTCAACCTGCTCCACCATCTTCAGTGACTTTCGTATCATCTTAAGTGTTGTATTCTTTAGTTAATGTTGTCTATTGCCTCTGCCATCTTCCTCATTTCATACTTGCCTATGCTCTATTTCCATTCCCTCAGCCTTTGTCTACTGATACTCCTCATTACCCTCTGCACAGGTGCCGAACATTTTGTGCAAGTTTGAAATTGTGCTCTGTGCACTCAAGTCTAGTTTATTAATATCTCTCAAGAAAAGCAATGGTCCTAGTGTCACCAGTTTCAGACTATCAGTACAATCAGCGAAACTGTGGCGAGTCCAATTTGAAACCCCAGTTTTCAGCAGTTCAGAAGATAAGGCCTACCAAACTCAAAACATTAACTGTTTCGCTCTTGACGGATGCTGCCAGACCTGCTGAGTTTCTCCAGCTTTCTCCGTGGTCTGTATCTGAAAACAGCAGTAATGGTGAAGCTGTCAGCTATTCCTATGGGCATAATAGGAAATCCAATGCCATGACAAGCTGAGGTTCCAGACTGGCACACTTGTGGCATGAAATGATTGGAATGGGCTTAGCCTGTGTCCCATAGTGAAATCATGAGGCAAGCCTAAAAACAATGCCTGCAAAATGCTCTCACCCAAATGTATACATTGAATCATGTTTAAGTGGAGATGAGAACGGACTGTTTTATCATCTTTTACCAGATTACTATTTAACATTTACTGATGAAATATGTAATGGTGAAAAGTCAAGCTGTGGTCTGCATCAAGATGGACGGAATGGTAGGAATGTCCAGAAACCAAGTGCTTTGTGAATGTCAAGATGTTACTCACATGAAATAAGGCTGAGCAAAACTACCCAGATAGTGCTAGCATTTTTGGGGCATACATGAGGAAAATGGACAAAATATGTCAATATTAGCAAAGGAAGATTCTCACCCCGACAACCCTAAATTACCCGATCAATGCCCACTCAGTCACACACTTGTTTCCTCAGCTGAAGCTCATGAAGACCATTGAGATGCTCTGGGAATTTGCACTATGCACAAAACATGGAAAATATACTTCATGGAATCGTAGAATCATCAGATCCTTTTCCTCCATCGACGCCATGGCAGGCTGCATTACACTCATCTGAAGACAGCACATTAACCAGGAGAAGATTACTCAGCTTTCCCAGAGCTAAAGCCTAACTTTTTAAAAATGTTGTTTATTGTACAAGGTCAGGCTATTGTGAGGTGTGAAAAAAATTGAAACATAAAAACGTTTTTCACACATCGCCCACATCACTGCATTTTCATTTTTTTTTTGACAGAGAGCAAATTGGGTTATATAGGGGCTTCCTCAGCCACCTTGAAGATTCTCTGAACACAAATTTGTAGGTGGGTCCCCTGCCATTCAACCTCATGTGATTTTACTGAACCATCTTCCAGATGAAGGAAAGACCACTCGCCTCTGCTCTCTGTTTCCTGTCACTTAGCCAGCTGCTTAAGTATTGTGTCATTATGCCTTGGATTCAATGGACTTCAACTTTGTTGGTAAGATATTATGTGGAAGGCTATCAAACTCTTTAAGTTTCTACCAGTGACATTGAACTGAACAGCTATCTGTGTGTCGAAGAGTGTGGTGCTGGAAAAGCACAGCTGGTCAGGCAGCAACTGAGGCGCAGGAGAGTTGACATTTCAGGCATAAGCCCTTCATCAGAAACCTCCATCAGGATCTTATGCTTGAAATGTCGACTCTCCTGCTCCTCAGATGTTGCCTGCCCGGCTGTGCTTTTCCAGCAACACACTCTCCGAACTCTGATCGCCAGCATCTGCAATGCCCACTTTCTCCCCGCTATCTGTGTGCGATGACCCTCTCTATTCACTCCAACAAGGCTTCTCATGCTGAATCATAGAGACTGCGGTCTACTCTCCCAGGTTGTTTTCCGTTTTCTTCTTTTCTCAGCCTGACTTCTGAAACGGTTTCTAGATCCTCTCCATCCAAAAGACAGTTTCCCTTCAAGAGTTTTGGTTCCAACCAGGTTAGCTTGAGCTCTCGTTATGTCTCATGGCTTTCCACCCGCTTTACTCAGGCATGCAGCCATTCAACAATGAACTGCTTATTGAGTTCTGCAATAGTTTAATTGAGCATGATGTTTGCCTGTTGCCTGTATCAGTAACAAAGGTTACTGATTAATCATGCACCCGCTGCTCTCTGGTGTTATCAAAATTTACATTTTGAAAATCTGAAATAAGGTTCGTGAAAGCTGGAAGTGCAGAACCATCCATCAGTAATTGAACAAGTAAAAACAGGTTACTATTTTGGGTGGGCAGCTTTTGTGAGAACTGAGAATTAGTTCTGATGAAGAATCAGCAGCTGGAACACAAGCCCATATTTCTCTGTGAAGAGGCTGATGGAGCTGATCTGTATCTATAACGTTGCTTGTTCTTGTTTCATGCCCCTCGCCTATGTCTTTCATTTGGCGTGCCAGGTCATCAATTCTTCTAATCTATTCTCTTGTAACATAACTGCTTGTTGGAATAATTTGCTCAATCGTTCAGTTTACCTCCACAGTACTCTCAGCTTCTAAAGTGACCTATTCATGTTTAATTGAAAAACAGTCTTGTAAACCTGAGCTGATTCCTCACTTAATCTCAAACAAGATGAATTTTACATCTGCTTTTAATGTCTTTTCTTGTAACAGCATTTTTACGTTCCATCTTTTGCTTAGTCTACACTTACATATTTGTGCTTTGGCTTCAGTATGCTGATACACAGCATACAGTTTGAGCAGATTAATGAAAGAATCATTGGTTTGTTTAGTTTGGCGATTCTTTCTCTACTCATCATAGGTACAGCTGAGAAATGGAACCTGTTACCAATTAGTGCAGCTCCAACAAGTCAAATGGATTTGTGTAGAGGTAGGTGAGGGGCTTCACTCTCCCTATCTCCCGTGTGCCCCAAAGAAGATAGCATCATGTCTAAAAATCCATACAATACTGCCAAAGATCAGTCAATACCTTGAGGCACCAGCCCATACATAAGAGGAGCCATATTTCGAAGCTTACACTTAATAATCAGAATGATTATTGCTTTAGAATGCAAGCAGCACAAGACTTTGCAAAATTCTCTGGCAAGGACTGCATGCTATTTGTCATTGTGTTATTTTTCTGAAATGGTTTTCTGAACGAGACTCCAGACACTGAGGTATCTAACTTGTGTGATATTCCACCATAAATATCTCCAGTATAAAATTTGAGTCCAATCTAGTCTTCAACAATATCCAATATCTGATTGCTCTTCCAGGGAGCTGAATATGCTAGAGGACTTGATAATTCAAAGAGCCAAATTCAAAAAGTGGGATAGCAACAGCAACAGAAATTGCTGGAAAAATCTCAGCAGCATCTGTAGAGTGAAAGCAGAGTTAACGTTTCAGGTCCGGTGGCCCTTCTTCAGGGGGTGATAGCATTCAGTCCTGATAAGGTATGACATTAGGACTGCTGTAAGGAAAGATCTTGGCATAGAAAGCCAAGGAAATAGAATCAGGAAAGATGGAGGCGAGAAATAAAAATGGACAGCAAACATTGGTGGGTGAAATTGATAGCCCCTTAAGAGTAGTACTACAGTTTGATATTGTGTTAATCAATAATTATTCAGTGGAACATGCAATCACAAGTTGGGGGACTTAACACTTAGATTTTACAACTTAAATTGGCAAAAATAGTTTGAAGGAAAAGCTCACAGGATACATTCTTGACAATTTCTTTGGGCAAGATATAATGAACCAATCAGGAAGAGACCATGTTAATTGTTGCCTTGATAAATGAGGCAGAGTTGTTCTCACATTAAGGAATTCTATTGGAAAGAGTGATCATAATTCGACAGCATTCAACAATGATGTATGTAAATTCAAACCTAGAGAATTAAAATTAAATAAAGACACAAAATCAAAAAAAAGACATCCGTTTGGACTTTCAATTGAAATGGTAATGTATGAGATGCAAGTTCACAAGGAAATTTGGAATTTATGTTAAAGCATGAAGGTAGATAAACAATGGAAACTAATTTTAAACAATTATAATTGTTAACAGATATACATTTCATTGAGAAATAAAAAAAAGTCATGATCCATCATGGGTAACTAAAGTTGACATTAAATTGAAAGAAGAACCTTAAAATATTATTAGGAGGAGTGATCATCCTGAGGGTGGGGAGAATTCAAGATACCAGCAAAGGATGATGAATGCAAGACACATAAAACAGAATGTAAGAGCTTCTACAAGAATGCAAAGAGGAAGAAAATAGCCGAAATAAATAAACGTCCTTCGGAGGCTGGGGCAGGAGGATTTATAATGGGGAATATGAAACTATTAATAAAGAAAAAGGTATGGAGAAATTAATGGGACTGACAGCAAGCAAACTCCCTGGACCTAAGTGCCCTGAACATCTGAGAACATACAAGAATAGCTCAGGATAGGAGTAGACTACAGTGGATCAGTGGTTAGCATTGCTGTCTCACAGTGCCAGGGACCCAGGTTCGATCTCAGCCTCGGGGGGGCTGTCTATTGGGAGCTTGCATCTTCTCCTTGTGCCTGTGTGGGTTTCCTCCCAGAGTCCAAAGATGTGCAGGTTAGGTGGATTGGCTCTTCCAAATTGACCATAATGCTCAGGGATGTGCAGGTTGGGTGCATTGGTCAGGGGTAAATATAGGAGAATAGGCCTTAGTGGGTTACTGTTCGTAGGGTCAGTGTAGACTTGTTGGGTAAAAGGGCCTGTTTCCACACTGTCGGAATTCTATGATTCTTGGTCATTCTATCCCTACAGCCTGCTCCACCTTTCAACAAGATAATGGTTAATTTGATATTGGCCTGAAGTCCTCTTTCCCCAGTTCTAAAAGGGAGGTTGTTGTAGTTAAAGTGGTTATACCAGTTGTGATACTCGAAAAATCCCCAGATTCTGTGAAATGTAAAAAAAATGCAGCAACACTCTTTAGGAAAGGAGGATGAGAGAAAAGAAGGAGATTTCAAGTCTGTTAGTCTGGCATCTGTCACTGGGAAATTGCTGAAAGGTGTTCCCAAGGAAGTGGCAACAGGATACTTAGAAAATTACAAGATGAAGATGAAATTATAATTAACAAGTTTTTGTGGATGCAACTAGCATACTTCTAAAATGCAAAGCTTGTTATATGATATTAGGGCTCATGTGGTTGGAGGTTGTATATTAGCATAAATAGAGAATTGGTTAAAGAAAAAGAAATAAAATCTGGGAAGAGCTTGTTGGATTTACAGGTTGGATGGCTGTAAACTGATGGAGTGAAGCAAAAGTCAGAGTGGGGCCTCAGCTATTTCCAATTGATGTTGATGATGTGGATGTAATATTTCGGAGCATGCTGATAATGCAGAGTGGAAAAGTAAACTGTGCGCGGGACACAGAAATGTTGTAAAAGGAAGATAGGTAGTTTGGAGAGGATGGGAAAGTACATAGCAAATGGAAGCAATGTGGGAAATGTTGAATCCTTCAGAATAACGTATTACGTTCTTTGAGCTTTCCTATTTACTTTCTGTACCTGCATTCTAACCATTTGGGACTCATGCAGGAGGATACCCAGATTTCACTGCTTCTCAGAGTTCCACAATCTCTCACCACCTGCCTTTTCATTCTAAAATGGACAACTTCACATTTTTCCAAATAAATGATCCATATACTATATCTTTGCCTCCTCACTTAATCTATGAATACCTTCATGTAACATCTTGTGTCCTCTTCATAACTTATTTTTTGCCTATCCTTGTGTCATCAGCACATTTGACACCCATGGTCACTTTTCCAAATTAACTTATGTATTTTCTCTAAATATTTTCTTTCAAGACCTTGGGGTGAAGTACATCAGGACTGCGGCTTTCTCAGTCTGCAGCTCTGACAATTTACTCAGTACCACTTCACTGGTAATTGTGATTTTTCTTAACTTCCTCTCTCCCTTCTATTTCCTGATTGACAGTTGCTTTTGGGATGTTGCTTGTATCTCTATAATGAAGACCAATGCAAAATACCACTTCAAATTATCTGCAATTTTCTAATTTTCCATTCTGAATTCTCTAGTCTCACTTCCAAAAGGATCAATGCTCACTTTGGTAACTCTGTTCTGAATTAAATATTTATAAAAACTGTCTATTTTTATATTCATATTTCTGGCTAGCTTTCTCTCATGTTCTAATTTTTCACTTTTTGGTATCAATCTTCTGTCGTTCTTTGTTGGATTCAAAGTCCATTATAGCAGATGGTGAAATTTGTATAATCACTGACAATTGTCAGAAAAAACCATCTGGTCCACTGATCTCCTTTTGGGATGGAAGTCTGTCGTCCTTAACTGGTCTGATCTAGATGTGATTCCAGAACCAAAGCAATACAGTTGACTCTTGACTACTCTCTGTCCAATTAGAAACGGACAATGGATAACCATCAATACCCACATCCCATGAATGCATCAAAAACTGATGGCTGCATATCATGAAAACTGTCATGGACTGAGATGAAGATGATCTGGAGAAGTGTACAGTTTTGTTGAAGATTGTACATTGTGGAACATTGATTGATGGCTGTCAAATGAAAATTAATGATTAAATCTTTAGCAAGAAGATTGGGTGGCATGGTGGCTCAGTGGTTAGCACTGCTACCTTACAGCGCTAGGGACTTGGGTTCGATTCCAGCTTTGGGTGACTGTCTGTGTGGAGTTTGCACATTCTCCCGGTCTCTGTGTGGGTTTACTCTGGTTTCCTCCCACCAATCCAAAGATGTGCAGGTTGGGTGAGTTGGCCATGATTAATTACCCATAGTGTTCAGGGATATGTAGGTTAGGTGCATTAGTCAGGGGAAATGTAAAGTAATACGATAGGGGAATGTGTCTGGTTAGAATACTCTTTGGAAAGTTGGTGTAGACTTGTTGGGCCAAATGGTCTGTTTCCACACTGTAGGGAATCTATAAAGGATATAGAATTCCAGCTGAGGAAGCTTATTTCTTTATTGTTCCACTGATGTGGGCATCACTGACCAAGCCTACCTTTGTTGATGACCTTCAATTGCTCTTGAGTTTATCTTTGAATTTCTCTACCTCAAAGGGCTGTAGAAGTTTAGTTGTTCAGTATATCAGCAGATATTTAAATATTGATGATGTAATGTGATAGAGGAAGTTTGTGAGGAAAAGACATTGAGGTGGAGAATCAACTGTGATCATACTGAATGGCAACACAAGCTTAACAGGGTTACACCCAAAATGTTGATTTCTCCACCTCCTGATACTACCTGGCTTGCTGAGCTCTTCCTGTTTGTCTACTTTAGATTCCAGCATTTGCACTATTTTTGTCTCTCACAGGCTGAATAGCCAGCCTGGCCATTTCAGAGTGTAATGTAAAAAGGAAGGGCAGATAAGGGATACTGGATATCCTTTCTTTTTTTTATATAGATATTTTTATTAGAAATTTAACATTTTTACAAGTTTACAAAAATAAACAAAACTCTCAGATATAAACACTGATATACAATTAGCTCAAATATACAATAGCCAAAATTTAACAAAAAAACAAAACAAAACAAAAAAAACCGAAAAAGAAGAAAAAAAAAACAAACAAAACTCAACTATCTACTAATCTAACCTACAACTAACCAGAGTGTATATTTAAGTCTCTTACATGCTCGGAATGTGTTAACATCAGATGTAATAAAACCTGTATTCGTGTGGGATTCCTCCCCCAAGGTGTCCCGGACCAGCCAGGTTTGTAATCTCAATTAAATAAAAGCCCTTGTTAGGATAGTCGAAATATCTGTATTTATGTAATTCAAGAAGGGCTGCCATATTTTATAAAATAATTCGGTCTTTCGGTGCACCATATTTGTAAGGAAGTCAAGGGGAATACATTCCATAATTAATCTGTGCCAATTTGAAAGTCCAGGGGGGCCCTCCGCTGCCCAGTTCACCAAAATATTTTTCCTTGCACAGAAAGAAAGAATAGAAAATAGTCTCTTCCCGTACGTGTCCAGGGAGGGAAAGTTCGAAAAGCCCAAGAGGAGAGATACAGGGTCCACTTTAATTGGATATCCTTTCTAAAAGGCAGCAGTGAACTTGATGAGATTTTATGGAACACCCAATGATAGCTGTCCTGGCTACCATTGCTGAGACTAGTTATCAGCTCCACATTTATTAATTGAATATAAATCCCACCAGCTGCTATAAGGGAATTTGAACCCATACTCCTGAGCATTAGTCTGAACCACTAGACTAGAACAGTAGGATTATTATCACTATATCAACGTCTCCCAGGGGGAGACCAGCATCTGGAAGAACTTTGTACAGGTTGTCCTGCTATAACCTGACAGCTGTGTTCCTCTGCAATCTTACGCTGCAGAAAATCATGCTGTGGAAGATTGCTAATAGAAAGTTGCTTTACCTGTTCAATGCAAAGTTTGCATTATCCAAACAGCTTCCGCAATTCGTCATTCATATTATAGCCAATTTGCGTTGACAAAATGCGCATTATAGCAGAATGACCTGGACCTGAAATTGGTGCTGTATCTGCTGAGTGTACAGCCTAGTTAATCTGTGTGGTCCATCTTTGTTGTATCTGCTATTTAATGTGCAATTTATCATACATATTAATCATGGTTGTTTTGCAAATTCATGTGAATTATTACCAAACTAACAGTCATAAAAAGTGAAATCTGGTCCATTGGTTTTATCATTGCAGTTCATAGAATCCCTACAGTGTGGAGACAGGCCGTTTGGCCTAACACATCCACACGGAACCTCCGAAGAGTAAACCCACCCAGACCCATTCCTCTGACTAATGCACCCAACCTACACATCCCTGAACACTATAGGCAATTTAACATGGCCAATTCACCTAAACTTCACAGTTGTTTTCACACTGTGTGAGGAAACCCACGCAGACACGGGGAGAATGTCCAAACTCCACACAGACAGTCGCATGAGGCTAGAATCGAACCCAGGCCCCAGGCGCTATGAGGCAGCAGTGCTCACCACTGATTCCTGTGCTACCCTAGCGCCAAAGTGGACCAAGGTGTTTTGTATACTTGATCCTTTGGTTCATTGCTCTTCATAAGAATATGAGACTGAATGAAAAAGCTCTTCCACTCACTCCCTGAGAGTAATGGCTAATTGATACTGAGGTTCAGTGATGCTTTTAAGTTTAGGGACCAGCCTAGTCTTTCTTACTTCAAACATAAATGTGAGGATGAATGTTCCCCGTCATTTTCAGTTCCATCCTCAGATAACGTGGCATTTTCTCAGCCTAGATTGTTGACATGTGCAAGTTAAATTTTTGTTAAGAGCAGTGCATACATTTCAGAATGGATGGAAAACTCTGAACAGCAATGGAAACAGACAACTTTCTTTAACTTTATTCTCCGTGGCCATTACTTTCAATGTCATTGGGGTTTTTACAGTCCAAGTTGCTAACTTTGTTCTCTCCCTTGCACACACACTTTGTGACTGAGAGCATGACTAAATGGTAGCACATATTTCAGATACCTCATTCATATTCTTAGCTCTGCTACAGTGAAAATTCAGGCCACCCATTGAAAAATGTGTCAGAGCCAGCCTGATATTGTGATTGGCTTCGGAAGAGCTGCACAATTAATTCTGAAGCCAGAGTCTGTACCTGCTTGGTTCCTACCCTGCTTCTGTTCACTTGGCAGCAGAGTTTACTCAAAAGAAAACTTCTGAAGTACATCCCTCAGAAAAATAGTTTAACTCTCGATGTCAGAGAAAATCTCTCGCCATGTTCTGGTGATCTCCATGTTTTCAAAGCTGGGTAAATAGACAAAATAGAGCAGGAGATGACAGAAACAATTTGTGTCTCCAACTCAGGTGGGCAAAGTGGTTCACCTGCAGGTATAGCGCCCTTTCCAGAATTGGCAGTCCCTGATCCGTCAATTTGCCACATTGGCAGAGAAGATGAGCTCGGCCTCCAATTTGGACAAGCATCAGGGTTCCAGACATTTATGATCTAAAGCTGAGATTGCGAGAGTCTGCAGTGAATGGAATGTGCCTTTCCATCGATGCAAGGAATGCTGGCTCTTGGCATTCAGACGTCATGTTGCTGTAGGTGATGCCAGGGAAAACGAGGTAGATTTAGCGAACAAAGGCTTCTGAGAATGGACAGCAAATCAAAGATTTGGCCGTAATGAATACATGCTGAATTTTAATTCATTCTTCGGAGGTGAGCAGCACTGGGAAGGCCAGCAGTTGTTGTCCATTTGTCATTTTCCTGGAGTTAGTGGTGGTGAGCTACTTCAATGGTGTTGGAAAGGAAGGTTCAAGTCTTTTCAGCCAACCTGTGGCACAGTGGTTAGCACTACAGCCTCATAGCACCAGGGTCCTGAGTTCAATTCCAGCCTTGAGTGACTGTGTGGAGTTTGCACATTTTCCACGTGTCTGCATGGGTTTCCTCCAGGTGCTCTGGTTTCCTCCCACAGTCTAAAGATGTGAAGGTTAGGGTGGATTGGCCATGGGAAATTGCTGATAGTGTGCAGGCATGTGTAGATTAGATGAATTAACCATGCTAATTGCGCATAGTATCCAGGGATGTGCAGGTTAAGTGGACTGGCCAATGGAAATTGCCGATTGTGTTCAGGGACGTGCAGGTTAGGTGGATTAGCCACAGTTAGTGTGAGGTTTTGTGTGTGTGGGGGGGTGTTGGTCCTGAATGGGAGGGTTTGTTCAGAATCGACAGGCCAAGTGGCCTCTATCTGCACTGCACTGATTCCGTGATGCGACATTTTTAAAAAAACCCTGACATAATTGTGTTATATTTCCGAGTCAGAATGATGAGTGATGTGGAGGGGAACTTGAGGTTGGTGGTGTTCTCAGACATTTGATGCCCCTGTCCTTCTGGATGGTAGAGATCACAGGTTTGGAAGATGCTGTTGAAAGATGCTTGGTGATTTACTGCAGTAACCTGTTGGAGATGGTGTGTACTGCTGCCACTGTGTGTCAGTGGTGGACGGAGTGGATGTTGAAGTGGTGGCAATGAAGAGGGCTGCTTTGGATTGCCTTGGGCTGTAGCTTCTTGAGTCTTTCTGAGTGTTGTTTTGAAGTTGGTAAGACTGGTTGCAGTCAGCCTGATTATCCCCAGGGTAATAACAGCAACAACATCTGTATTTATATAGCATCATTGGCACAGTAAAATGCACTGGGCCACTTCACAGGGGCAGGACCTAAAGGCTTGCATTTATATAGCACCTTTCACAATTATCAGAGTTCGTAAGGTACTGAATAGCCAATGGAGTGCTTTGTTTGAAGTGTAGCTATTTTTGCATCACCAAGCAAGGGAAAATTGACATGAACCAAAAACTGAGGAGGTATTAACTCAGGTGACCAATCCCAATCCCAATCCCAATTCCAATCCTATTTTCAATCCTAATCCCAATCCCAATCCTATTCCCAATCCCAATCCCAATCCCAATCCATTGTTTTTAGTGCATTCCATTATCACTCCAAAGATTCTTTGTAAACAAACAGCAAGCCAGATATTTGGAGAGGAGTTCATCGAAATAGACCCTCTTACAGTGGGAAAGCTGGGGGAGGGGAATGGGTATAACCACCTCCCACTCCCTATTCAGCCCAACAGGAGTCAGTATGCATCCAAACTTCACTGCATTTGCTTGCACATGCGAATAAATGGAAGGAAGATATGAGAGGGTCATGGCCAGGCCCACCTAGGTTCTCGGGCTCTCCTTTTGAAGGTCATGCTGGAAGTGATGAGTGTCTTTAAGTACATTCCTTTGCTTTCCTCATTACATACTGTATCTGCACACTAACTGTTTGTGATTCATTCATTTGGACACCCAGATCTGTCTGCATCTCAGACCACTTACCATTGAGATAATATGTTTCATTTTTATTCTTCACATTTTTGCACATTATCTTTTTCCACTTATTGAAATCACCCACATCCCTTTGTAATTATGTCCTCTTACATTTTTTACCCAGCTATGTGTCATCAGGCATACTTAACAACCATCTCTTCAATCTATTCATCCAAAGCATTGATAGAAAGAAATATAGAAATTAGGAGCAGGAGTAGGCCAGTCAGGCCTTCAAGCCTATCCACATCATCATGGCTGATCATCTAATTCTGGCCCTGTTCCCACTTTCTCCCCCATTCCCTTTGCTCCCTCTAGACCTAAGAACTATGCCTGACTCCTTCTTGAAAACATTCAATCTTTTGGACACAACTGCTACTTACGGCATATAAACATATGAATTGTAAAAGCTCTGATTCATAACCAAAAGGGCAAGAAAAATTATTGTATTATTTAGATCAGCAATTTGGCACATTTCAATGCCGATATTTATTAATTATATTTCAATTAGCACATTATTATTTGGGATTCTTCCTGCAATCCATGTCTACTGTTGTGTATCTTTTTGAACTTTGCTGACCATACTACCAAATGAGAAAGGAAATTACATGTAGCACCCAAGTACAAATAGGCTGGGTCTCTGTTCTAGAGACCTGGCTTTCTCATTGTGTGAAAGGCTAGAGTTCTAGTGTACCTTTAGCATGTCCCTGGAATCTGACCATATTCCTTCTTCATATTTTAATGTCCTCGGATGTCCATGTGGCATGTGACTCCTTATTTTCCTTCACTTTGAAAAATCTTGAGTGCAGAGGAGATCCCACATTATTAAGGCAATACTGACTGACTGGTGTCATAAATGTAAGCAGAAAGTTTGAGTGTTGCTCCGTGGGTATTTACTAGATACCACTGCTGGCGTCTGGTTTTGTGAAAAATGCGTGAACTGCTGACCGAGAGCCATAGAGCTATATAGCATGGAAACAGACCCTTCGGTCCAACTAGACCAACAATAAGCATTTCAATAAAGCAAAGTTATGTCAATTCTCCTTTTTGTTGTATTTTAACTGTATTGTAAGAATAAAATGTGTTTCGATTGCAGCTTCGTGGTGACCAATCGGATCACATCTGGTATACACTACCTTAAACTTGCCCTTTTAAATAAAAGTTAGATTCCAGGCTATTGCTATAATATACTTTGGGGTTCTGGTCTAGTCCATTACAAATCCTCCTTGGATTGAAGTAAGTCCGACACCTTCTCAGCTTCCATTCTCTGATTAATCCATACTTCATCTTTTCTCACATCATCCTGATAAACATGCTAAAAATATTAGAAAAGCTTTTATTGATTTGCCGAAATGTTGAGACAATTTATTAAATCCTTCCTGCTTTGTCACTGAATTTCTTCTGGGGCTAACGTAGATGTTGAATGCTCCAAATAATACCTCATACTCCTTAATTCTTTCTTTCATTGTTGTGGTTCTGTTCGCCGAGCTGGGAATTTGTGTTGCAGATGTTTCGTCCCCTGTCTAGGTGACATCCTCAGTGCTTGGGAGCCTCCTGTGAAGCGCTTCTGTGCTCTTTCCTCTGGCATTTGTAGTGGTTTGAATCTGTCGCTTCCGGTTGTCAGTTCCAGCTGTCCGTTGCAGTGGTTGGTATATTGGGTCCAGATCGATGTGCTTATTGATTGAATCTGTGGATGAGTGCCATGCCTCTAGGAATTCCCTGGCTGTTCTCTGTTTGGCTTGTCCTATAACAGTAGTGTTGTCCCAGTCGAATTCATGTTGCTTGTCATCTGCGTGTGTGGCTACTAAGGATAGCTGGTCGTGTCGTTTCCTGGCTAGTTGGTGTTCATGGATGCGGATCGTTAGCTGTCTTCCTGTTTGTCCTATGTAGCATTTCCTAACTGACAGCCAGATGACTGTGACCACTAGGACTCATAACAGCACACAAACCAACAGCCACTCTCAGACAACAACTCACCAGAACGAAGGACCCGATACCCAGCATGAGCAAAACCAATGTAGTGTACAAAATCCCATGCAAGGACTGCACAAACACTATGTAGGACAAACAGGAAGACAGCTAACGATCCGCATCCATGAACACCAACATGCTGGTGAAACCCAACAGGTCTTGCAGTATCTGTGGAGACAGAGGTAGAGTTAATGTTTCCAGAACAGTGTGACTCTGAAGAAGGTGCTGCCAGACTTGCTGAATTTCTCCAACAATTTCTGAGTTTGCTACATCATATAAAAGTGTGCTGACTGGATGATGCTCCTCCTTCATATGGAATTCTGAAGCCTTTACACAGCTCTGAAACTGCTACTTCCCAGAGTCCCCACTTCTGGCCTCACTGCTGTGATCCATTGATAAAAAAATTAATTCAGGGGCAAGGTGTAGGTTAGATGGGCTTCAGATTGGTTCCACAGGTCGGTGCAACATCGGGGGCTGAAGGGCCTGTACTGCGCTGTAATGTGCTATGTTCTATGAAACGATCGGATGCTGGGGGTATAAAGAAGCAGACATTTTGACAGTGAGACAGAGCGGCCAACTGCCATGGACAGAGTAACTGCCAGCAAGACACTCTCTATCAATACACTCAAATGAAACACCTTTGCAGCAAAAGATTGAAGGTGACCCGGGCAAATCTTCAGCCAGAGGGAGGCAGATGCTGATGTCAGCCGCTGTGTGGTTTTGAAATTAAATTGATGTAATTTTGATGTGGGTTTTTATCAGAACAGGATATTGTTATAGAGTGGGCAGTAGATAACAAGCATTAAGAGAAAGGACGCTTAGAGCTGTAACTAGTTGCTGTTTTAGTGTTCACTTTTAGAGTTAAAGAATAAAGAGTTTTTTTTCTTTAAATGGTGGAATTTGGGAATTCTATGTCACTTATACTTTAACAGTTTATGAGGTAGGGTGAGCTCTTCTGGGTGTTTGATTTAATTAGTAGGAGGGTTCACCTTCACGTCATAGCAAGTTGTCTCACTTAAAATAGGACAGCGGAGAGCCTCACTTTGGCCATTCCGCCACCGAAATACAGAAATACCTCTTCAGCTCTTGACTTGCAGGGAACTAGCTCCTCTTGCAACCTCCTGTCCCAGTGAAAGAGTCTGCCCAGCACTGGTACAACTGGGGCAACTAATAGTGGGGACCTCTTAAACTTTAAAACCCAAAGGTTTTTCACCATGAATTTTCCCCATGGTTCTCAAAGGGGAGAGGGGCCAGCAGGAGGTCATTGTACACATTGGAACCAACGATATAGGAAGGGAAGAGGATGAGATTCTGAAGGAGGATTGCAGAATGTTAGGCAGCAATTTAAAAAGGAGGTCCTCGAGAGTAATAATATCTGGATTACTCCTGATGCTATGAGCTAGTGAGGGCAGAACTAGGAAGATAGAGCAGATTAATGCATGGCTGAGGAGCTGGTGTATGGAAGAAGGATTCACACTTTTGGATCATTTGAATCTCTTCTGGGGTAGAAGTGACCTGTACAAGAAGGATGGATTGCACCTAATTTGGAAGGGGATTAATATACTGGTAGGGAGATTTGCTAGAGCTGCTCAGGAGGATTTAAACTAGTAAGGTGGGACCCAGGGAGAAAAGACATCAATCTGAGACTGGTACAGTTGAGAACCAAAGCGAGTCAAACAGTCAGGGCAGGCAAGGACAAAGCAGCGAACAAGGTAGGACTGATAAATGAAACAGCATTTATTTCAATGCAAGGGGTCTAACAGGGAAGGCAGATGAACTCAGGGCATGGTTAGGAATGTAGCTCTGGGATATCATAGTAATTACAGAAACAGGCTCAGGGATGGGCAGGACTGGCAGCTTAATGTTCCAGGATACAAATGCTACAGGAAGGATAGAAAGGGAGGCAAGAGAGGAGGGGGAGCAGGCACTTTGTTATAAATGCCTGATGATCCTGTCTCACAATGAAGGAGAAGCGCTCCGAAAGCTAGTGCTTCCAAATAGACCTGTTGGACTATAACCTGGTGTTGTGTGATTTTTAACATTGTAGGGATTAGTCTGGCTTAAGCCTAGCATTGTGGGGAGTTGGGAATATACCTTTTGCCCTTTCAATACTTTAACAAACAGTAAACAATACCACAACAACAAATAAAACTTCTTCATGAGTTCCTTGAATAAATATGAAATAATGGCTAACTTGGCTATGAGTTGAAATTCCATAATCTAATCAAGGCTTTAGATTATGTCATGAACCAAAGAATGAAAGCTTGTGTCATTAATAAAAATCATAAAGTAATAAATTTTTTATTCTTTTAATTTTAAATGGACAAGTAGAACCGATACAACACACTGTGCTGGAGGAACTCCTGTGTCTTAATGGCATAACTGCACAAAGCAACCTCTTCCCAAAGTCACTGGTGCACCATTACCAATGAATAATTCATTAACTTCACAGTGGTTCTATATGCAGTGCAATTAATTTCACTTCTAAGGACTTTCCACATTTCCAAAATTTGGACAAAAGTGTCAAGGACAATGCAGGCAGTGGATGTAGGTTTGCTTGCTGAGCTGGAAGGTTCATTTTCAGATGTTTTGTCACCATACTAGGTAACATCTTCAGTGAACCTCCAAATAAAGCACTGGTGGTGTAGCCCGCTTTCTATTTATATGTTTGGGTTTCCTTGGGTTGGTGATGTCATTTCCTATGGTGATGTCATTTCCTGTTCTTTTTCTTGGTCAATGGAATGCAGGGTAGTGGCCAAGCAATTTAGGACCCTTCTTTCAGTTCATGTGAGGTTCCTCATGTCTTGTGTCATGATTCAGGTGAGTGTTAGAGGGACAGTGGGTCTATTTAATGTTGAACAGAGGGTTTCCTCAGTAACCTTGCCATGCTCCTGTCATTAATTGAGCCTATGTCCCATTGTTTGGGAGGTCGTTGTGCATGTCACGACAGTCTCTTGTTCATTATTGTGAAGGAGTGTAAGATTCAACTGCAAGACTTTCCTCCAAAACAGATGCTTGTACAGTAGAATAGAACTTAGGTGAAAATTCTGCCCTCCTATATTGGACTGCTCACCCTCTCAGTGACTCACCAAACCTGATGCCGCAATGTGTTTGGTGGATCCCAGAAGCTGGGGATTTCTGTGCCTCCTTTGTTGGTGCACTTTTAACATGGCTACGGCATTGGCATCTGACCTTCAGGTCTCCCAGTCAATTAGTGCAAGTGAACACCTTGGTGAGCTGACTGAGTCTATTTCAGTAGAACTGTACAAAGGGACACTGCTATGATGACAACTGAAGGATGACACCTTATTCCCAAAGTGGCAAGACCGCAATTTCCACATGTGGTGCCTCCCCATGGAATTCATTGACTCCCCGCAGGGTGGAAACGGGCCCTTCGGCCGTACAAGACCACACCAAACCACCGAAGAATAACCCACCCAAACCCACTCCCCTACCCTGTTACTCTACTTTACCCCTGACTAATGTACCTAACCGACACATCCCTGAACACTACGGGCAATTTAGCATGGCCAACTCAGTTAAACTGCACATCTTTGGATTGTGGGAGGAAATCAGAGCACCCGGAGGAAACTCACGCAGACACGGGGAGAATGTGCAAGCTCCACACAGACATTCACCCGAGGCTGGAATCGAACCTGGATCCCTGGCGCTGTGAGGCAGCAGTGCTAACCACTGAGCCACTGTGCCACCACTCCCCCCAACCCCCCATGCCTCCAGCCTACTCCTCAGAGCTGATTATGAGCACCCAGACAGAGACTCTCTTGTTAGCTAAGACAAGGAAGAAGTATATTTCAGGGAACAAGAACTGTTTATTGCCGAGATAAATTGCAGCAGGGTTATGATGCCATGTTCATAATATGTTCATGTTGCAATGCTGACTTAGCACTTTCTTATCTGAATGGTTCTCATTCATCAAGACACACAGGAGGCTCCAAGCTCTGCTCAGGTGTGACTGAGATGAAATTTCAGGTCTTTGCACTGACATCTTCAGCCCTGTTCACCTGCAGACAGAATCAAATGATTGCAAGGTGGTTCATGCTAATGGCTTGTACACTCTGAATACAACGTCTCGCGTGGCATTGACGAAACGCTAGCCTCAATCCTTTGCTGTCCCGCTGATGTGCCCATCAGTTTATTGTTCATCAGGAAGCCTGTATGAGCTACAAAGGTGAAGAAAGTGAAAGCAGGTTCAAAGTTTCTAGTTGTCACTGACTGCATCTTCCCAACTTCAATTTTCCCAATCTCTCAGATGTTGCACCACAGCCCAGTTTGGTGCATCTGGAGCAGGCATTATTGGAGCTGTTATGTACTCTGAATATGTACTCTGATATCCAGAGGATATTAGTAATGAGTATCAAAGCAGTCAAAGCCAGCATAAAAGGGCATGTTGGTGTGTGGCGATGTCACTGCACTTGTTGGAGAACGTGAGGACTGTGGATGCTGAAGAGTCAGAGTCGAAAAGTGTGGTGCTGGAAAAGCACTGTGGGTCAGGCAGTATCTGAGGAGCAAGGAGAATTGATGTTTTGGGTATAAATCCAACATTGGGAAGGGCTTATGTCTGAAATGTCGACTCTCCTGCTCCTCAGATTCTGCCTGACACAGTGCTTTTCCAGCACCACACTTTTCGACGTTGGACTTGTAATCCAGAGATCTCAAGTCAACATTCTTGGGGCTTGAGTTCAAATAGAATGAGGAGTAAGATTCATGGCAACAATAAGGTAAAAACAATGACTGCAGATGCTGAAAACCAGATTCTGGATCAGTGGTGCTGGAAGAGCACAGCAGTTCAGGCAGCATCCGAGGACAGGCAAAATCCGAGGACAGGCAAAATCGACGTTTCGGGCAAAAGCCCTTCATCAGGAATAAAGGCAGAGAGCCTGAAGCGTGGAGAGATAAGCTAGAGGAGGGTGGGGGTGGGGAGAGAGTAGC
>NC_057723.1:69499339-69560010 GCF_004010195.1 Chiloscyllium plagiosum
GATGAAGGGCTTTTGCCCGAAAAGGGCTTTTGCCCGAAACGTCGATTTTGCCTGTCCTCGGATGCTGCCTGAACTGCTGTGCTCTTCCAGCACCACTGATCCAGAATCATGGCAACAATAGTTGACTGTCACTTTTTAAAAAAAAACATCTGGTTCACGTGTCCTCCCCTAGCCTGGCCTGCATGTGATTCCAGACCCACAGCAATGTGTTTGATTCTGATAGTTCTTCTAGTTAGCATTGCTGCCTTACAGCGCCAGGGACCCGGGTTCAATTCCCATTCGGGTGACTGTCTGTGTGGAGTTTGCACATTCTCCCTGTGTCTGCGTGGGTTTCCTCCAGGTGTCCAGTTTCCTCCCACAGTCCAAAGATGTGCAGGTCAGGTGAACTGGCCATGCTAAATTGCCCATTGTGTTAGGTGCATTCGTCAGAGGTAAATATAGGTTAGGGGAATGGGTCTGAGTGGGTTACGCTTCGGAGGGTCGGTGTGGACTTGTTAGGCCAAATGGCCTGTTTGCATACTGTAAGGAATCTAATCCCATGAGTTAACACAAAAAGGTTGTACAGCCTGCATCTCTCTCGCCTGAACCCACAGAGTTTATACCATGAAACAGGAAGATTTGTGAATACGCATATACTCATTGGGATGTTAACAGTGTCAAGGTGTTCTGTTACTGGTCTTTTTTGCATTCACTTAAAACTTATTTATTTGCATCTGACTTCCCATTTTGTCCTGCTACATATCTGCTACAGAAAATGTCTGGGACAGGACAGCTTTGAGCTGGGTGACATGGGGCCACGTTGGTTAAGATGTGATTGTCAAATGAATGCACTGGTTCAGTTTCATCAAATGAGGGGCAGCTCGAGGACAGCAATGTTTGCAGTACTAGTGTTCCTGCCAGATCCTTTTGTTGCTCCACATCAGAGCTGAAAAACATCCAGTTTTGCCTAGTGACGTGGAGTGCGTTTCTATGTCCCTGCTCAGTGTCAGTTCTTGATGAAGAGCTTATGCCCGAAACGTCGACTGTCCTGCTCCTCGGATGCTGCCTGACATGCTGTGCTTTTCCAGCGCCACACCTTTCGACTCTGATTTTCAGCATCTGCAGTCCTCACTTTCTCCTAGTCAGTTCTTCAGGTCTTATAGTTTCAGTTGTATCATTCACGGGCCTCATTTCTTTCATTCTATTAGATTTTGTTATCATTATTTCTCACATAAAAATAAAACACTGCGGATGTTGAAAGAAAAACAAATAAAAAAGCTGGAAGAACTCTGCAGGTTTGATATCGTCTGTAGGGAGAAAAAGAGTTCACGTTTTCGGGTCAAAGACCTTTCATCATGAGCTGAGTTAAATTTGCTTCTTTGTTCCCATTGCTATTTGGACTGCTTGTTCTCCTATTGGAGCAACTTTTGATTGAAGAAGTTCAGGCATTGATTTATCAAAGAGGCTAATGACAGTTTTATCATAAATTGGCTCTCATAATTTTCCACAGCTGCATGGTTCTTATTGTATCATAAACAGGTTGCCACGTAGGCAGTTGGATGGGTATATGAATAGGAAGGGTTTAGAGGGAAATGGGCCGGGTGCTGGCAGGTGGGACTAGATTGGGTTGGGATATCTGGTTGGCATGGACAGGTTGGACAGAAGAGTCTGTTTCCATGCTGTACATCTCTAAGACTTTATGACTCTAGTCAGGCTGTTGGGCCTCAGCAGATGGTTGGAATGCAACAATAGGGACCAGAGGTGGATCAGTGAGGTGGCAGTGAGGGCGGACACGGTTATAACACAAAGGTAGCATGAGAATAACTCAGATTATTCCAGGCCGGGGGTTGGGTGGGGATGGAGTGCAGAGCTTTCCCTTTATGTTAATTTTTCTGCTCATTTTTCCAACTGAACACAAATGCAAATAAAAGGAATCTATTTACAGAGTCTCCTGCGAGTTGATATCTGCTATTGAAGCTGGATCTTGGCAGTATCTTATTTGTTCTTGACCTGGAGGTGCCGGTGTTGACCTGGAGGTGGACAAAGTTAAAAATCACCCAACACCAGATTATAGTCCAACAGGTTTATTTGGAAGCACTAGCTTTCGGAGCGCTGCTCCTTCATCAGGTAGCTGTTGGACTATAACCTAGTGTTGTGTGATTTGTAACTTAATGTGTTCTTGAAAGAGATAGAACATAGAACATAGAAGAATACAGCGCAGTACAGGCCAGGTTTATTTGGAAGCACTAGCTTTCGGAGCGCTGCTCCTTCATCAGGTAGCTGTTGGACTATAACCTAGTGTTGTGTGATTTTTAACTTAATGTGTTCTTGAAAGAGATGTTGATCAAGAGCTGCTTGGAGGTTGTCAGATATAACTTGTTTCTATTGGTCTGTGCTTACAGCAAGTTTGTTGAGATGCGGACAAACTTTGGGCTTGCCAGCAAAGCCCAGAGCCCTGGAAAGAACTAAGGTTTAAAAACAAAAGGACAGTTCACAAGCGCACTCTTTTTATTTGCATTTGTGCTTAGATGGAAAAATGAGCAGAAAAATTAACATAAAGGGAAAGCTCTGCGCTCCACCCTCCTCCCTGCCCTGGAATAATCTGAGCTACTCTCATCCTGCCTTAGTGTTATAACTGCGTCCACTCTCGCTGCCACCTCACTGATCCACCTCTGCCTATATTGTAGCATTCCAGCCATCTGGTGAGGCCCAAGGGGGGTACTCCACATGACAATCTTTTTACATCTGCAGTTTACCTGCTGGATTCAAAAAAGGCCTCAAAATCAGAATGACCTTGCCCAAAATTGACCCCCTCAACACGTGTTGTGGTGGTTAACGATTTCTTGGGGTCCCAATGGTTTGGTTGCATTTCTTGCTTTTGCGCATTGTGGTTTGCTGGTGCAATGTAAGCATGCGTTCCTCAACTCCAGATGGTCTTGGTTAATTGGGGAGAGAGAATTGTATACATTAGTACTACATGACTGTAGTTCCTTGACAGCATCAGCTGCTAGATACACACCTAACTGCTGACAATTATTACATGACATAAGGCCTGGGTTCAGCAACAGTGATGCCGTCCTGTTCAAATCCATGATGCCAAGATGTCACTCACGTAAGCTTCCTAAAGGTGTAACAATCAAAGGAGAAGGTCCATTGTAAAACAATAAAATCCCTGACATTGGCTCTCATGGCTCTTTTGGTAGTCAATGCAGAACAGCTGGGACCTACTCACTGCAGCATCTGTCAATCTCTACAGCTGCCAGGGGACTTTTTCCAGTTGTTCCCCTGGTCGGGCTGTTGAGAGCGCAGTCGTTTCATTCGCACACTCCAATCTTTTCTTCATGCCTCATGTTTAATGTACCAGATTCTCTTCAACCTCCAGTTGACCTTCCTGCTGTGCCCTAACTGGAGGGTTTCTGACTTTGTTCTGCAATTGCTACCCACTGACTGATAGCCATCACCCAATCAGGCAGCATTTCCTGCTCAGTCACTTGTGCTGGTGCTCAACACTCTCAGTCAGTTATCCCAATGTCATTCTCAAATGTTGGTATAGGAAAGGAGTGACTTGCATTCACACATTATCTTTCCCAATGTCCCAAAGCACCTTAAGGCCAGCAATTTGAAGCCACACTGCAAACTGCGCTGTGGTCATGAGCAGATGATGTGATTAAGGGTTTGAGAGAGGGTCAAAGTTTGGTCAGGGCACCAGTCCACTCCCTTTCTCCATGAACAGGATATTGGGATCTTTAATGTTTGACTCTGAGAGCAGGAAGCAGCTCAGTTCAACTTGAAAACTGCAACTGTGGTAGTGCAGCACTCCCTCAACGCTGCATTGAGTTTTCAGCATAGCTAATGTAGGCAGGAAACAGAGTGAGACTTGAATACACTACTGCCTATTGGAGAGGGGAGTGTGCTAGTAGCTGAGCCAGAGGGCTGAGTGGAACAGGCATGCTTGTGAAGTATTGAGCTGTACTGATTGCCGTATGTTTTGCAACCAGCAGCTGAGGCTCAGAGCTTACAGCGATCCCTCCAGGGCAGTAAGTAAAAGCATTTACTGCAGTAATGCCTTAATTCCAGCAGATCGGAATATTGCATTCTATTGTTTAAACATAACTAAAGAGTGCTAACTGCAGTCAATGTGTGATAAATATTGTATGAAGGACTCTACTAAACAACTGGGATTGTGTAATAAAAAAAAGGCAGCAGAAAGAAAATGGATTTGGGAACAGATGGCTCATCAAGCATATTGCCACAGTACACAAATTAAATGAAGGTGCAGACAACAGCAGATGTGCTGAGAACTGAACCTCAGTACAGGCTAATGCCAATTTATATTTCATGGTTTAAGTAAACTAGAACACATAGTAATGCATTCTGATCCTTCGGCAACTCAAGCTCAGGTTTGTACCCGAAGAAGGCTTGATCTCCCCGGTTTGAAGTTTTGACTTGCGTCCTTTAATAGGCACTCGCACTAGAGATGCCAGGCATTGGAGGGACCATTGTATCCAATTCAGCAGGCAAGTGAAAAGCTGCAAGGGTTAGAACATGCACTCTGTGTCCCATTCACTCCTGGAGTGAAGACTTTATCATAGTATTATCGAATACCTACAGTACGGAAAGAGGCCATTCAGCCCATCGCGTCTGCAACCATCCTCCAAAGAGCATCACATCCAGACCCACCCCTCGCTATCTGATCTCCACATTTTACCATGGCTAATCCTTCCTGCCTGCACGTTCCTGAGCAGTATGGAGAATTGAACATGGCCAGTCCACCTCACCTGCACATCTTTAGACACTTCTTGTGTAAAACACCTTAATAATGTGGACAGACCCAATGGAGGGAGTGTGAATAGCAACATGGCATGAGCTTCAGCCAGTCACTGGTCATGGGGAATTAAAGAAGAGGTGTACTCTACATGGAAGATCTCCATGGAAGGACTCACCTTGAGAAAGTTGCCTGGGATCAGAAAGCAAGAAGAAAGAACTTGCATTGCCATAGCACCCTTCAAGGCCTCAGAGCCTTTGCTGCCGGTGAAATGCTATTGAAGGGTAGTCACCGACGTAATGTAGAGAATTGCAGCAGTCAGCAGTAGACAGCGAGCTCCCACAAGCAGCAACGAAATCGAGTGAGATTTGATTGAGGTTCTCAAAATCATGTGTGGACTGGATAGAGACGATAGGGGGAAGCTATTCCTGTTGATAATAGAACAAGAGGTTAAAGGTTCAAGATGATTTGCAATGGGAAAAAAAATACTTTTTCACACATTGTGAAGTTGGGGTACGGAATGGACTGCCTGGAAGTGTGGTGGAAGCATTCAAGAGGGCTTCGGATGATCATTTGGATAGATTTGGTGACCAGGGATATGGGGATAAAGCAAGATATTGGCATTCGGTGCAGGCACGGCGAATAAGCTTCTTCATTGTTGTAACAATTCTGTGAATGTAGGAAATCAGTCTGCAGATCATCTGGAGTAGTTGGTCAGGATGCTGGATCGATATTTCCTTCCACATCGTACCATGGAGTCCTTCTGTTCTCATAAGAGGACAAACAAGGTCATGGTTTAACATCTCAGACAAAAGGCTGCTCCAATTATACAGCTCTGTCTCTAGTTGTGCGGAGGTCTAAAATGGGTAACATGTTCAAATCACCAGAATATGGCTTGAACCAGAAGCTTTGGACTGAAAGACAAATGCCCTTCTACTGAGTGAAGCCTGAGATCATATTAATGTTGGTTCAGCACATAGAAGTCAGACCATATTCACATCTTGGAGATTGACAAAGTTGTTGGAGGGGTCCCACAACCACAAAGAGGGTGGACAGAGGTTTCACTAGTTCCAACTAACCACTGAGAACTGGCAGGATGGCAAATTCTATCCAAACACATGCACATTTTCCTTGCTGTTTGGTGTCTCTTCAATATATTTTCTCGCTGTCTCTGGATAAGATTTTGACACTCCATGCCTTCTCTGTCCATTCTCAATGTCAAGTGCTTCGAGAGTATATCCTCCAATAGCTGATTATCCCAGTGTCAACACTGGTGTCAAACCCCAACTGCTGGCAAAATTGTAAATTGGTTCACAGGAACACCTTCCATTGTGCTCATGATGTCCAGTATATAGGAATTTGCGGATATCCTCTATCTGTATTCAAAATTCTGTCCCATACGTGCCTGGTATTCCTGTTACAATCAAAGTTCTGTCACACAGAGATGAGGCGAATTTCTTCCTGCTGTGTTTTTACAATTAATAATTGATTGAATCTTCCTCTGAATCAGTTCGTACAACTGACAAATGAATAAAAAAAAATATAAAGGGCATAAACCGGCGATATTGTGGGTGATTCTTCAATGTTTTACTGCCTGGATCAGAAAACTGTGGCAATGATTTTGTCACTCTGTCTCTGACCTTCTCTATCTCTAACTTGTAAGCGTGCCTGTCAAAGACTCAGACCAATTGTAAAGCTCTGTAAACCTGTCTCTGTAATTTTTTTGTGTTCATATGGGATGTTGTCAGAACTAATATTCTGGTGGCTCCATTTCATACTTTTTAAGCTCACTGTATAGAAATGTCACTGAAACCATTAAAAAGAATACACTGTGGTAAATTTACATGTTTTGTAACATTAATTACATTTTAAATCTCTCACGACTTGAGGAAATGCAAGGTCTCCTGAAGTGCTGAACAAACACAGAAGATCTCATGCCCTGTCCTGACCTGCCCTCAGAAAATTGATCTCACTCAGGGTTGCAACTGGACAGGTCCAAATTACCTCAATATTTTTCGGCTAAAGAGATACACACACTATTCAGAATGAGGAATTGTATGACTCTCCATCTTTGGAAATTATAACTAGCATATCTAATCCAGATGCCCTCCAGGTGCAAAAAGGCTACGAGATCAGACTCCATTCTGCCTGTATTCTTGGTGTTATGCTTGCTGACTCGTCATTAAGATGACATCTCCAATGTGTGCACTCGCTTCCAGTGTGGGTCACGCCAAACATCACTCTGGTGAGGCCATTAGTGAGAGCTTTGTAAGTGTGTACTGGAAGGTTGCAGCCTGATCCCTGGTGCTTATGAATGTGTAACATGCGATTTGAAACCATTCTCCATCTCTGGCAGGTCAGTTGCCAATGAACGTCTCCTGGTTCAGATTGCATTTGCGGAAGGAGGTGGTGGTTTGGGGAACTGGTTAAAGTTGGTGAAAGTGGGAATGGTGCTGCATCGTGAAGAAAGTCCGAGTTCAGACTGTGAGTGGCCTGGTCACATGCTCCCAGTCACAGGGATCAAATCCTGCGGCCTGCATCAAGTTCAGGAGATGGAGCTGAGGCAGCACAGGAAAGGGCAAGGTGCACAGAAAACGGAGACAGACGGTCCTCAACAGGAGGCCTGATCATTCCAGGGCCATTCCTGAAGTATGTCTCTTACCTCTAAAGGGGAGCAAATAGAGTCATAGAGTCATTGAGATGTACAGTATGGAAACAGACCCTTCGGTACAACTCATCCATCCCGACCAGATATCCTAACCTAATCTAGTCCCATTTGCCACCACCCGGCCCATATCCCTAAAACCTTTCCTATTCATATACCCATCCAGATGCCTTTTAAACATTGTAATTGTACCAGCCTCCACCTCTTCCTCTGGCAGTTCATTCCACACATGCACCACCCTCTGCATGAAAAAGTTGCCCCTTAGGCCCCTTTCAAATCTTTCCTCTGTCACCTTAAACTTATGTCCTCCACTCCCTAGAACCTTGCCGTGAAGTGTATAAGTGCTGCTCTGATTTGCCTTTCCAAAATGCAGCACCTCGCATTTTTCTAAATTAAGCTCCATCTGCCACTTCTTAGCCCATTGGCCCATCTGATCAAGATCCTGTTGTACTCTGAGATAACCTTCTTCGCTGTTCAATACACCTCCAATTTGGTGTCATCTGCAAACTTATTAACCATACCTCCTGTGTTTGCCAAGTAGTTGCATTTTCCATCATCATGGTGACCTTGGAGCAAACTTGGGACCTCAAAGCAAGGCAGCTATGGTAAGGCCAGGAGCTTTGAAGGTCTTCACATCAGAATTATTCCCGGCTGGAACAGATACCGTCGCCAGCTTCTCCCCATTTACTTTTCATAAGGGAGGTGACTAATCATCTCAATGCCAGGCAAGGGAGGTTCACTGTGTTCCCTTCTATGTACAGTTAGTGGCACCCTGGCAAATCTACAAACTTGGCATCACACCTGAATGCAGAGACTTACTGAAACTACGTGTGGCTTCATCCCTGAATGTGCAGAGGGTGCGTGACCATTCTCATGCTAACTTTATCCTGCACTAGTCCACTCTAACCTCAGAATCTGAGACACCACATCAAACCAAAGTGGAGCTGCTCAACGGTAGAGTATTCGCTCTATGCCACACCTTTAAAATTGAACATAGGAGCAGGGAGCTGGATGTAACATTAGTTAGGCTATTGTGTGCAGCTCTGGTCACCAAACTATGGGAAGATTAGAATTAGAAACAGGCCATTCACCCCACAAGTCCGCACAGACTTTCTGAAGAGTACTCATCCAGACCCATTCCCCTACCCTATTACTCTATATTTACCCCTGACTAATGCACCTAACCTACACATCCCTGAACACTGTGGGCAATTTAGCATCGCCAATTTACCTAACCTGCTCATCTTTGGACTGTGGGAGGAAACCACACACAGCCACGGGGAGAATGTGCAAACTCCACACAGACAGTTGCCCAAGGTTGGAATCGAACTCAAGTCCCTGGCACTGTGAGGCAACAATGCTAACCACTGAGCCACCGTGCCATCCCATGTGATTGCACTGGAGAGGGTGCAAAGGAGATTCATCAAGATATTGCCTGAACTGGAGTGAGTCAGCTATGAAGAGATTAGCTGCAGGGGAATTCGTTTATTTTGGAACAGAAAAGTCTAAGGCATGATTTCATTGAAGTATACAAAATTATGAGGAGCATAGATACAGGAGCATGTGCAGGGCAGATAGGGATAAACTTTCCTCCTTACTAAATATATCTATAATCTGGGGCATAGGCTTAGGGCAAAGAGCGGGGGGTTTTGAGAGAAATGAAGGAAGTGTTTTTTTTATCAGAAGGTGCTGGGTATCTGGGACTCACTGCCAGGGAGGATGGTCAAGGCAGGAATCACCACAGCATTTAATGAGCTCTTGAATTGCCACAGCGTGCTAGGTTATGGGCCTTCCGTTGGAAAAGGGGACCCAGACGAGATATGTGCTTAATGACCAGGCCAGAAATAATGAGCTGAACAGTCTCTTCCCGTTCTGAATGTCTCTAAACATGTGCTGGCTCATGACCCCACTCTGTAACCCAACCATAAGTGGCCAAGTGACAAACAGCACTCAGTAGATCCTTGAGATGGTTGAAGGAAGGGGTTTGCTCCCTGGGTGATATGGGAGAGTTCACCACCAATCATCTGGACAGTGTCCCAATTCCTGCTGGTATCATGTATCCTTTACAAGAGAATATAGGTCTAGTCCTCAAGGATTAGGAGCAAGTGCAGAAGGAGTGGGAGAAGAGGAGCAAGAGAAGGAAGGGATGACACAACCAGCACATCCCACTTCCATCTGGAATGTGGTTCCACTGGCAAAGCATCCGAAACCACATTGTACAATGAAGGCACAGCTTACTGTCCCTCTGACACCAATCACCATTGGGGCTTCTGAGCAACCCTGCTGGACTCAATCAGATTCCTACTGCTTGTAATTCCTCTTGCCAGGTGATCTCCTGTGTTCACCTGCCCTGTACCATCCTCATGCAACAACTGTCACTTACCTCCAACTGCCCTGTGCCATTAGTTAATCAGCTAGACCCAGGGCAGGGCCTTTATCTGTGGCCCTCTACTTTATCCTCTAGCTTTACAGCTCTAATCAACTGTCACTACATTGCAGCTATTCCAAATAAATCTCATCCAAAAGATTATTTTCATACAAACATGATCTAATTGCTCTTGTGAATTTCAATCTTGCCGTTCTGGGTGATCCATTATCTGTCCTGGGAGATCCATTGCCTGTCCTGGGAGAACCGCTGCCTGCCCTAGGAGAACCACTGCCCATCCTGGGAGAACCATTGCCCATCCTGGGAGAACCACTGCCTGTCCTGGGTGATCCATTGCCTGACCAAGGGTGCAGTACAGCTGGTGAAATGCAGGACTTCGTTGGGGTGGGCAGAGGGTTGTTGGCTCACATGGAATTGCTCTGAGTCTTGAAGGCTAAGCTTTAGACTTCATTCTCTCCGCTTGAGCATAGACAGTCTGGGCTGACTGGTAGACAAAGGCAGTGCAATGGCAGAGTGGCAGTGGTTGGAAAATGCATGTTGTCCTTGTGAGAGAGGACAATCGGTTTGGGCTCCGCAGTCAACTGCTCACGTTGATGCTCACTGTGCTCAATTGGTTAAGCCTGGGTGTGCACTCAGAGAAAAGGAAACAAAGGTGTTGACTGAGATGAGGAGGCATGTCTTCACCAGAGAGTGGGAAGCTTGTGGAACTCTCACCACAGAAAATAGTTGAGGCCAAAACATTGAATGTTTTGAAGACAAAATTAGATGTAGTTCTTAGAGGTAAAGGGATCAAAGTGTAAGGGGAGGAAACAGGAACAGGACACTGGGCTGGATGATCAGACAGAGTGGCAGAGCAGGCTAGAAAGGCTGAATGGGCCACTCCTGTTCCTATTTTCTCTGTTTCTCTGACTGTGCTGTAATCTAGAGCTCAAAGCATGGAGTAGACGTTTTAAAGCACAGGGAAGATTGCGAGTGAGGGAAGGAGATAAACGTATTTGGTGTGTGCTTGCATAACCTGTAACTTGTAAATGAACAGAAGGTGCAAGCTGAGAAGAAAGTGAGGTGTGTCGGGACATACCATCATCTTCCCTGGTTTCAGCTTGCCTCTGATTACAGGAGCAAGAATCCTTTCCTTTGTTGTGCCTGTCTGCTCCTGTGTAGATGTTGCTGCCTTTGACTTTGGATCAATCTGTGGGGTGAATCATTTCATCCAAGATATGGAGATGCCGGTGTTGGACTGGGTGGACAAAGTTAAAAATCACACAACACCAGGTTATAGTCCAACAGGTTTATTTGGAAGCACTAGCTTTTGGAGCGACGCTCCTTCATCAGGTGGTTGTCCTGAAGGAACAGCGTTCCGAAAGCTAGTGCCTCCAATTAAACCTGTTGGACTATAACCTGGTGTTGTGTGAATTTTAACTTCATTCAAGATGTTTGCTTATTTGCAGATACATTCTATTTTGTTTAAAAGAAACACACACAATTTGTAGTCACAGTGTGACATTTTACAAACTCCTGCTTTTGGAACAAGACCAGCCTGAGTTCAAACTCGGTGACAGTTTCTGAATGAGGGCTTCACACTTACGATTCAGTGTCTGACCTGAGATGTCGCCTTTTGCATCTCTATCTGATTGAAGTTTGGAAAGTTAGCCAGATAAAGCATTTAATTATCTCAGGTCAGTGACTTGAAACAGTTTCTGAATTTGCAACTTAATCGATCGAAACTTGCATTTCCTTTCTGACAGAGTTCTCCCTCAGCCATTTTAGATTTGTTCACCCCACTTACACCAATTGTATGATCCTTTGATCTCTTTCCCTAGAAACTCTGTGTCAAGGTGAAATATCTCACTGCACCTCACGGAGGAGCATTGCTCCAAAAACTTGTGATTTCAAATAAACCTGTTGGACAATAACCTGGTGTTGTGTGATGTTTGACTTTGTCCACCCCAGTCCAACACTGGCACCTCCACATCCCGCAGGAGGGAATTGTTCCATTCATTTGGCAGGTTGAACATGGCTGTCATGATCGAATAGCGGGCAGTAACATTCACGTCACACAAATGCTAGGCAATAACTATCCCCAATGAGACAGTCGAACCATCACCCCTTGACTTTCAAAGACATTACCATCACTAATTCCCCTACTATCACCAACTTTCTGGCTACCATTGACCAGAAATTGAACTGGACTAGCCATATAAATGTGATGGTTACAAGACAAGGTCAGAGGCTAGGAAACCTGCAGAGAATAACTCAACTCCTGACTCAAAACCTGTATATCATCTACAAGGCACAAGTCAGGAGTGTGATGGAACTCTCACCTCTTGCCTGGATGACAACAACACTCAAGAGGCTCAATACCATCCTGGACAAAGTAGCCCACTTGATAGGCACAAGCCTACATTCACAAGCATCCACTCCCTCTACTACTATTCAATAACAGCAGTGTGCACTATCTGTATAATACACTCCAGAATCCAACAAAGATCCTTAGACAGCACCTTCCAAACCCATGACCTCTTCCATCCAAAAATCCAAGGGCAACAGATACATGGGAACACTATTGTCTGCAAGTTCCCCTCCAAGCCACTCACCCATCCTGACTTAGTTTTCAGATCACTAAAATTACTTAAACAGTGAGTATTCAATGGATCAGAAAGTCAAATTTTGACAGTTATTCTGTGACTAACCCTGAGCCATAATCAATTGCTGCATGATTGAAAACATTGCTTAGTAAGCAGTTATTAATTTCATATTGTTGGGGCATGATGTATATGTACAGATCGAATGAGTGATGGAAACCTTGTTTCGAGAGGGAATGGTTGTTTCACTACTTTATTTGCATGCACACAGATAGAGAAAAATGCAAATGTGGACAGGATATAAATGGATCAGTTATATATAGCTTTCTGTACAAAACTGTCTTTCAATCATAGAAAGAAAGAATAACTTGTATTTATTTGCAAACAGGTATCAACATTTTAAAACACCTTACAGTTAATAAATTCCTCAAAGTTTGCAAATATAACAATTTTGTGCAGAGGTAGGTCCCACAAACAGCCATGAAATATTGCTCAGAATGATTGCTTTAAGAATGTCATTTGGAGATTAATCATTGACGGTCACTTTATTGTACAGAACATGACTCTTGCTGGAAAGAGAAGTTTTTTGCCTTGCTACCATCAGAACAGATGCAAGAACGCCAAATTTCAAAACCAGTCAACATCCCTCATGCAATGACACAAATGCCACCTCAAACAATAGTGTAGCAGAGATGACATACTGAAGTTAGACATGAAACCACACCATCTGATTGAGAAGCAATTGCGTTACCAATGATCCATACTTAAAAACTCTAGCACAATTGAGGTTTTGGTAAACTTTCTGCAGTGATCAGTATGAAAAGAGGATGTAGCAATGCAGTTTTTTTGTCTTCTAAATTAGAGCAAACATTTTTTTGGTTTATTCTTAAAGTGTTAACAATCTCAATTCAACCTCAACTTTGCACGGTTCAGTGGTTAGCACTGCTACCTTATGGTGCTAGGGACCCAGGTTTGATTCTAGCCTCAGGCTAGACTTTGGGGTCTGTGTGGAGTTTGCACATTCTCTCTGTGTCTGTGTGGGTTTCCTCGCACAATCCAAAGATGTCCAAGTTAGATGAATTGGCCTTGCTAAGTTGCCTATAATGTTCGGGAATGGGTAGGTTATGTGGATTGATCAGGGGCAAATTTGGGGAATGGGTCTGGGTGGGTTACTCTTCAGAGAGTTGGTGTGGACTTGTTGGACCGAATGGCCAGTTTCCACACTGTAGGGATTCTTTATAACCCCTTTATGCAAAGTCCCTATCAGTTGACATAACCTGCCAATGTTTGCTTTTGGGAGAACAGAGGGCGTTTCACCTTTGACTGCTCTGTTCTTGGTACTGCATTAAGCTTGTGTTAAAGGTTTTGTCATTAGTGGCGAGACTGAAGCAAGTGTGGAACCAATAAAAGATTAAGTTGATTACGGACCGCATTCCTTTTACAAACCAAAATGCATTGCGTTGTTCTGAGGCTGGGAACGTTGCTATAAAAATGCAGGTTTTTTTTCTTTCCAATGGAGCTAGCACACCTGTTTTCCAAACATTCCCACTTACTCTTCCAGGGCATATCAATTATACTGAACACATTTTGTATATGTAATGATGTAGCCTTCATCACTTGCTCGCCACTGACCCATTATTAAGAGAAGCATTGTGCTACATGGAGGATTTGATTAACTGAGCCTACATTTACGTCCGCATGTTTTGGTTGTGGCAACTTCAGTATTTTCTCACAATTTTTTGTGATTCCTTTTAGCTTCAGAAATTTTTCTTGCTGCCAAGTTTCTTTGCCTTGAGGGTATCTCGTTTCTAAAGTCTATCATTGAATTTGGAATCTCTCTCTTTAATTGCTCTTGCCTGTGTGACCATCTGGCACCTTCTTGTGTTCCTGAATTGAAGATGACTTGAAGAATTGTCCACGTTACTAACAGGAGTCTGTCTGTATCGATCTTGGCTAACTCTTGAATTGGCTACAGAGGACGAGAAAATCCCGCCTAGTAATTCTGATTACAGAACCCATACCCAAAAAGTAGACAAGGTCAATTTTTCAGGGATTGATTGCGGAAAATAACCTTTCATGTTTTCAACTCTTCAAGCAATGACATTGTAGTTCAGAAACTGCTTAAGGAAGGAGAGACTATATCTACTCTCCCTAACATTCTGTACCTTTATTGCAGAACTAGCACTTTTCATAGGACATTGTGATGACTTTGATAAGAATAAAATTATCATTTAGTCACATTTCTTCAGAAGATGTCCTTGCCTGCATGCATTCTAGCTCAGGCAGTGACTCTAAAAATGCAAACTCAGCATAATAAGCTAAACCAACTTCATCATCAGACTAATCCTGACTTTAGGGTTAATTTTTGAACACCAGAACTTTCGTTCTTCTTGCTTGTTTTAAGTCAATGTATTCCCTTCCCTTCCTGGAGGCTCCACAATATTCAGCTTCACTGAATGGGGGTAACAATTGGGATTTTCTAATGCAGAATAATGGCAAAGGACTGGGTCAAAGTCTCAAATAGTGAGGAATTCTCTGTTCGCTTCAGTGGTTGCTCTGTACTTCAATGAAATGGAAATTGCAGGGCTGTAAATAAGATTCCGGCTGCGGAATATTTTCTGTGCAACTCTTGGAAATAACATTACCAAGATGCTTGCTAAACCTTTTAAATCCCAGAAGTATATTGGGCACGATATACCTGTGAAGTTGTGACAATTCAAAGAACATATGAAGGAGTATCAACTATTGCTGATGTGCTGTGATATGGTGGGGAGGTGGATGTGGAGCAGATGCCAATCTTCACTGGAGAATGAAAGCAAAATCTTCAGAGCTCTAGATGTACTGCATACTAATTTCAACATGGCATTTGGGCCAGTGGGGCTTTTGTGGCTTTACCCATGTGTTTTCTATCCCACTCTTCACTGTGAAGCATTGAGTAAGAGTGGGCAGCTGCACATTAGTATCATGACATCCATGAATCAGAACTCAAGGTTGCTGTATAAATATACAAAGTGTGTATAATCTGTGCATGTTCATTTGTGTGATTTATTCCACCTTCTATGCAAATCTCTGAGCTAATAAATAGAATACTTTTGCATTCTGAAAGACTTTTGTTCAGCTGAATAATGCAGCATTTTGATAAAAGTCTAAACAGTTTGGTGGATTACTCTGCTTTCCATTCTCTGCCTGCTTTAAAGTCCAATTATAGATACATCTCTACGTGATGTTGTTCTCTAACAGGCCAAACTCACAGATACCACTTACACAAATAAAGCTATTTGAAAGAGTTTGAGATCTCTTAAACAACAGGCACTTCTTTTTTGAAAGCCGGACGGGTTTCTCAAGCTCTGCCGAGAAATCTTTTCGTGAAAGGTTGTCCTTTTTGTAATAACTTGTGGAGATGTTTTGGATTTTTAGATCCATGAATATGATAATATGGCTACTGTGGCAGCAGGATATACCATCTACAAGACGCACTGAAGTCATTCAGCAAGGCTCCTTCGACAGCACCTTCCAAACCCAAGACCTCTTTCAGAAGGGCAGCAGAAGGACTGGAGCAACACAACCAATAAACTCGTCAAGCCACTCAGCACCCTGCCGTGGGACTGTATCCCCTTACTTCACTGCCACTGGGTGAAAATCCTGGAACTCGCTCACAGAATTGTGGATGCCCCTACACTCCACATGGACTGCAGCAGTTCAAGAAGGCAGCTCACCCCCACCTTCTCAACAGCATGTAGGGATGGACAATAATAAAAACTGTTAATGCATTTAAAACAAAATTGGGAATGAAATCAACAGAAACTTCTTTACTCAGAGGGACTGTGGGATGCACAGAATACAGAAGTTGAAACAAATGGCGCAGCTACATGAGAGAGAATTGAATAGAATGCTGATTGGGTTGGACGAGGTGAGGCAATGCTCACTGGCACCTGATGCATTAAATGTCCTGTCTCCGCGTTTGTTGTACGTTGAAAGTCATTCTCTGCTGGACTTGGGCAATGATCTACTTTGTCACTCCTTGCAAGGACTGTATGGCAAGAATATAATGTTACAACGACACACATGAGTCTCAACTATTATAGACTGGCCAGACCCTCTCAAAATATTTTAAGTCTAGACCCTAACGTTTTCTTATTTTGAAGATAGTGGATATTCCAGGTGTGATGCAGCTGGTCAAACCACTCAGCTTTAAGGAAACCAGAATTTATTTGACTACTACAGTTGAACAAAAGAAAACTGAATTTTGAATAATTTGACGATTTGAAAACTCAACCGACTTGATATAGCAACTTAACAAAGGAGTTGAGCCAATTAGGCCATAAGACCATAAGACGTAGGAGCAGAAATTAGGCCATTCAGCCCATCGAGTCTGCTTTGCCATTCAATCATGGCTAATAGGTTTCTCAACCTCATTCTCTCGCTTTCTCCCATATCCCTTGATCCCCTTGATACTCAAGAACCTATCCATCTCAGTCTTAAATGTACTTGGTGACCTGGCCTCCACAGCCTTCTGTGGCAATGAATTCCACAGATTTACCATCCACTGGCTGAAGATCTTTCTCCTTATCTCTCTTCTAGAAGGTCTTCCCTTTCCTCTCAGGCTATGTCCTTGGGTCGTAGTCTTTCTTACCAATGGAAACATCTTCCCAACAACCACTCTGTCCAGGCCATTCAGTATTCTGCAAGTTTCAATTAGATTTCCCATCATCCTTCTAAACTCCATCGCTTTCAGACCCAGTCCTCAAATATTCCTCATATGTTGAGCTTTTCCTTCCTGGGACCATTCTCATGAACCTCTTCTGAATGCGCTCCACGGTCAGTACATCCTTCCTGAGATATGGAGCACACTATACTCCAAATGTAGACTGACCAGAGCCTTATTGAGCCTCAGAAGTACATCCCTGCTTTTATACTGAAGTCCTATCAAAATATGTGCCATTATTGCATTTGCCTTCCTAACAACTGATTCAACCTGCAAGTTTACCTTGAGAGAATCCTGAACTAGAACTCCCAAGTCTCTTTGCACTTCAGATCTCTGAATTTTTTCCCTATTTAGAAAATAGTCCATGCCTGTATTCTTGCTACTGAAGTGCATGACCTTACACTTTCCCACACTGCACTCCATCTACCACTTCTTTGCCCACTCTCCTAAACTGTCACGTTCCTTATGTGGCCTCCCCACCTCCTCAATGCTGCCCGGTCCTTTACCTATCTTTGTATCATGTGCAAAGATAGCAAGAATGCCCTCAGTTCCTTCAACTTGAATCGTTAATTCCTGCAACATAGCATAAATACACCCCTTGGTTATGGATAAATTCAATCACAGGTTCTTACAAGTAGGAGAAAACAACTTTCAAAGAGATTTCAGGGAGAAAACCAGTCAGGAATCATCTGTCGAAGCTTGGAACCTTTCTGGACTGCAGTGGCTTCTAACTGTTACAACTAAAAGAAATTAGAGAAAACCTGATTTGGGGGAACTGACCACCTTTTGTTAATCTGGGCTCTGCCTTTACAACGTCTCTTGAAAAGAAAGGAAGAAAATAGCCTTGTTAAAGTGACAGCATCGTCACACAACTGAAGTCTTGACTTTTAGCACAGAATCTTTTCAATTGACAGCTACAGCTCAGGGGGTTTTGAAGTTTGATTTATTCAATTAGAATGACACGCAGAAGGACTTCTTTGCCAGAAGTGAGGTAGCCCAGCCTTTTACAAAGCAATAATTTGCATTCCTATAGCACCTCCTAAAGCTCAGGAACGTGATCAGATAAACACCATTCTAAGGAAGGAGATATTAGAATAAATGACCTACTGCTTAGTCAGAGGAGTAATTACTAAGCAGCCTCTTAAAGCAGGAGAGAGAGATTTAGAGTGGAAACTCTAATCTTGGTCATTGAATCCCTACATTGTGGAAACATGCCATTTGGCCAACCAAGTCCACACCAATCCTCCGAAGAGCATCGCACCCAGACCTACCTCCCTATCCTACCCTTACCCTGTCACTCCACATTTCCCATGGCCTGCACATCCCCTAGACACTATGGGGCAATTTAACATGGCCAATCCACCTAGCCTGTACATCCCCTAGAAACAATGGGGCAAATTAGCATGGCTAGTCCACCTAGTCCACATTCCCTAAACACTATGGTGCAATCTAGCATGGCCGATCCACCGAACCTGCACATCTTTGGACTGTGAAAGGGAACTGGGGCACACAGACATGGAGAGGATGTGCAAACTCCACACAGTCACTAGAGGATGGAATTTCTGAATGGGGAGAAAATTCAGAAGTCTGAAGTGCAAAGGGACTTGGGAGTTCTAGCCCAGGATTCTCTCAAGGTAAACTTCCACGCTGAGTCAGTAGTTTGGAAGGCAAACACAATGACGGTATGTATTTTAAGAGGACTTGAATATAAAAGCATGGATGTATTTCTGAGGCTATATAAAACTCTGGTCAAATCACATTTAGAGTATTGTGTGCAGTTCTGGTGCTGTCGGGCAGCAGTGAGCTACAGTGCTGCCCAGGCAAGATGACTAAGGGCATAGTTAGCAATGGGACAGCAAAGGACGTTGGAGATGCATGAGGAATTGGAGGAATACTGACTTTTTGGAGAATTAGAGGGCTTAAAGAGGTAAAAGGGAAAGGGAAGGAAAAAGTTATGAAGGATTTAAAATGTTAAATTCAGCAGTTTTCAATGATTGTATAAGGATGAAGGCTGTTCCTTCATCAGTTCCACCTGACAAAGGAGCGTCGCTCCGAAAGCTAGTGCTTCCAAAATAACCTGTTGGATTATAAACTGGTGTTGTGTGATTTTTAATTTTGTACACCCCAGTCCAACACCGGCATCTCCAAATCAGGTATAAAAAAAGACAGGTGATATAAATGCTGATGTCTTTCATCTTGCCAACACAAAAATATTCCCATAACAAGAGCCTTGAACAAAAGTGGTTTGTCTTTCTGTGGAACCTCATTTAATGGAAATACCTTCAAGTATGTCACAACCATGAATGACTTTCAAATCTAGCCCTTGTTCTTATATGGACGCATTATGTTCTGGCAATCAGCAATAAGATTAATGACCGGTTATTCTATTTTTACTGATATTCTTTCAGGAAGAAAAGCTGGCCAGGACATTTCGGTTGATTTCAAAATCTACCCAAATCACCAGAAGTCAACTTGGTATCTTTTCTGAAGACTGGAACCATCGGCAATGCTGCACTCCCTGAGCGTTACTGGATTGTTCATCGATATTATGTAGTAACCAACCTTCCAATTTGCAGGTAAGATGTTGCCAACTGGATCAATATATGGACAGGTTTCTCTGTAGTTTGAGCAGAAGCTTATAGAGGGAAAGTGGTGAACAATCAGTCAATGGAGACATTGTAAATGATCAACTTTGCCTTATTCTTCACTTCAGGGAAAATATGGACTTTAGACTGCTTTTTATTTTTAATCTCTTATATTTGATGATTTAACATCAAGTAGGCAACATACAGCATAGTGTTTTCAGTAATAAACTCTGAAGAAATTGAACATTTTGTGCTTAGATACTGCCCATATTAGATTAGATTAGATTCCCTACAGTGTGAAAACAGGCCCTTCAGCCCAACAAGTCCACACTGACCCTCCGAAGAGCAACCCACGCAGACCTAATCCCCTACACTTACACCTGACTAACGCACCAAACACTACGGGCAATTTAGTACGGCCAATTCACCTAAACCAACTCGGGATTATACATCAACCAGAAGCAGGTAACTTTGATAGGTTCATACTTGGAGTAAGTATTGGCCTGTGTTATAATTCTATGCAAGGAATATGAAGTATAGAGGATGTTTGCACCAATTTTGTCCTACAGCAGTCCAGCCCACTCTGCTCTCTTCACTTGACTCTGTACCTCCTTAAGCTTTACATGTTTGTGCAATCTTCCTTAACTAATGGCATCGAACTCAACTATTTCCTTTGGCAAAATGTTCAAATCTCTAACAGTATTCTGAATTAAAAACACTTTTCTTGACCTCTCCCTGCACCATATTAATATGAAATTGAAACTGCTATCCTCTCATCACTGTCTATCCAACATGAGGAAATGGGATTTCCCCCCCCCTATGCTTTACAAAAACTCATAAAAACTCATATTAAATAACCACTGAGATTTTAGGCTCTGGTGGGAATAGTTCTGTGTGGGACTGCACAGTAGATATTTGCACCACATGAAGTGATGAAAAACCTTTCGAATTCTATACAAAAGGAAGTGCTTAATACTTTCAGGAGGGTGACTTGGTCCATCAGAATTCCAATCTTTGGAATTCCAAGAAAAAACAGGAAATGAAATTATCATTGGCATTCTATAAAAAGGCAGTTTTGATCATTAGAATCTAAAAAAAATGGAATGTGGAATACTAAATAGTTGATGATTATGCTTGCAGGATATCTGTGTGAGAGCCTGATTGCGAGATTCTTGAATCATGAGCACACTGATAAAATGCTGCTTTCAATATTATCACACAAAAGTTTAATGTGCACATATCAAATTTCCTCCTCAGCAATTTGACAGAGACAGTAACTCCATTCATTGTAAATGGGCTGATGCTGCTGTAACAGTCATGGATTGACTCACATTTGTAATATTGCAAAATAACATCATTGGCAGCAATTCTCAGGCTGTGTTTACCCAGAGTCAACAAGCAAAGGATTATATTTAGCGATGGCCTCTGCCAGAAGCAAGGCATAATAAAACAATAATAGTGGAAGCGATCTATATACTTTGTACAGCGTTGACCTAACTGCAGGGAATATGCAGTGTGACTTTCAGTCAGATTAAAGCATTATAAGGTAGGGAGACACAGGAATCTAAAATGTCAAATTTCAATGAAATGTATGTTGAATAATGGATACCTGAAACTGAATTGCAAGCCTGTAATTTAATGGGGAAATCAAATATCATTGTGCATGTTTTTTTTAAGTGGGCATGAAGTTTATGCAGAATGAGAATGTCCTCTGAACTCAAGATTAGATTACAATTTAAGAACGTGCAGCCTGAAATCCATTGACTTGTGCCTGCTATTTCATGACTCCCTCTTTCCCTATCAAATGCATCTTGTAATTCAGACATTGCACTTTGTGAAAAATGCCTGAAAATCACAGCTTGTTTGCAAATACAAAAAGAAGGCAAGCCATTTCTTGGTTTCAAAATGAATTGGCACCTGCCCTAACTGTAACAGTAATTTCCTACTAACTGATGTGCCCGGTGTAGACCATTGTATAGTCAGATTAATCAGGGTGATGGGCTGGCCAGCTCAGGGCTGGGTCATGCCTTCACATGATCAGCAGTCAAACTCCCAGTGCCACACATTCCTCCCCCTGTCAGAGTGATCATTTGTTGTTAACTGAGGCCTCACAGGCTTCTTCAGTCAGTTTGCTGTCCTGAACACGTAACAAGTAAGCTCAGAAGTCAACTCAAGCTTTCAAGAATTATGACCTTCATGGGATCGCTTATTTTAAACTGCAGATTACATTATCAGCAGAATTCTGCTTTGTGCATCAAATGATATTTAGAAACAGAAACGTGCCCTTAAGCCCAATGGATCTGTGGTAGCGTTTATGCACAACGCAAGCTTCCACTCTGCTTGTCTTCATCTCACCCCATCAGCATATTATTTTGCCCCTTATATACTTCGCTAGCTTCCTCATTAAGGGACTTCTGTTTTTCTATTTGACCACTTCTCATGGCAGTAGGTTCCATAGTTTAACCATTCCCTGGGTAAAGATGGTGCTCCTGAATCCCCTACTGGATTTGTTGCTATACAAGACAATAGTTCAAAAGGAGTTAATGTTTATTTTACTGTTGTCTCACACACTCTGTGTTTTATCCTGTGGTTTAATGCCACTCTGGGATTGGGTTTGCAATAGACTGGTTGAGGTGAAGGCAAAGTCAAGGACTGTCTTCAAGCTTAGAGGTCAATGTAGACTCTTTATTATATATTAATACTAAATATTGCATTCATGGTATTCATAGGCTCACCAGGATCTGACTTATCATTACATGAGGTAAGGGTTAATCTATCTTCTCAAATGATCATATCCTTGTGCTGCTGTGAGTCTTCCAGTCTCAACTGTTGCAGTCCTTTTGTTTTCTTCCAACGAGTTCCAATTCAACTCTGTCCACATTGTGCTATTTATACCAAGTGATGTGCAGCTCTATGAAAACATTGCAAGGTTGCCCCAGGGTCATGAAGCTCTTACACAGAGGCATTGAGTTCTACAGTAACTGCAGTTCCCTCAGGGCCTATCAATCTATATAAATATATATTTATTGCTATCACATAGTCAACCTTCTTGTTACCTCAGAGCCGTATCAGTTTCGTAGTTATTTTGTGGTGGTATATTCTTAGTTCTGAAGAAGTGTCGTACTGGACTTGAAGTGTTACCTCTGATTCTCCCCCCACACATAGTACCAGATGTGCTGAGCTTCTCAAGCATTCTCTGTGTTTGTCTCAAAGACTTGGGAGGAGTGAACTCTCTCAAGCAACTCTTACCCAGTACCACGTACTGGCAAAAGGAGCAATTATCAGCAGGAGGCAGGAGTGGTCCCTTGGGAGAATGCCAGGTTTATGCGCTGCTATCTTATATTTATGACATGGTTAGGGCCCCTGACAAGTAGAAATACTTTGTCCACCATCACCCTCTCAAATGCTTTCATAATCTGAATGATCTTTAGCTGAACACCATCTCTTTTTGTAGAGTGTAGCACGCTTGTGCTCAGTGTTTTCTGATAGATATTAGGTCTGGTTTCATCCTTTGAAGTTATTTTCAGACTGTCTCCAGTGCTTCATCACACTTTTTCTCTGTAACGTGGGTTCAGAACTGTGAGTAAGCATCACCATAGGATACTTTCTAATGCATCTGATCTGGGATATGGAGTTCACAGGAAGAAGTGGGTTCAGTAGAAATTTCCAAAAAGGAAATGGATAAATAATTGAAGGAGAAAACATTCTGGGGAATGAATTCGAACTGGATTGATCTTCCAAAGAGCAGCAAGCTTGATGGGCCAAACAGGCTGCTATGTACTACATTAATCTGTGATTCCATGATATTCATTTCCTTGTGGTGCTTTTTGTTATTTTTCTGTTAGAAGTGAATAATTTACAACATATTTTGAAGCAATTCTATATGCACATAAGTTTTACCAAAGTACAAAGCACAGGCTGTGCGTTCTTTACTAAATCTTACTCCTATTCATTGGAAGAAGCTAACTATGGCTATAAATTGGGAGAAGGGAATGTGCAGTGGGACCTGGGTGTCCTTGTGCACCAGTCGCTGAAGGTAGGTATGCAGGTGCAGCAGGTGGTAAAGAAGGCAAATGGTATGTTGCCCTTCATTGTGAGATGTTTCGAGTACAGGAGCAGGGATGTGTGGTTCCAGGTATACAGGGCCTAGGTGAGGCCACATCCGGAATATTGTGTGCAGTTTTGGTCTTCTTCAGTGAGGAAGAATGGTCTTGTTCTCGAGGGAGTGCAGTGAAGGTTTCCCAGACTGATTCTGGGGATGGCTGGACTGACGTACGAGGAGAGACCCCTTGGTGGACACACCCATCATGGGGAACATCCTCCCTGCATCTACCCTGTCTGGTCCTGTTAAAATTCTGTAAGTCTCTATGAGATTCCCCCTCACTCGTCTGAACTCCTGTGAAAACAATCCTGACCCAGTCGATCTCTCCTCGAACGTCAGTGCTGCCAGCCCCGGAATCAGCCTGGGAAATCTTCACTGCACTCTCTCGAGAAAAAGATCATTCTTCCTCAGGGAAGGAGACCAAAACTGCACACAATATTCCACTCTATCCTCTCCTCAGCAGGTGACCCTACTTCCTCAGCACACCGAGGTCATGAGCTGAAAACAGAAACCCGGCTAGCTCTTTCAGTGTAGCCACAAAGTTATGCACAGCAAGCTGCCAAAATGATGAGGTTGACTATTTTTAGTGATGCCGTTTGAGGGATAAATGTTTACCAGGTTGCCCTGGTGGACACGCACTACTGTGCCTTCCCCAGGCTTTCAAAGTAGGATTTTTAATGTTCACTTGCCTGAGCAGACTGGGCCTGGGTACAATACCTGATCCGATGGATGCCCACTGCCTCTGAAAGTGAAAAGGTCCCTCACGACTGCATTGGGAGATGTTAGCCTAAACCCAGTGCACACACGGTTGCAGTGGGATGGGTGAAAGTATCTGCACTGAGCCACAGCTGAGAACACTGAAGGAGAACAGTGATGTGAGGAGCTCTGCTGTCCTTGAACATTGAGGAGAGAAAGAGAGAGCTGGAACAGGGGAATGCAGAAAGCGACTCTCAATTTCCAGTACAAGTAAATCATTTCCACTGGAGCTTGTAGATAAATTACTCCTTGGAACCAGAAGGACAGCGGCTAATTCAGGGCATTCGGGGACTTATAAGAGTTGAGCCTAATTCTGTCATGTTCTAATACATTACCTTCACATTTAGATTTATATTTTTTATACAAATTCCTTAATGGAATTTCTTCTTTTCTAGTATTACTGTCTCATATAAAAAAGAATAATCTCTCTCATATAAACAGAATAATTTCCTAATCTTACACTATTATGGAGAAAGTCATCCATTGAATAATCTAGATAGACTTAAATCCTTCCCTCAAAATATGCCTAAATTCTATTCCACTACAGCGCACAGCTTGGTTTCTGAACAAAGTAAAATTGTCTCCATTCTCATTTTACCCACAAACAACCCCTTTCCACATGACAGAGGTCCTATGTTACTTGGGGTTGATGCATAACATGACATATAGAATCTACAGCATTGAAAGAATCCATCCAGCCCAATTCTTTAACTTGCTCCCTTTGACTGCTGACTTTTAGTAAACTTTTCTGCTGAAGTTTCAGCACTTCCTCCCTCCTGTGATTGTCTATGTTTCCATTAAAGGCAACTTGGAGTCTTGCTGTTCCTCAGCACCCCACTCCCCGCACCCCCCCCCCCCCCACCCCCGTTTTCCTGAGAGAGGTTGGGATGGCGCCATTAAAGATCATTTAATGGTGGAAACTTTGTGCCGAGCCTAAGTCTGATCAATGTCCTTCATCATTTCCAGTGATAAAGTTAAAAATCACACAACACCAGGTTATAGTCCAACAGGTTTAATTGGAAGCACACTAACTTTCGGAGCGACGCTCCTTCATCAGGTGATTGTCAGGTGACTGTCTGAGTCCTATGATCTTATACACCACAACCACCTGATGAAGGAGCAGCACTTTGAAAGCTAGTGCTTCCAAATAAACCTGTTGGACTATAACCTGGTGTTGTGTGATTTTTAACTTTGTACACCCCAGTCCAGCACTGGCATCTCCAAATCATTTCCAGTGAGGTAGCTATAGGTAGCTACTGTGAGGGAAAGCTTGGCTGTATCTTGCCTCTCAATCGCAGCCTGTTACGCCCAAGCAAAGCACTCTAACCAGGTCCCAGTTGCAGTCTGCAAGGTTGCAGAGAGCAAGTGATAAGAAGTTGAGGAAAGCAGCACTTAAGTAGTTAAATAAGGACGGAGACTAGCACAGTACTCTTTTGTTCAATAGCAGCAGTTTCTAATTTATTTATTCATCACTTGGACAAACTGATTGATGCTTGTGTCTCTAGAATCAATCATATATTTATTTCTATTAATTAAATTTACAATGCACCATTAAATATCATTGAATTATAATGAAAGACATTTCAATTCACGGCAAAAGCTAATTGGTAATGTAATGTTGTGTATCCAAAATTATGAACAGAAGATTTACAAATAAATGAAACAACGCAGTACTTTAAAATGATTTTAAAACGTATATATTATATATAAGAACAGTTAGCTCTGCTTGAAGATCAGAGAGTAGGATATAAGGAAACAAGCAGCTGTGTACATGTCTGTGAATCGCGTAATAAATTTGTCTCACTTAATCATCACGCAAATACCTTGATGCTATAGCAGCTCAATAACAGTGTTCAAGTGCTTTTCCCCTCTCTCACATTTGCCTGAAGGTGCTGAGTCTAGCCAGGCCTGATTGCAAGGCACAAAAAGAGAAATTCCTGGCAAAACTCAGCAGATCTGGCAGTATCTGTGGGAAAAAAGCAGAGTTAACGTTTCCCAGATCCGTGAGTCTGCATCAGAACAGTTAGTCGCCAGAAAAAAGTGGCAGCTGTGGTGAAGATCAAGTTGGAGGTGCGGCAGAAGGTGAGCTGATAGGTGGAGATGGAGCCCAGAAACAGTGAGAGATATGAAAGGAATATGGGGCCTTGGATGGTGAGGAGGGTGGAGGTAGGCAGGCAAGAGCTACACCTTCTGCAGAGGAAGGTGCAATGGGGGATATGAGGAGCTGATGGGAATGGTCCTACGCATACCTTCCAAGTGAAGCAGCAACTTACTTGCACTTCATTCAATCTAGTCTACAATACTCGTTGCTCACAATATGGTCTCTTCCTCACTGGGGAGATGAAACTCAGCCTGGATGACCGCTTTGCAAAACACCTACATTCTGTCAATAAGATTGTCCCCGAACTCCCAGTTGCCTGCCACTTCAACACACCATTGTGTTCCCACGCCAACATTTCTGCAGTGTTCCAGCGAGCCTCAGTGCAAGCTCAAAGAAGAACATCTCATTTTCCACTCGGGGAACCTGCAGTCTCTAGGATTCACCATTGAGTTCAATAACTTGTTTCCATCCTTTCATGTCTTTTACCCACCCTAGACCATGTCCTTTTATAACAATGGGCTGCTTTTAACGCAGTCACCCATTCTCACATGCTACTAAGTTTATGATCACATTACAGAGCTCTGAGGAAGGGTCATTGGACCCGAAACGTTATCTCTGATTTGTCTTCACAGATGCTGCTAGACCTGCTGAGCTTTTCCAGCAACTTCTGTTTTTGTTTCTGATTTACTGAATCAGCAGTTCGTTCTGATTTTATCAGATTATACGAATTGCTTTCACCACAGCTTGCCCATTTTCTTCTAATCTTAGCTATTATCACTTATTCAGTTTTTCTTCTGTCTTGCCTCGTTATCCCCAATCTCCTTGCTTCCCTATCCCTTTCATATGTCTCCCCTATCTGCTCAGCTCTCCCCTTCCACCCCTTACAACTTTGTCTTCAGCATAAATATCACTTATCACTCACTGCTATCAGTTCTGATGAAGAGTCACTGGACTCGAAATGTTAACTCCACATTAAATCATAGAATCCTTACAGAGTGGAAAAAGGCCATTTGGCCCGACAGGTCCCCTCTGAAAAGTAACCCACCCAGACCCATTCCCCGACCCTATTACCCACCATTTTCCCCTGACTAATACACATCCTTAAACACAATGGGGCCAATTCAACTAACCTGCACATTTTTGGACTGTGGGAGGAAACCAGAGCACCCAGTGGAAACCCACATTTCTTCCCACAGTTGCTGCCAGACCTGCCGAGTTTTGCTGGCAATTTCCAATTTTATTTCAAGTCTCCAGCATCCACACTTCCTTGTTTAGTTGTACTGATTGTAAGGGAGCCAGCAGCCCATTGTGACCTCAAACCCGGCACAGTGGCCTCACAGCGCCAGGGACCTGGGTTTGATTCCAGTCTCGGGCAATTGCCTGTGTGAAGTTTGCACGTTCTCCCCGTGTCTGTGCGTGTTTCCTCCGGGTGCTCTAGTTTCCTCCAACGATGTGCAGATTACATGAATTGGCCATGCTAAATTGCCCATAGTGTGCAGGTTAGGTGCATTATTCAGGGATAAATGTCGAGTAATAGGGGAATGGGTTTAGGTGGAATGCTCTTGGGGGGGTTGGTGTGGGTTGGTTGGGCTGAAGGGCCTGTTTCCACACTGTAGGAAGTCTTTGTAAAATCTACGTGCCATCCAGAACAGTGAGCACAGGATGGCTGTTTGCCTGTGCTGGGCATTGTAGCTTTGTCAATACTCTGTGCCCAAGTCCACCTGGGCAGCAGTATTGCTCCCTGCATTAGGAGCCTCTTTGAACCCAGTTAGTGTGGCTTACTTCCACCCATTGGGGCAATACAATTGATGGAGCCATTGGGAGAGCTGCCAATCTCCAAAATTCTAACCTGCACTGGGATGGATAGCAGAATCAAACTCATGCTGCAAATCATTGAGGAATTTTCCCTCACCTAAGCTTATATCTTGCAAAGACACATTCAAGTTTTAATGCCGATCTCGGATAATTAGATTTCCACACTGGTTCCAGTCCTACAGCTTAAATAAACACGAGTGATGTTCTGAGGAAACTATACTTCAAAGTGACAACATTCAGATGCATTCTGACTGTTTTCAATAAAGTGAACATGTTTTTCTTACAGGTTGTATGTTTGCTTAAAATCACAATGTTTTCCCATGTTGGCTGGAAATTTTAAGGAAATATTTTTCGGAACATGAAAATGTCAGACGTTGTTGTACAACTCAGAATATTTGTAAAGGATATGTTCACGGCATGTTAACAGATTGTTTTTAGAGTCTGAACCTATGCGTGAGGGCCAATCCACCCATCATAATGGTGCTGGCTCTTTGACAGAGCTGTGTAATTAATCCCAATCCCCCAGCCTTTTTCACACAACCAACCCCACTGCCCAAGCAAATGTTCTCCTGTCTCCTAACACTCTTGTGAGGATCCCTGAGACACTGTGCAATGACAAAAGTGATTTACAATATAAGTCACTATTGAAAAAGGAAGAATAAATAAAATTGAGGCAAATGAATGGAAGAGCTCCACTTGACAAGCTAGCACACAAAGATGGACTGAATGGCTTCCTCCTGTGTAAAGATTCTGAATAGTAAGCAGCAGATACATCTGCAAGAATCCAGAACCGGCAGCCACACTTAGAATTATGACAAACTTATGCCAATAATTTGATCGTCCAATTGTGCGAGTTTCTTATACATGTCAGCACTGAACTAAAAGGCAGAAACAGGAACTTAATCTTCATCTATTCAGTGCATGTAAGGTTGCAGATCACAAGGGGACTTAAGATTTCTGTGAACCTGGGGGTGATTTCTATGGGACGCTCACCCTACATTGCAGTAACATGTGCCAGGAACCAGGCCTTCACAGGACTTCTCCTGCAACTTACAGCAAGGGGTGGGGGAGAGGGGTGCAGTATGAAAGTTTTAAAAGAAAATTCTCTGAACAACGTGAACAGTGCATCATGTCACTAGTGGCCTGAAGATTGAGGCATATGACAAGCTAAGACTGAAATAAGACCTGCACTGAGGTGTAAGATGGAAAATTACAGAGCAATTAGCCTAATTTCGGTCGTGGGTAAGATCCTGGAATCCAATGTCAAGGATGAGATTTCTGAATACTTGGAAGTGTTTGGTAAAATAGGGCAAAGTTAGCATGGTTTTTTGAAGGGTAGGTCATACCTGACAAATCTGCTAGAATTCTTTAGAGGAAATAATGAGCAGGTTAGACCAAGGAAAGCCAATGGATGTTATCTACCTGGACTTCAAGAAACCCCTTTAGAAGGTACCGCACAGGAGGCTACTGAGTAAGATAAGGGCCCATGGTGTTAGAGGCAAGGTGCCAGGAAGATTGGCTGTCTGGCACAAAGTAGAGAGTGGGGATAAAAGGGTCCTTCACAGAATGCAGCCGGTGACAAGTGGTGTTCCACAAGGCTCAGTGTTGGACCACAACTTTTCACATTGTACATTAACGATCTAGATGAAGGAACTGAGGGCATTCTGGCTAAGTTTGCAGACAATACAAAGATAGGTAGAAGGTCAGGTAGCATTGAGGAGGCGGGGAGACGACAGAAGGACTTGGACAGGTTGGGAGAGTGAGCAAAGGAGTGACAGATGGAGTACGATGTGGGAAAGCATGAGGTCATGCACTTTGGTAGGAAGAATATAGGAATGGACTATTTTCTAAATGGGGAGAAAGTTCAGAAGTCTGAAGCGCAGAGACTTGGGGCTTCTAGTCCAGGATTCTCTCAAAGTAAACTTGCAAGTTGAGTCAGTAGTTAGGAAGGCAAATGCAATGATGGCATTTATTTTGAGAGGACTTAAATTTAAAAGCAGGGATATTTATCTGAAGCTCTAGAAAGCTCTGGTCAGATCACATCTGGAGTATAGGACAAAGTTTTGGGCCCCACATCTCAGAAAGGATGTACTAGTCCCAGAACGTGTTCAGAGGAGGTTTGCAAGAATGGTCCCTGGAATGAAATGCTGAACAAATTTTTGAGGACTCTGGGCTATACTTGATGGAGTTTAGAAGGATGAAGTGGGACATGATTGAAACTTACAGAATACTGAATGACCTGGACGCAGCGGATGTTGGGAAGATGTTTCCATTGATAGGAGAGACTAGGACCCGAGGGCACAGCCTTAGAGTAAAGGGAAGACCTTTTAGAATGGGGATAAGGAGAAATGTCTTCAGCCAGAAAGTGATGAATCTATGGAATTCATTGCCGCAGAAGGCTGTGGAGGCCAGGGCAATTGTATTCACCGTTTGTTGTCCATTTTATGTACCTCAGGGCAATGTAAAGATGACACTAGCTTCTACTGCACATTTACAGAGCCTTCAAATATCTCAGCAATCACAAAATGTCTGCAGCAAACTTAATCCCACTTCAGCTTCCAAGCATTTCCATGTTGTCGGTTTACTTTAGCTCTGAGTCAACAGGAGAAAGTGAGGACTGCAGATGCTGGAGATCAGAGTCGAAAAATGTGGCTTTGGAAAAGCACAGTTGGTCAGGAAGCATCCGAGGAGCAGGAGAATCGATGTGTCAGGCTTAAACCCTTCCTCAGGAACAGCCAGGCTTAATCAATCAAGGTATAAATCAGTTATCCAACTGATATAGTCAAACACTGAACAACAGACCAATTGAATTCTCCAGTGATTTCACCATAATGATGCATAGATGGAAAGCATTTCATTTCATGTTCATTCTGATCACAAACCGTGGGAAATGATCCATCAAAAACCATTCAAGTCCACCTCCATGACTCCAACTACTCTTACAAAAATCCAGGGTACAATTTTACAAGTACAATACAAACTGTTTCCTCAAATGTCTATCTCCAATTTTCTGAGCCAATTTCCAAATTTGTTGAGAACAAAGGTATTCATTTTGATCTACAAGTGGGTATCACTGAATGTGGGTCAATATTGATCGCTTCCATTTTGGTCACTGCCGAGCAGTACAGATTCAGCAAGTTATGCAAGATCAGATGCTGTTGCAACAGCTCCAGAAGATCATCATCAATATGTCAGGTGAATACATCCAACAGGTTTCTGAGGCAGTACACACCTTCTCGCCACTCAGAAATGTGCTAGGACTCTTCAAGAATGTGATTTGTAAAGGCAATCAGGTGACAATTCCTCAAGGTCTAGGTCATGACATGCTAGATCATACAAATATAGGTCACATAGAACAGTACAGCACAGGAGCAGGCTCTTCAGCCCAGCATATCTGTCCTGACCCATGATGTCATTCTGCCTGCACATGGTCCATATCCCTCTACTTACTGCCTGAACATGTATCTGTCTAATTACCTCTTAAATGTTGTTATCATCTTTACTTCTACCAACCCTCCTGGCAGCACATTCCAGGCACCTACCGCCCATTTGTGGAAAAAAACCTCTCCTCACACATCTCCTCTAAACTTGCCCTCTCTCACCTTTAACTTATGTCCCCAATTTCATCTATTTTGCCACCTTGGGGGAAAAGCTCAAAATATCCATCCTATCCATTCCTCTCAGAGTCTTATATCTCTATCAGGCCACCCACCCGCCCCCTCCCGCCAGCCTCCAACACTCCATTGAAACTAGTCCAACATCTCCTTACAGTTAATGCACTCCAATCCAGGCAACAGCCTGGTAAACCTCATTTGCACCCTCTCCAAAGCCTCCACATCCTTCCAATAGTATGATGTCTGCAACATGTCTTGCCAATTTTTATACTCAATGCCCCGCCCAATGAAGGCAAGCATGTAGCATGCCTTCTTTAACAACTTATCCACTTCTGCTGCCACTTTCAGGGAGCTACGGATTTTCACCCAAAGAACCCTCTGTCGATCATAGATGCAGAAAAATATTGATTATAATGTCAGACCATCTATTTATTTAATTTAGTTATTACTGTCATATGTGGATGTAAGTTTGTTTGCAGAACTGGAAGATTTGTTTTCAGATGTTTCGTCACCATACGTTTACAAAATACTTTACAAGAACAGTAACAAACTCTACAATGGACAAACAGGCAGACAACTAGCCACTAGGATGCATGACCATCAACTCACCACAAAAAGACATGACCCTTTCTCACTAATATCCTTACATACAGATAAGGAAGGACACCACTTCGATTGAGACAACACATCCATCCTAGGTCAAGCTCAACAGAGACACACACGAGAATTCCCAGAAGCATGGCATTCCAACCGGAACTCGGTCAACAAACACATTGACTTGGATCCCATTGACCACTCCTTGAGGAAAAGAACGGGGAATTACATCACCACAGGAAATTATGTCACCAACCCAAAGAAACTTAACCCATAAATAAAAAAAATGGGCCGTACCACCAGTGCTTCACCAGAGGCTTACTGATGATGTTACCTAGTATGATGATGAAATGTCTGAAAACCAACCTTCCAGCTCAGCGAGCAAACCTACATCCAGGACCTCAACCTGAGCTACAAATCTTCTCAAAACTAGCTGTCAGCAGTACTGAAGTACAGTAGAAGTGTTGCCTTATGTGCTTCATTGATCCAGAATCAGTAAAGACATGGAATACTGAATCAATGTGCCCACTGTCCAGGGACTTGGATCTAGTATAATCTCCAATTTAATTGAAAAATGTATTTAAAAGATCTTCTATTGGTATGTAATTGCAATTTGATTTCATCAACAAGAAGCTCGGTGGATTGTGTGAAGTCATCAGCATCTATCCTTTAGTAAAACACAGAACAAAGAAGGTTTAGCTAAAAATCACACAATACCGGTTTATAGTCCAATAGGTTTATTTGGAACCATGTGGTCCTGCTCCACAGCTACCTGATGAAGGAGTAATGCTCTGAAAGCTAGTGCTTCCAAATAAGCCTGTTGGACGAGCCATTTGGATGCAGAACTGGCTCAATGGTAGAAGACAGAGGTTGGTGTTGGAGGGTTGTTTTCAGACTGGAGGCCTGTGACCAGTGGAGTGCCACAAGGACTGGAGCTGGGTCCTCTACTTTTCGTCATTTATATAAATGATTTGGATGTGAGCTTAAGAGGTATAGTTAATAAGTTTGCAGATGACACCAAATTCGGAGGTGTAGTGGACAGTGAAGAAGGTTACCTCAGATTACCATGGGATCTTGATCAGATGGGCCAATGTGCTGAGAACTGGCAGATGGAGTTTAATTCTGATAAATGCAAGGTGCTGTATTTTGGGCAAGCAAACCTTAGCAGGACTTATACACTTAATGGTAAGGTCCTAGGGAGCATTGCTGAATAAAGAGACCTTGGAGTGCAGGTTCATAGTTCCTTGAAAGTGGAGTTGCAGATAGATAGGAAGAAGGCATTTGGTATGCTTTCTTTTATTGGTTAGAGTATTGAGTACAAGAGTTGGGAGGTCATGTTGCGGCTGTGCAGGACGTTGGAATATTGTTGTGCAATTCTGGTCTCCTTCCTATCGGAAAGATGTTGTGAAACTTGAAAGGGTTCAGAAAAAACTTACAAGGATGTTGCCAGGGTTGGAGGATTTGAGCTACAGGGAGAAGCGGAACAGGGTGGGGATGTTTTCCCTGGAGCATCAAAGGGGTGACCTTAGAGAGGTTTACAAAATTATGAGTGGCATGAGTGGATAAACAGACAAAGTCTTTTCCCTGGGGTGGGGGCCTCCAGAACTAGAGACAATAGGTTTAGGGTGAGAGGTGAAAGATATAGAAGAGACCTAAGGGACAACTTTTTCACGCAGAGGGTGGTGCGTGTAAGGAATGAGCTGCCAGAGGAAGTGGTGGAGGCTTGTACAATTGCAACATTTAAGAGGCATCTGGATGGGTATATGAATAGGAAGGGTTTGGAGGGATATGGGCAGGGTGCTGGCGGGTGGGACTAGATTGGGTTGGGATATCTCTTCGGCATGGACGGGTTGGACCGAAGGGTCTGTTTCTGTGCTGTGCATCTCTATGACTCTATGACTATAATCAGGTGTTGTGTGATTTTAACCTTTGTCTGCCCCAATCCAACAGCGACTCCTGACATCATAACAAAGAGCTGACATGGTGGCTCGTAGTTAGCACTGCTGCCTCACAGTACCAGGGACCTGGTTCAATTCCAGGTGACTGTCTGTGTTGAGTTTGTGTGGTTTTCCCCCATATCTGGTGTTCTAGCTTCCTCTATGGTCCAAATATGTGCAGGTTATGTGGATTGGCCATGCTAAACTGTTTGCAGTGTCCAGGGATGTGTAGGCTAGGTGTATTAGCCATAGAAAATGTGGGGTTACATGGATAGAGTGAGGGTCTTGGTCTATAAGTGGGATGCTGTTCAGAAGGTTGGTGTGGGCTGAATGGTCTCTTTCCACATTCCAGGGATTCTATAACTCTACGAAATAAGTGTTCTGAAGAAGGGTCACTGAACCCGAAACATTAACTCTGCTTTGTCCCCACAGATGCTGCCAGATCTGCTGAGTTCCTCCAGCAATTTCTGTTTCTGCTTTAAAACAAGAGTGTTTTGTTTTTCCCTTGAAAAAAAAATCATTCCTGCAGACACGGTGATGTTTTGTATGTTTGAATGTGTTTCTCCAAGATTAAGAGATTCTAATTTTGGATTATAACTTGAACATTAACCAGCTTTGCCTTTTGTTTTAAGAATAAGTTTTGTATTATAATGGTTTTGTGTTTATTGAAGAAACCTGGTGAAAGGCCCATTTATTCTGGATATCAGTTCAAAAGGAAACAATTGACGTCTTGGTGATTGCATTTAAACACTGCTATAAATGTGAAACTTTTAGAATAGTGGGGCTTGATTATCAGTACATTACTCCTATTACCGCGGTAGCACTCGCAATATACCAACACACCTACCTCAAATAATACAATTCTATCGGCAATCACAGACATCACACCACAGATACAAAATATATTCTCCCCCTCATTCTGCCAAACCATTGTTAACTTGATCTCTAAGTGGTACTTAGATCTTCTCGGTTAATGTTTTAAGGGTATTTGGTTTGCAATTGACTGTACATTTCAGTCAAAAACTGTAATACTAAGTCTGCAGGTTGGACGTATGCTTCTGATTATCCAAACTATTTATGAAAATCATTGGGTAATCGCGTTTGGTAACAAATACGGTTTATTAAATAGAGATTTCAGATATCAAAATGTACTGTACCAAAGAGTTGGCACATCTGTGCATATGAACGAAAGTGTATTTTTGTATTAAAATAAAGGAAATTTGTGTTCATTGTCAAAGGAAATCACACCACAGACCGAAATTCCTGCAGCCAAGCTGTTGTAACTGTATAAGGATTGGATCTAAGACCATTTGGCCCATTCAGTCTGCTCTCCCATTCAATTAGATCACGGCTCATCTGAAAACCTTCAAATGTGGCCATGTCACACCATGGGCTCTGTTGCTGCTGGCACACTGCAGAAAATCATCGCCTCAAACAGGTTGCCGGGGACAGGATCTCCTGAGGTTATACATAACCTCCCAAAAGGCAGAGGCCAAAATGTCAGTAATTACATAGATGATGTGCTTACCAGAGCTGAATAGCTGAAGGGCTGTGCACAGGAAGAGGAGGGTGATGTAGTTGTGGTGTATTGAGCAGTGTGTGAGTGTGATGGAGGGGCGGGTGTGTGATGGAGATGTGGTGGATTGAGCAGTGTGTGAGGGTGATGGAGGGGAGGGTGTGTGATGGCGATATGGTGTATTGAGCAGTGTGTGAGGGTGACGGAGGGGAGGGTGTGTGATGGAAATGCGGTGTATTGAGCAGTGTGTGAAATGAGCAGTGTGTGTGTATGGTGATGGAGGGGAGTGTGTGTGATGGAGTTGTGGTGCATTGAGCAGTGTGTAAGGGTGATGGAGGGGTGGCTGGGTGATAGCGATGTGGTGTATTCAGCAGTGTGTGAGTGTGATGGAGGGGAGGGTGTGTGATAGAGATGTGGTGTATTGAGCAATGTGTGATGTGATGGAGGGGAGGGTGTGTGATAGAGATGTGGTGTATTGAGCAATGTGTGTGCAGGTGATGGGCATGCCCACATCTCTGTGGAAGATGTTGCTTTTCCCTGAGGAAGCTGATGTTCCTTCTCATCTCCACCTGGTGAATAACTTTCTCCATGACAGTGTTGCTGAATCTGAGAAACCTCTCCCTGCGATTTGAGTCTTATACAGCTGAAAGATCCGGATCCTTTCGGTAGTCTGTTTTAAAGGAGGGAAGGCTACTTTTGTTAAGTGTAACCAGCCCAAAGCCTTTCTGATGAAGAGTCACTGAATGCAAACTAACTTTCCAATGGATGTGGGAAAGAGAAAAGTGCTCATTTGACATTGGTGTAACTGTTGACTGGGCTTTCTCCCCACAGATGCTGATTTTTGCCAGCAATTTCTGTTTTCATTTCAAAACTGTTCAGCCTGCTTTGAGGATGACAACAGTCAGGGATCCACTAGGCCCAATGCTGCTCCCTCATTCATGAGGTGAAAACACGAAACTTAAGTGCCTATGCTTAAAAATGAGAATCAACGCATTTTATTCACTTCGAACGAATTTCCATCCCAGAGTGTTCATAGAACTGTTTTGTTCTGACAGGCAATCCAGCAATTGGTCTTTCTTTTGTGTATTAAGTGCTGACATTCATTACTTTCTCACCTTACCTACGATGTAAGGTACACTGTCGCTGATAATTAGAGGTCCCCTGCAATCTGTGTTAACTCAGCATTCCATATTTGGTATTTCACATGTGACATGAGATTATATCGGGGTCCCATTTATAACTGGGAGAAAGTGAGGACTACAGATGCTGGAGATCAGATTTCAGAGTGTGGTGCTGGTAAAGCGCAGCCGGTCAGGCAGCATCTGAGGAGCAGGAGAATCGATGTTTCGGGTAAGAGCCCTTCAACAAGAACTAATGTAGCCTTCCTGATGAAGGGCTCTTGCCTGAAACGTTGATTCTCCTCCTCAGATGCTGTCTGAGCTGCTATGCTTTTCCAGCATCACACTCTTGACCCATTTATAAGTTGCCTTCATCTCTCGATGAAAGCTGAGGAGAGGTTGTAGAATCACTACATTGATGGCCTCACTTGAATATTTATCAGGCCCACCCTACTCCATTATCAATGTCATGTATTAAAAAATAAGGTCTTGGGTTGAGCAGGACTGAAAAACTAACCTTCACATGGAGGTGGGAAAGATGGCAGTGCTCATCTGATGGCACGACCATTGACGAAGAGAGCTCAGACAACTGATTGATGTAGCATTGATGGCCAATCCTCAACACAAGGCTTACAGTGGGACAGAGAGGGGAGCAAAAGGCAGGATGATCCAGGGAGATGAGCTGCCCCCTTTCCTTGGGGAACATCAATGCATTCCTCAACATCAGCCAGAGGCAATAGCAAAGACTGCTAGTACTGAGACCATCAAAGATACTAGAGACCATTGAGTGCATTGGGACTGCAGTGCCTGTACTGCTCCATTCTACAAAACTAAAGAGTTTTCATTGGTTGCAGAGCATGCAATCCCTATAATGTGGAAACAGGCCATTTGGCGCAATGAGTCCACACTGACCCACCTCCCTCTTTTATTACTCTACATTTACTCCTGACTAATGCACCTAACCTACACATCCCTGAATACCACGGGGCAATTTAGTATGGCCAGGCCATCTAATCTGCACATCTTTGGACTGTGGGAGGAAACCTGCACACCCAGAGGAAACCCATGCAGACACAGGGAGAATGTGCAAATTCCACACAAGGCTGGAATTGAACCTGGCTCCTTGGTGCTGTGAGGCTGCAGTGCTAACCACTGAGCTACCATGCCTCCCTCAGCATGGCACTGCACTGCAGTGGCTGTCTGGATCATGTGTTTGAACCAAAAGCTATGGTGAATGCCAGCCACTAAGACAAGTTTCAATTAGTTCCTTCCTGATTCTAGTGTGTGGCATCCTGAGGTGGTGAAGGCTTATGACAGCTCTCTGCAGTTCCACTGATTTTTTTAAACTGAAGGATAGTGATCTCCGAGACTAATGTGTGGTCAATGATCTCACCACTTTTGTTCAGAAGTTGCTGTCACTTCCAGAAAGAGCACTCAGGAAGGAGGACAATGACTCGGAAGTGATAGCGTGTGTGGAATGAATAATGGAGACATGCGATCCAGATATTCTGCTGTGCTATTGAGTATCTTTGCCAATCATAGGTGGACTCTTGACAGGGTAGACGCATTATTCTGATACTTAGAGTCGTACACCATTGAAAGAGGCCATTCGGTCCACCATGTCTATGCTGACCAACAAATTCCAAACAACATTAATCTCATTTACCTATACTCGGTCCTTAGCCTACTATGCTTGGAATTTTAAGTGCCTATCCAAATGCATCTTAAATGTTCAGAGAATATTTGTCTCCACTGCCCTTTCAGGCAGCATGTTCCATATATCTACAATCCTCTGGGTGAAGAAATTCTTTCTTGTATCTCCTCTTAAACCACTTGTGCCTTACCATAAACTTACACCCTTTGGTCTTGGATGGGTCTGCCATGGGGAAGAGCTTCCCATGATCTACACTGTTGACATCTCTCATAATTTTGTATACCTCAATCAAATGCACCCTCAGCCTTCTGTGCTCCAAGGAATGCAACTCCAGCCTATCTAGTCTCTTGCTCGAACCGAGACAATATCCTGGTGAATGTCTTCCTCACCCTCTCCAGTGCAATCAGATCCTTCTGGATCAAGGAATATGCCCATTATACTGTCATCGAGAAGTACAGCATGGAAATAGACCCTTTGGTCCAACTTGTCCATGCCGACCAGATATCCTAAATTAATCTCATCCCATTTGACAGCACTTGGCCCATATCCTTCCTACTTATATTCCCATCCAGATGCCTTTAATTGTTGTAATTGTACCACCACTTTCTCTGGCAGCTCGTTCCATACACATACCACTCTCTGTGTGAAAAAGGTGCCCCTTAGGTCCCTGTTATATCTTTCCCCTCTCACGCTAAACCTATGCCCTCTAGTTTTGGACTCCCCTGCCCCAAGGAAAAGACCTTGTCTCTTTATCCTATCCATGCCCCTCATGATATTATAAACCTCTATAAGATCACCCCTCAGCCTCCGACGCTCCAGGGAAAACAGCCCTAGCCTACTCAACCTCTCCCTAACGCTCACATCCTCCAACCCTGGCAACATCTTTGTAAATCTTTTCTGAACCCTATCAAATTTCGCAACATCATTCCGATAGGAAGGAGACTAGAATCAAGGTTCCTCCTTTTCCAAGTTTTCAAAGTTTTGAAAACAGAAATGGATACTATTTTCAAAACTATACAGAAAATATATAACAGCTGATGGTGAGCATTAGGCACGAGACTGTAAATACTGTGTCACCCTAACTTCCATACTGCTGATATATTTGTAAGAGTGTCCCCACCATTGGGACTTAGTGTAGCCTTTATGTCTAAAAGGCACACCTTAAACTACCATTGTGACCATCTCTTCCCTGCTCCCCCATATTCTGTAACTTCCTGTTAAATACATCTCTTCTAGTTCTTCAAGCACTTTCTGAGAGAGTGAGCTCCAATCTATTATTCTCATTTACTGCATATCTTCCCCCTAGGTATTTTGATGGCGTCTACCAAATACTATTTATTTAATTCAGCCTGTTATGTATTGGCTTTGCTTTTAATAAATCCTTTCATGTGAATACAAAGTCCAATTTTGTATTATACATGTTACATCTACAGTGTCACCTCACTAAATCTCAGGTACCATCTTGTCAACTTAACAAGGGTGAGGGAAGTGATTGTTCGGTCACTTTAACCGTTTATTTTATTATATCTCACATCACGGTGGGCGGCACGGTGGCACAGTGGTTAGCACTGCTGCCTCACAGTGCCAGAGACCCGCGTTCAATTCCCGCCACATTCTCCTTGTGTCTGTGTGGGTTTCCTCCGGGTGCTCCGGTTTCCTCCCACAGTCCAAAAATATGCAGGTTAGGGTGAATTGGCCATGCTAAATTGCCCATAGTGTTAGGTGAAGAGGGGAATGGGTCTGGGTGGGTTGCGCTTCAGTGGGTTGGTGTGGACTTGTTGGGCTGAAGGGCCTGTTTCCACACTGTAAATAATCTAATCTAATCACTCTGTGTGAAGACCTTACCAATGGTTGCTATGTCACCACACAAACAGCTTGGGCCAAAATACTGCACCATCGACCATATTTCACATATTTGCAAACCTTTTTCAAAAATATGCCCATTCTAAGAAATGATATTTTCTGTCACCAATCCATGGATTGTGAAGCCATTTCTTGAGAAAGAAAGAAATGCATACACGAGAACCTCAATCAATGAGGACACCAAATGATACTGACTGCAGCAGGTTCTCTCTGCCCGGGCCCTTTTCTGTGAAAGTGTAAGTTGTCTGTTAGAGCTGGATGGTTAACTCGCAGTGTTTGTTAAGTCTGCAACACAGATATCCTGGTTGGAATGATGGAGCTACAATGAGACTGGAATGAGCTTGTGAGAGAGACATCCTCTTTTGTTGCCTGCAGGAATCTGCAGGAAGTCAGAGTCAGTGCTGCTACTGAAAATAGCATGTTGGTAAGGCTCAGAAACTGCCTGCTGGCCCTTCATAGTTTCCATGACAAGCTTTAACTGCTGTGAATCTGGTTGTCAGGAACTCAGCAATGCTCGGGTCAGAGGTCATGCTTTCTTCCTTTCTGACCAGTTTTTGGGTTCTGATTTGTGCGGGACCACCTGGATGAGTGTTTCTGCAGATGGAATTGGCAACCAGATGTATGCCAAAAGTTTGTGTTTGTGAGTTTTGTCAATACTTCCCACACGTCTGTGGGTGCTTTTTTTTTTAAGGATATGCTGTGGCAGTATTTTGGACCTGCCCCGTGTCAATCTGGGCAATAGTCACCAGTTTTCAGAGGGCAGAAAAATTGAATTTTTTTTCAAACATTTGATTAGATTCCCTACAGTGGGGGGGACAGGCCATTTGGCCCAACAAGTCCACACTGACCCTCTGAAGAGTAACCCTGACCCATTCCCCTATCTTATTACTCTACATTTACCCTGACTAATGCACCTAACCTACACATCCTTGAACACTATGGGGCAATTTATCATGGCCAATCCACCTAACCTGCACATCTTTGAATTGTAGGAGGAAACTGGAGCACCCAGAGGAAACTCATACAGACACGGGCAGAATATGCAAACTCCAAACAGATAGTCACCCGAAGCTGAAATTGTATCCGGGTCCCTGGCGCTGTGAGACAGCAGCGCTAACGACTGAGCCACCGTGCCACCCCATTTTGGATGATGTGATTACACTGATGTTGTCCACATGTGAAACCAGTCCACCACTCTTTATCTCATCATACACATTGATAGATTCTAGTTTGTTGATGACTTCAGGTATATGCCAATGGCAGGATACCAGCTGGTTTTGATGGTACCTTAAAGATATACTATATGTTTGGGTTAGACCACAGCTCCCCATGGCTGCATCAGCCTTTGCTCTGGTGCATTGCCTCTATTCTGCGACACATCATTCAATCTTGACTGAAAGCCTTTTGAATGCAGAAGGCCATATCGTCCGTAGATCTTGCTACGTTTGGGTGATCTGGTGACGGTATAAGAACTTGTAAGCATTGTCATCCTGCAAGGATCAAATCATACGTACATTCATCCTTCAGAAGCTCCTCTCTGCTACAAGGTTTTGGTTTGTTTAGCAATTTTTTCTTTCTGGGGGTGGATACAGTCACAAGCTCAATAATTCTGTTTGCTAACTCCCCATTTGAAAAATCACATAATGAATCTTTTTCTCTGAAGAAGTATTCTCTGGATTCTGTTGAAAAAATGTGAATTCTAGTCAATTACTATGCAAATTTAATCTCAATTTGAATTGATATGGTCTACACCATTTGGTGTCTTTTAACTCATCTCAATTCTGACATGTGAAGCCTGTGAAGGTCTTTATTCCCAATATTTGAGCAAATCCTAATGGCGCTTTTTCTTCATTGGACAAATCTGAATCCAGAAGTCATACTTTTTAACATTATTTAAACTTTGTAAGTTCTGTTAGGAGGTTTGCTGTGTCTCAATTTAAGTCTTGTGGACTTTTTGACAATATACCTTTGGCTGTTCCTTGCTTGCTTGCACGTAGCTGATCATTTGACTATCTTAAGCTAGTTAAACTAGACTCTTGATATGGAATTACCTGCTTCTCACTAAACTGTGTTTTCCATAACCTCCAAAAAACATTGACGGTTGTCACATGTACTTTAGCATGAGTTAAACTGTTGACTATGTCCTTCAACTATAATAAACTGGCTTTCTGACTGTTCAAACATGTGAGGTTTCATTAGTACATTGCTTTCACTGCTGTGCGTCATCATATTAATGATAATGAATTAATAATCAGTTATCAGTGATTGACTAACTGAGCAGGTTAGTTTATTTAAAACAATAAAACACGCAATAAATTATGAAGCAGATATTACAGTAAAGTAACTGATTTCGCTGCATGCAACTTACAAAACCATAATAGCATAAAGGCACATAGAGTCACAAAGTTGTATACACACAATGGTTTGTGTCCTTTAAGGTGAAAGTTCTTGAAGGTGAGTGCAAAATCATCATTCATTGAATACTTCACTGAAGAGATTAGTGTCATGCCTAAACAGTTATTGATTATAAGTATGTAAGTCAGCTCGCTGAGCTGGAAGGTTTGTTTTCTGATGTTTTGTCATCATGACGAGGTAACATCTTCAGTGAGCATCTCCGGTGAAGCGCTGGTGGTATGTCCTGCCTCTCTATTTATAGGTCTTGGTTTCTTAAAGTGGGTGATGTCATTTCCGGTTCTTGTTTTCAAGGGAAGGTAGATAGGATCTAAATTGATGTGTTTATTGATGGCGTTCTGGTAAGAATGCCATGCATCTAAGAATTATTGTGTGTGTCTTTGTTTTGTCTGTCCTAGGATGAGTGTGGTGTCCCAGTCAAAGTGGTGTCCTTCTTTGGCTGCATGTATAGAACCTAGTGATAGTAGATTGTGTCTTTTGGTGACCAATTGGTGTTCATGTATCCTGGTGGCAAGTTTCCTGCGTGTTTGTCCGCTGTAGTGTTTTTTACAGTTCTTGTATGTATCTTGTAAATGACGTCAGTTTTGCTGGTATATCTATTGGATCCTTTAGAATCATTTAAATTTAGTTCACTATTTAAGTGTGTCAGCAGGTTTGTGGGCTACCATGCTACCAAGGGGTCTGAGTAGTCTAGAAGTCTTTGGGTCCGCTATGTGGATGACACCTTTGTCATCACAAAACAGAACAAATTAGAGAAACATACAACACCATCAACAATATCCTGACAGGCATAAAATTCATAACAGAGGAGGAGAACGACAGCGGACTCCCATTCCTAAACGTGACAGTTAAGCGGACAGCTAACCGAGAGCTTCAAACCAGTGTCTACAGAAAATCAACAAACACAGACCAAACACAGACTGCACAAAACACTATATAGGACAAACAGGAAGACAGCTAACAATCCGCATACATGAACATCAACTAGCCACGAAACGACACGACCAGCTATCCTTAGTAGCCACACACGCAGACAACAAGCAACATGAATTCGACTGGGACAACACTACTATCATAGGGCAAGCCAGACAGAGAACAGCCAGGGAATTCCTAGAGTCATGGCATTCATCCACAAACTCCATCAACAAACACATCGACCTGGACCCAATATACCAACCACTACAGCGGACAGCTGAAACTGACAACCGGAAGTGGCAGGGACAGACCACTATAAACACTGGAGAAGCGCTTCGCAGGAGGCTCCCAAGCACTGATGATGTCGCCTAGCCAGGGGATGAAACGTTTGCAACAAAAACTTCCAGCTCGGCGAACAGAACCACAGCACAGACCAAATACTTAACTTCAGAAGCAATCATCCCAACACCCACAAATGACGCTGCATCAAGACATTATTTCAAAGAGCTACGTCACACTGCAGCACCCAAGAATTACAAAAAGCAGAATAAAATTATCTATACAATGTTTTCAAGAAAAACGGGTACCCAATAAACACAATCTGCTGATTCCTCAGAAACAAACCCAAACAAACAGACACAACGCAGCCAAAAACTATAGCCACGTTACTTTACATCTCAGAAATGACTTCCAGACTACTAAGACCTCTTGGCATCATGGTAGCCCACAAACCTACCAACACACTTAAATGGCGACTGATGAACCTAAAGGATCCATTAGATACGACCAGCAAAACTAACATCATTTACAAAATACTATGCAAGAACTGTAAAAAAACACTACATTGGACAAACAAGCAGGAAACTTGCCACCAGGATGCATGAACACCAACTAGCCGCCAAAAGACATGACCCACTATCACTAGTTTCCATACATTCAGATAAAGAAGGACACCACTTTCACTGGGACAACACACACATTTAAGGACAGGCGAACCAAATACACGCACGAGAATTCTTTGCGGCATGGTATTCTAACCAGAACTCCATTAATAAACACATAGACTTAGATCCCATCTACCTTCCCTTGAAAAAAGGAACCAGAAATGACATAACCCACCTTAAGAAACCAAGACCTATCAATTGAGAGGTGGGACATACCACCAGCGCTTCACCGGAGACGCTCACTGATGATGTTACCTAGTACAGTAACGAAACGTCTGAAAGTAAACCTTCCAGCTCAGCGAGCTGACTTACATACTGATCATGAACCTGAGCTACAAATCTTCTCAAAAATAGTTATTGATTATGTTCTCATGGGATACATCATAATTGATCCTGATTATATTCCTCCACCTGTTTATTCTTCACTCGTGGAATGTGGGCATTGTTGCCTGGCTTGCATTTATTGCCTGTCCATGGTTGCCGTTACCATATATTCATAAATCTGCAAACCTCTTGCTTCAGGATACTGATCAGGAGAGAGAATCCTCGCCTTAATTTTCCTCCTAGGTCTAAGCGAGAGAACAAATCAAACCAGAAGGTGGTACCTGGGAAAATCAGACCCCGTTACTTTCTGGACAGCAAAATACAGCATGCAGCGGCTGTACCCAAGTGATTATCAGGGGATCTTTTCTGTCCTTCATGGCAAATGGAAATTCCCAGATCATTAAAGAACAATGAATGATTTGAGCAGTCAAACGGCTGTTTCACAAGTCCGAACAAATTAACTGAAGAGCTGAGGGGAAGAACTATAGTATCCGGCTATGATAATGTCTCATAACATGTGATAGTTACTGCAGCTCACCCCCACCACCTTCTCAAGGACGTCGGGTGTAAGTAAATGTTGACACAGCCTGTGACACCCACCTTTCGTGAGTGAATATGAAAGACAATCTTTTAACCTTTCTTTTAAGTGGTCACATGGTCTAATGGATAAGGCATCGGACTCCTGTGATTGTTGGGGTGCTGTCAGATGATTTTAGCTTCAAGGCATTTTGTGATCATTTGATGGCACAGTGGCTCAGTGGTTGGCACTGCGCCCTGACAGTGCCGGGGACCCAGGTTCAGTCCCAGCCTCGGGCAACTGTCTGTGTGGATTTTGCGCATTCTCCCTGTGTCTGTGTGGGGCTCCTCTGGGTGCTCCGGTTTACTCCCACAGGCCAAGGATCTCCAGGCTCAATGGTTTGGCCATGCGAAGTGTGGGGTTACAGCAATAGGTTGGGTTATAGCAATAGATTGGGTTAGAGTGGGATGCTCTTCGGTTGGTTGGTGCAGACTCGATGGGCTGAACGGTCTCTTTCTGCACCGTAGGGACTCTACAACTGTGAGACCATTCAGCTGCTCCGATCTGCATTGACCAAAGGAAGCTTGGGAAGCTCCTGACACAATGCAAAATGCCCATTCATTGGGGCATGTATCATGTCAATGTGGGATCGTAAGTTACAAGAACTCTGACCTCATGATTGATTGAGGGAATAAGGGAAGTATTTCCGAAAGCTTCTTTTCTCCAATTTGACCTCAAACCTTTGGCATGACCTGTCTGGCCTTTCCCAGGAGTTTCTGTAGCTACGGGTCAGGAGAACAAATCATCATGGCCCAGATAGGGCAAGATGGAGATGACCTTTTCACCTCCCCCTCCGCCCAGTTGTAAGTAGAGAGAGAGTGGGGTGTAACTTGTGTTGCAAGTTGTGTAAGGAAGGAAATAGAGTGGGGGTCAAGAATAAGAGAGAAGTTGAAAGTGACATGTGGACATGGAGCCTTGATTTTGATAATGAAGGTTGAAGGTGATAGAAGATAATATGTAGGATGGTCTATTTAAAACCCAAAAGTGGCAGAGTAATATTCAGCAGTGATTCATCTTGTATGCACGAGAATAATGTAAGTTATTGCATACTGCAAATCTGTTGCAGACCCCATTGAATTACATCAAATATAAATCACAAATACTGCCGAGTCAACCCAAAATTCAACTTCACATGAGCCTTCCCTCTTTACCGAATTCCACTCGCATATGCTTCAGTTGTTTACTGCCTCACATGTTTATTCAGCCTCCACTTGAATGCGTTGAAGATTTCCTCGATGAAGCAGTTTTGTTTGTTCCAATCACTGTGTTGGTCACAAAGCCGGAAGGACAGCAGAACTTCAAAACATGTGGTTTATCTTCATCAGCCATCTTAGAACACTGCATGCAGCTGTGAACCAGACTGTGAACTGTGCACAAAGTCAGAACAAACAGCCAACGCCAATGCAAAGTTACACCAATACTGATAGGCAGTGGTATTACAGAAGGACACAATCTTTAAGCATATTTCTGAAAAAGCTTGGCATGTTGCTGCAGCCCTTCCTCTTGGACTCATCAGGACAAATGCCAAATTTCAAAGGATCATCATAATTTACATTATGGGATGAAAGCATGCTCATTGTTTGGCGAGTTGACTCTGGTGGAAGTGCTGCTATGGAAATAGCAACAGGAAATCTTTAGGGTCTCCGTACTCCCGAGAACACACTGGGATTAAACATATTCCTTTGGTTTGCAGAGAGTGGGAACCTGTGTGTGAATGCATGTTACTCCCTGTAAGTGTAAATGAGCCACCTTACAAGAATGCTTGAATTTCATAAGTCAGTTGTTAATGTAGCAATTAGCGCACTCAGAAATATTCAGCAAGTGCTAAGTAATTGTAGAATTAGATCTAACGTTAGATGTTTTGTTTGGGGTTTCACATGCTTTGGCTGGTTGATTTAACTTAACTCTATTATTTAAAACAAGCAAAGGATTGATTGATTTGATCAGCCAAAATATTAATCCTGTAAGCCCCATTGAACTATAGAATCATACAGCACAGAAGAGGCTATTCATCTGATTGAGTCTGTACTGCCAAAGCTATGCTAAAGCTATATTCCTCCCACTTTCCATTTACTAGCCCTTGGCTTGAGCATTAAGTCATTAATTAAGTCATTTCACACTGTGTTTTGTGAAACCATTACCACCCTTAACCTATAGATTTCTTTCTCCCAGGCACTGAAACTGAGGTGGAGGTTTAACAGACATGTACTTTATAAGAGAATATTTATTTCAATCTCTCCAGAACTCTGTTACTCCTGTACTGTCTACATATCTATAACCATCATCAAATCTTAGTCTGTCACACAAACCTCTCTCCCTACCACCCAATGGGCAACCTTACAAATGATTATGCGAATGAAGCAAAGGCTGTGAAATGTTCCTGGCTTTTCCCCACCATCCTGCTGATCACACAGTTGTATGTGTAAAAATAACAGAAGAAACACCCCCCCCCCCCGAAAAATTGCCTTCAAATGCACGACGTACTTAACATATAAACAGAAAGCTCCAAGGGAGTAGCAAATTGAGTTCAACTCAAACCGGGCTGATAAGGTGAATGCATTCTGTGTCTGTTGCCATAAAGGTCTGACATGTAATGAGCTTTTCATTAAGGCTTAATAACTCCTAACTCTTATTGAGCTCAATACTAAACTGCCCTTAATTCATGTTAACTAGCACTAAATTGGTGCTTTCACAGCATGCTGAGATGGGTGTTGTGTATTTTCCAGTTTGTTATATATATTTTATATTTATGATTTGCCTCAGCGCAATGTAAAGATAATATTAGCTTCCAAGTGTGTGATAGGTTTATTTGCAAAGATTTAACATATCTCCATTATGCTAAAATGTCTGCACTCATTCTTACAGTCCAGCTTCACAACTGTAGCAGCCTATCTGTTTACACAGCCTTTGACTCAATACCTGGGCTTAGGCAATCAAACACAGGGGCGTAGATCAGTTTTTGAACTCATATAATCAACCACAGATCAATTCACTTAAACTATTGGACAGGAATGTTGGAAATGGGTTGTGCTTATTGGGATGCATTAGGCGGCAGTGCTGTAAAGTTAGAGCTGAGGTGCGTTGTTGTGAAAGTCTACTAAAAGTTCAACTCTGTTAGTATAAAGAGCAAATATCATATAATGGAGTGTGCCTAATGTCTTAAGTGCTTCGAATACTTCCTCCTTCTCCCCCAACTTTCCCACTTTCCCGATATTAGGAGCTCTGTGCCAGAGGTGCTAATCTATAAAGTGTAGCCCTATGTTAGAAAAAAAAACAGGCGATGATGGAAAAGCTCAACAGATGAGGCTGTATCCATGGCAACAGCAATGGGGTTACCATTTCAAGTCAATGATTTTTGTCAGAACTGGACAGGGCTTGAGATATTTAAAATCCACAAGCGAGTGCTGAGAGCGTAGGGAATGATAGAATGACCAGAAAGTTCTGTAATAGTGTGGTGAAGGGTAAACTCAACTGTAAAAGCAAAGATGGCACTGGGTGGAGAATGGGTGGTAATTTTAATGGCATGGACAGTGTGCCAACACGAATAGGTGATCTGGGAGCATCTGACACCAACATGCAGGCCGAAGGATGTTCGTTATGCCGGAGTGAATCAGGAGGCAGGAATTTTTCCAACACCACGATCCTGCCTCTGTCCTGGAAAATACTGCTGGCAGGATTCTCCTGCAGCCAGGGCAGAGTCAGGCCTGGCTCCAGAATTGGCAGTAGGCCAAAGGTAAGGCCCACCTTTGATGGAGGAGGCATCGGCTCAGTCAGTGAGTCATTGGAAAGATGCCCTCTTCCTTTGAGCCCGTCCCTCAAACTCCACTCCCTATACTCTCCTTCCTTTCATTCCAACATTGTGCAGGACCTCCTGACCCTATCCCCTTCCCTGATGTAGGTAGAGATGGAAACGGCGCTGGTTCTGGCAGATTCGAGCTCTGTCCATGATTGGTTCCTCAGACCCGACTCTATATACTCCTGAACGGGAGAGCTCGGATGGAGAGAGTTCTATCTCTATCCAGTAGGACCTATCAGCTTGACAACAACATGGTTAACCACCCTGTTGACCCACTTGTACCCGTCAGAAATCCCGAAAATCCCTGGCCCAGTTGGTATCAGGAATCCACGCACAACCCTCTCCAAGACTGACATTCTGATTTCAAACTCAGCCTCAGAATTCACTGACAAAAACATTTATTCTCTGTTTCTCTTGAAACCTTTCTTCTCCCTGTCATATTGCTTAGCAGCGATGGATTTCTGAGTGAAGTGTAAAGTTAGACCCATCACACCCGCATTCTTCTCATTCCGAATATTAATCTGCTAATTATTCAGCTATCTCGCAAAGTGCGGCCAGTATAAATATTCCAATCTGTTCAACTTTAAAACTACCCCGTTACTCTAAATAGAAAACAGTCTCTTGTTACAGGTTGGTAAACAGGATTGTTGATGTAGGCAGTGATTCAGTGTGTCTCAGTTCACACCATGATCCTTTTTGGTTTCCTCAGAGTTCTCCTGTTCCTCAGTCCTTGTGTTTCACTTGTAACTTCCAGCACATTTTTGAAGTGTTTGGGCTAAATACAGAGCACTGACTCTGTAGCTGCTCATGGAATGGAGTGACTGGCTTCTCTCATACACTCTTGTGAACACCGGTGACAAAGAGCACAAACTCAGCTCTGTCTCCTTGCCTTTGTCAGTCTATTTGTTGGAATTTTAACCCACATATCTCCACTGCAATGATTCATGAAGTTACAAACTTCCTGGGTTGTACCCTTGGGCTCTGAGGGTGGCACAGTGGTTAGCACTGCTGCCTCACAGCACCGGGGACTCAAGTTTGATTCCAGCTTCGGGTGACTGTCTGTGTGGAGTTTTCACATTCTTCCCCGTGTTTGTGCGGATTTCCAACGGGTGCTCTGGTTTCCTCCCACAGTCCAAAGGTGTACAGGTTAAGGTTGGCCATGCTAAATTTCCCATAGTGTCCAACAATGTGCAGGTTTAGCCATGGGAAATACAGGGTGGAGGGTGGGGGGTGGGGCTGTGTGGGATGCTCTTCGGAAGGTCAATATGGAGTCGATGGGCCAAATAGCCTACTTCCACACTGTAGGGATTCTAGAAGAGAGGGTAGAGGCAAAGCATATGCAAGATATCAGGCTTCCATAGACTTTCAAATAACTCAGCAATAACTGCTCTGTCAGACGGGCACGTTGAGATGTCAGAACAGTGACACAAAATCATCACAAAGGTTTATCGGGGAGCCAAGTGCTTTACCATGAGTGGCGTAGAAACTGAGTAAATCGTTACAAGTGAATTAAATAAACTTTGGAAGGAGAACAATCTTGAGTGTGGAGAAATGGTAAGTGATGGCTCGAGGGTAATATCACCAAACTATTACACCAGAGCCTCAGGTAATGTTCACCGGAGTGGTTGTTGGAATTTCAATTCAGTGAAAGTCTCAAATTAAGAGTCAAATGATGGCAATGTTGGAAAACCCATCTAGATCACTAATGCCCTTCAAGGTAGGCAATCTGCCATCCTTACCAGCTGTGGCCTACATGTGACTCAATTGGTTGACTTCCAACTGCCCTGTGGGCAATTAAGAATAGGCCTAGTCATTGATGCCTACATCTTGTGAACAGATATATTCAAACATGGAGCAGGGAAGGTGGAAAGGGGTGATAGTGAAATTGGCACTAGCACAAATGCAAATGACTTTGTGACCTCTCCCTGTCCTGAGTGCTCTCTATATGTGTATTGGGATTAATAGATACTTGTGTGCGTATCGATGTATCTGTGTGTGCGTGATTATTTGTACATAAATGTATAACCTTGGTTGTATGTGCTCACATGTATGTGAATGAGCATGCACTTGTGTGTGTGTGCACATGTGCGTGTAAATGTGTGTTTGTATATATGTTCAGCTGTGCCAATTTTTGCAGTGTCTATGTGCTTGTGGAGATGACCTTGAGTTCCTTAGACAGCCCGTTGGATAAAGTCAAGGCCTGGTGTGGTACTGAGCCACAAGAGACCGGGAAGTCTGATTTGACTTTTAGTCTTCATGAGCGGGGGGGGGAGGGAGGCACAGTTCAGTAGCAACAATGACTCACAGGGCTCCCAGGATGTGGGTTTCCTCCGGGTGCTCCAGTTTCCTCCCACAGTCTAAAGATGTGCAGGTTAGGTGAATTGGCCATTTTAAATTGCCCGTAGTGTTAGGTGCATTAGTCAGAGGGATATGGATCTGGGTGGGTTAATCTTTGGAGGGTCGGTGTGGACCTGTTGGGCTGAAAGGCCTGTTTCCACACTGTAGGGAATCTAATCTAAAAATAATTTCAGAAGAAGAAAATATAATCCAGGTGACTTGTATAGTTCACAGGTGAGGGTGAGATGAGTCTCCAATGTGATCCTTGCCATGATGAAATAGCCAAGCTGGTGCTTAGTTCTGAAGAAGGCGCGTTATGTTGAAGCACTAGTAGTACCTGCTCAGCCCACTCTCCCCTTCTGTTTCTCCCAGGAGCCAATCTAACTGTTATTTGTGCACAAGGTGGGATTTGGTTATTGAATGCAGATCTCCACCAAACATAGAAATTGCTTAGATCTGCAGAAGAGTCATACTGCACTTGAAACATTAACTCTGTTTCTCTCGCCACACATACAGCCAGACTGAGTTTCTCCAGTGTTCTTTGCATTTGCTTCAGATTTCCAGCATCTGTAGTGTTTTTCTTTTTTTAAATAAAATCTGCACCAAGCCTGGGCCCCTGTGAATAAACTGGCCTGGAAATAGTTTTGATGAAGTTAAAATACATTTGTGACATTGTAGGGTTTCGCTCAATCCATGGTCTAATGAGGAATATTCTGGTAACTTTCTAAAGATTGGAACTAAAATTAACTCAACAGATTGGATAAATTAACCTCCAAAGGTTACGTTAATAATAACCAAATATTTCCCTTTGCTCAGAATTCCACAGAACTATTCTGAAGGAAATTCCAAGTATCAAAAAAGTTGACAATTCTGAAGAAAACATTCTTGTTACTAGCACTGTTTATTGCTCTTCACACTCCTAATTATGCAGGTTCCCCTGTTTCTCAGTTAACATTTGACCTGAGTGGCACCTCCTATCAACATACACCATTTCGAATCCCCCAAGATTGGTTAAGAGGAAGTGCCAATAAGGGATACGTATTCCTGGGGATTTATGGAGTTGGAAACTGAGTCTCACATTCCTGTAACATTACACATAAATCTCATCTGGTAGATATTAAGCACTATTTCTGAAATATAGCTTCTTTTCTTTTCTGTTTATTGCCCAGATGACTTATTCTTTTACTTGCTGCATTTCAGCGCTGGACCTGGATACCACCTCCAGCTATTGAACTCTCGTCAAATCTCCGATGCTTACTTATTGAGGATGCAGGAAATGTACCTGGCCTGGCCTCTTGAGGGACAATTCATTGCGTGATAGAGCGATGTGAGGGGATACCATAATCTAGGATGGTCCAGTGCATAGCTGAAGGGAGGAAGTGATACTCCAGCTCCCACAGTGTCTGCTCTCTCATCTTTTTCCTGGCCAGTCCACACCAGTCTAGAGTCATTGTAGATTGTGCACTTGGTTTTCCATTGACTTATGGTCGATAATGCCCCTGAATCCACATGCGTGACACCATTGTTCCTGCTCAGTTGCTGCCTGTGATGTGCCACAGTTCCTTTTGGTATGCTGTAGGATGGCTTGCATTATTTGGCCTGTAAAACAGACAACCTGCATATAAACAGCATGTCATATCTTGAGTTACTTAGAACTCACATGCAAATTTGGATTAGGAGTAGATGGAGGCCATTCAGTCCCTCAAGTCAATACGCCATTTAATAAGGTCATGATTGCTTTGCTTGTGGCCTTGATTCCACTTTCCTGCTTGCACCTTTGACTCCATTGTTAGTCTATCTACATCAGCCTCCACTACCCTCAGGGGATAGAGGCTTTTTTAGATTAGATTACCAACAGTGTGGAAACAGGCCATTTGGCTCAATAAGTCCATACCGACCCTCCCCTACCCTATATTTACCCTGACTAATGAATCTAACACTACAGGCAATTTAGCATGGCCAATTCACCTGACCTGCAATCTTTGGAGAGCACCTAGAGGAAACCCACACAGACACAGGGAGAAAGTGCAAACTCCACACAGACAGTTGCCCGAGGCGGGAATCGAACACGGGTCCCTGGTACTGTGAGGCGGCAGTTCTAACCACTGAACCACTTGCAATGAATCACAAGAGAAAAGAATTTCCTCATCTCTGTATTGAATGGGAAACCCCTTATTCTTTAAATCTTCCCCTCGAGTTGTGGTCTTTCCACCAAGGGGACAAATCGATTCAGCATCGGCCCTGTCAGTTCCCTTCAGGATGTTGTGTGCTTCAATGAGATTGTTTCTCATTCTTTGAAATGGTTACAGGCCCAATCTCCCCTCACAATAATCAAACATTTTAAATAATCACTCAGTTTTGCAGAGATCTGGGAACTGGCATAGAATGTAGTCCTCTGATCTCACCGTGTGCTGTGAAACAATACCATGTTGCTTTGGCACTACTGATATACATCTGTACCTACGCATGACAATGTAGATCCTAAAACACATTAGAATATTACAGCGAAACAACATGGTGTCTTGAATGGGTCAACAGCAGTTGCACTGAGATAGTGCAGGAGGCCAGGAATGCAAGGTTCAAATACACAACTCTCTACCTCTGCGTAATGGCGTTGAGTTTCGTTTGGCGTTCTCTGGAGATCAATGATGGGGGTGGACTTGGGATTAATGCCGTTTCCTTGGGGTTTCCGTGGATCGTCCATGGATTCTCATCAAAATTAAACCTCAGCGCCACCTTAATCAAAATGAAGCACAAGACCATCTGGGGCCAACCTGTGTGTCACCTTGAGCCACAGTCAGGATAGGAATTCAAACCCTACACTTTTTTAATATCCCATTATTTCACAATTTGGCAAAACCCCAAATTGTAGCCAGAACACTGGTTAATAGCGGCTTGTATATTTATCCACTAAAAAAGTCAAAAAGTAAAAAGTAAATTAGAGGGTGCCCGATCTGACCCAGGGCCTGCTTGCTGTCACTGCACCCACTGTTGATCATACAAAGCTGTGTATTGGTGTTCTGATATGCCGCAGATGAAGCCTGTTCCATGATAGCTTCCTTCTGAAAGCACTGTGAGAGAATGGTTTCATGGAGCCCGTCCTTGCTCGTTCTCCTTGGTCAGAGCGCCAGCCAATGCCACTCACACTTCAGCCTCAGTGAACTCAAGCTCCAAGCTGAAGCAATCTGGTCTCTTCCGTTGAATGAGCATCAACTACTACCCAGCAGCCTGCACGGGATATCACAACATGTGCAAGGAAGCCCAGTGTTACAATAGGCCTTCACTTAAATACTGGCATCCTCTCTATTCATTTCATTGCTCCCATGAGGGTACTTTCATAGGATGCTTCTCTGCCCACTTCCCCAGTCCTGAAGAAGGGTTACACCCGAAACGTTGTCTTCTCCACCTCCTGATGCTGCCTGGCTTCCTGTGTTCCTCCAGCCTCCTGCCTGTCTTCCCTGCCCACTTCACCTCTCCTGGTAGATGTGGTCACTGGTATAGTCTCTGGTAGTGGTGTTGTGCTGCTAGTTAGTGGTAATGGTGAGGTACTAGGTTCTGGTCATTGATATTGAAGATTCGGTAACAGTAATGATCTCTTCTCCCTCTCCAGTATCTGCACTTGATGGGTCACAGACTGATCTGATGAAACAGCGATGAACTGGAACTGGAGGAAGGAATCCTCTGATGTTCTGACAAGTCACTTTTTTTGCCAAAGCCCTAAAGTAAGTGAACCTCAACTTGCTTGGCAAGTGAAACGTTCCGGATTTTACTCCGTTGGCAAACGGTCAAAGACACTTTCTTCGACCTTGAATTTGAATTGTTGCTAAAAATATAGGCACTCAAAAAAATTAAAATACAGCAGTCTGTTCAGGCTTTATCTCAAAGGACCATTGGGTTTTGCAAACAAATGTTGGTCCAAACCAATTTTATTTACTGTGGGAAGGACAGAAAGTTTTGCAACGATACTGTTTGAATGATGTTGTTGTGTTGTATATTCGCGAAAAAAAAAGTGAAAAATATTTGGCCAACATTTCATCTATGAAGGTGGTGTTTCTTTAACAATCACTAACGTGTAAGTAACTGGCATACAGAGCAGAAGTGATCAAGCAGTGACCCCAATTGACCTCCACTTTCTCCCATAACGAACTCAAGTTCTTGTTTTATCGAGTCATTCGGCATGAAAACAGACCCTTTGGTCTAATTTATCCATAGCGATCAAGTTTCCCAAACTAAGCTCGTCTCACATGCCTGGGTTTGGCCCATATCCCTCCAAATTTGTCTACCTATCCAAATGTCTTTAAAATGTTGCAACTGTGCCTGCATCTCTCACTTCCTCTGACAGTTCATTCCACACATGAATCACCCTCTGTGTGTAAAGGTTGCCCCTCGGGTCCCTTTTAAATCTTTCTCCTCTCAACTTAAGAATATGCCTCCTGGTTCTGAACTCAGCTACCCGAGTGGATAACAGAGACCTTCCTGTTGGAAATGTTGGAAGTTATTAATAGCTCCTTAAATGAATGACATCATGCTTCCCTGTGCCCCCCCTCCCCCTCACCAAATGGGATGGTTGTGTTCAGATTCTCCCTTATAACTGGTAGAGTTCTCAAGAAGCCCAGAAGTTGAGAGTGCCCAAAAGTGCACGAGCTTTAGTTAAAGGTAAGACAAATGGTAATGTGGTGATGGTGATGTTTTACGTTCACGTGGTGAGTCCACATCGCTACGGCGACACGTAAGGTGTACAACGGAGCCAGGGGCAGGTCGGCTGCTGTCTGACTTGCTGTGGTTTTTCAGCACCGCACTCTTGACTCTAAGCTTCAGCATTTGCAGTCCTCACTTTCGCCAGGGGCAGAAATATCAATGTTGACTAGGAATCTATCCCAGTCTTGCAATCTGCTTCCCTTTGCTGTAAGTTGGAAGAGTCTTGGGGTGGAACCTCTGGCTCAGAGGCAGGAACGTCCACATCTCAGACGCAGACACTTTATTAGATGAGGTCCTCTCTGGGTGGCACAGCAGAACGGAATGAAAGACAGGAGTAAGAAATTAATTGGCAAGAGCAACAAAGCTTCTTCATAACTATCACTGGGGCCTTTTCCGTTATTATGGACCAGGACAGACCCCCTCAAAACATTTCAAGAAAGTATCCCAGACCCTAACTTTGCTGGTTGTTTTAAGCAGGTGTAAGTTGGATATTTCAGGAGTGATGCAGCTGGCCTAACCACTTAGTTTTAAACAAAACAGAACTTATTTGCAAGATTACTGGATGAGACACAAACAAAAGAGAACCGAATATAGAATAACAACCTATACAAAAGCCCAACAGATTATTCCAACTTAATGATGCTGTTCCAACTACTTGCAGCAATATCCATAAACACCCCTTGGCAAATACAGAAAAATTAAACACAGGGTCTTACAGGAGAGAGAGAGATGGCAGAGATTTTCAGCAAGGAACACCTTCTTCCATGTAACTGTTTCTTTGACCAGCAGCCTCAAACAACCCGACTGACTGACTGCTCGGAACAGCCAGACTGCTAAAACCCAAACCAGGGAAAAGCTGAGCTGGGAGAATTGGCCACTCCTCTTTCATTGTACAAATGTTTTTCTTTTAAAAACTTAAGAGCTTTTCAAGTAGATCAAGCCAGACATTTCGGAACCTTTGTCTCGTAAAGCATCTTTTGAGAAAAAACTAAGGACAACACAATCTTGTTAAAGGAGCAGCGTCATCAAAGGATTGAGAAAGATAACCAATCTGTCCTTGAGCAATTGGACAGTTCCATCCAGTTAAGGGTTGCATAGTCTCGATTTTGTGTGCAGTTCCCTTGCATATCAGATAAAATAGACAATCTGAGTACAGTTGGAATTTTAACAATGATCAAATTGTCCTTTCACTTTTTCAGAAGTAAAGACAGGTAATATTCTGGGCGACAGAAATCCAGGTGATTTTCTGGCTTGTCCACTTTGGAGCAGCAGACACTAATGTCTTACATCCATTCTGAGCTAAGCCACCATTGATTGTGATATCAATGTCTTTCAGAGAAAATGTCTCCTGCTACAGTGTAATCCATACGGTGCAACGAAACCTGTCAGAGCATTGAAATGGAGCTGCAAACAAGAACTTACATTTGTATGGCGTCTTCAATGTATCTCCCCTCGAATCCACCCCCACCTTCACAACATCACAGGAGCTCTATAAGACACACCATGATAGGGATTCATATGACCAAGCACTTTGTCAAAGAAGGAGGTTTCAAGGAGGAAAATGAGGCAGAGTGGTGGAGAGGTGTAGGGAGGGAATTCCAGAGTCTGAAAATCCAAAGGCACAGCCACCAGTGGTGGAGTGATCTATAACAGGAAATGCAGGAGCACTGATGTCTCAGAGTGTGGTGGTTTCAAGGAGATTACACACACACGCACACACACACACACACACACACACACAACGTGACCAGGAGCCAATGAGCACAAGGATGACAGCGGTACAGGACTTTAGAGGAATTTCAGAAAAAAGAGAGCACAATTTTGGATGACCTCAATTTTAAGGAGGGCAGTCCCATTTCGCAAATTTCTGTCATATCCCTTCCTTGGCAATGAATCTGACTTGATATAATATTTGACCTGACTTGATATAATGTTCAACTGTGTATCTGTGTCATAAGCCTGCTCAGTTCCTGTTTCGTTTCAGATTTTAATTACTTTGCTAATTAATGCTACTTTTTATGATTCATTCACATGTAGCACTAAGTGACAAGGGAGACTATTGTGGCACAGTGGTAGTGTCCTCAGCTTTCAACTAGGGGTCCAGTTTCAAGATCCATCAGTTCCAGAGGTACATGTCAATACTCTTAAATAGGTTGATTAAAGATATCCTTGCTGTTCTACCCCTCTCATTTCCTTAGATGTAAATAATGTTTTGCTTTTCCTGCCAATATGTATTACTTCACATTTATCTATAGGGAAGTTTATTTAACTTTAACTATCTGGTCCACATGGTTTCTAATATCTTCTTGCATTATTCTGAATTCTATGCATATGTGAATTATGTACCTTAGTGTGCTATCATTAGCCCACTCTGAGAATAAGTTTACTTGTTACTTGACCTGTTCTAGGGCAGCACGGTGGCTCAGTGGTTAGCACTGCTGCCTCATAGCGCCAGGAACCTGGGTTCAGTTCCCACCTCGGTCTGTGTGGAGTTTGCACATTCTCCCCATGTCTGTGTGGGTTTCCTCCAGGTGCTCTGATTTCCTCCCACAATCCAAAGATGTGCAGGTCAGGTGAATTGGCCATGCTAAATTGCCCATTGTGTTAGGTGCATTGGGCAGGGGAATGGGTTTGGGTGGGTTACCCTTTGGAGGGTCAGTGTAAACTTGTTGGTTTGAAGGGCCTGTTTCCATACTATAGGGAGTCTAATCATTAATGTGAGCTATGAGTAACATTGGTTCTTATATTCTGACAGCACATTCCAAGTTCATGGCCGCTTTCATCTAGAAGGATAAAGGTGGTCAATACACAGGGCTACTGCTACCTTCAAGCTCTCCTCCAAGTGACTTACTGTCCATTGACTTGGAAATATGTCACTGTTCCTTCAGCGTCTCTGTATCAAAATCCTGGGACTCCCTCCCTCTGGGTGACCCCTCTAATGGCTGCAGTGGTTCAAGAAGGCACCTCGCTGCCACATTCTCCAGGGCAAAACCTCTGGCCCAGCCAGCGATGCCCACATCCCATGAATGAATAAAAGAAAAAGCTGGAGCTTCCTCACAAACAGGCCCAAGTCCTTTCCCCTAACTCTGCAACATCTGGGACAACTCTCTGGACTGACTACCAAGTCAAAAAGAAGAGGTCGGATTTGGGGAGGTTTGTTCTCTTCAGGTTCGAGCTGCTGAGGGCTAGGTTCAGTTGTGTCCCAGATTTCTACCTGTTGAGAATAATCTCTACCCTCAAGCAATCCCACCTCCCCCCCCACACCCTCCAGAAACAATACTCACATTGATTCCAGCACATTCAAGGCCAAAGCACATTACCTCCGGTGCAATCTAGCATGTTTAGTTTGGCACAGAGAACTTACGGCACATGTCTTTGACAGAGCATTTTTCTACCAATTAGGATCATTAGTTTGGAGCATTGAGCGGCTGGTTCTGTTCCACTTTAATTGTTAAGGCATGTTGCAAAAGCACAACAATTGAAATATTTGACAGTGAGGTTTGAAAAAAAAATCTTGGCCGCTCGAAATAGATGCGGGCACAGAAAGCTGATGATTCAGGGCATTGTAACCTGCTTTATCATTCCAAGGGGCTGTTTGCTTGTGGCGAAGACGTTTCAGGAGGAATAGCCCGATGAGACTGTCAGATGGGAAACTGCATGGTGTCTGCCAAGTATTACAACAAGGAGCGCCTGATCTTTACCGGGACACTGTCAGAAAGTTGTACCAGGGTCGGTCCATTTCCTAACGAGAGTCGGTTCGGTAAAAATCATGGAATCCCTACAGTGTGGAAATAGGCCATTTGGGGAGAAAGTGAGGACTACAGATGCTGGAGATCAGAGCTGAAAATGTGTTGCTGGAAAAGCGCAGCAGGTCAAGCAGCATCCAAGGAGCAGGAGAATCGACGTTTCAGGCATGAACCCTTCTTCAGGA